>NC_081163.1:26269578-26621245 GCF_012432095.1 Onychostoma macrolepis | reverse complement strand
ATAATAGTGGGACACTATTCATTCCGTCTTACTTGAATTAATTAACCATAAAGTTGACCCATTGTCTGATTGACGACAATTTCAAATAAAGTAGTGAACGAGTTTCATTTTAGCAGTTGCCTACGCATCATTTCATCGCCAAACAGACACACAGACCGTCATTATAGCAAAGCGATGAGTTCAACGTGCAGGGCGCCATGAGGATAGCCATGTTTTTGTCGCAATTATAACGAAGGATTGTTTTTAATTACATTCGATGAAATGAACTGGGAATTGTGGAAAGTTCGTGCAAACGGCAGTCGGGGTCAGGTCAAACGGTAGCGCGCAGATCTCGCAGAGGCGCGCACCACTGAGGCTAGAATGGGTATTTGCGATTCTTTTTGCCTGCCTGAAATGACATCACAGTTTCGCGGATTTATCGGATTTTTAAAGAAATAATATAATTATTGTACCCTATACTGGCACCTCATTATATTAAACACGTAGAGATATTGTTGCACTGTAATGTTCTTGACAGCTGTTACTCTACAAGAAGTGCAGCAGCTTTGCGCGCTAATTCATGAGAAGTCTGTCAGTCTCGCAGTTAGTTTCCATCTTACTGAAACAGAGAGCGCATTCTCTTGCTTCAAGCGAGTCCCATTGACAGTGGTCAATGATACGTATGTAAATACTCATATAGCTCACAAATATTTACAATACATGATAATTTTTTGCAGATTTTCAGGGAATGTAGTTTTGCTTCAAAGTGAAATGACCAAATGCTTTATATCACACAATTTTAATCAATATTCATACTGAAAACAAACAGACCCCCTATTAGAGAAAATATTGATATTGAATCTGAGATGTCTGAATCAGCTCTAATTAGTCACTGCAAATAAATACATTTTTGAAGGCATTACAAAGTGTATTGGGTTGAGTAAAACTACAAAGCAAACTGTATATTTGAACTCAGTAATAAGCAATAGAAAACAGAGTCCCATTGCCTACACTATCGACCACAACATTCTTTTGAATAGACTAGAAAACTTTGTTGGCATTAGTGGAAGTGCATTAGCATGGTTCAAATCGTACTTATCTGACCGCCATCAATTTGTAGCAGTGAATGAAGAGGTATCATACCAATCACAAGTGCAGTGGGAGTACCTCAAGGCTCAGCACTAGGGCCGTTACTTTTCACGCTTTACATGTAACCCTTAGGAAATATCAGGAAACACGGTGTTAGCTTTCACTGTTATGCTGATGATAGGCCTACTCAGATCTATATTTCTTCGCGGTCCGGCGAAACACACCAAATTGAGAAACTAACGGAATGCATAGTCCATATTAAAAAAAACTAAAATAATTAAAAAAAAATAAACTAAAAAAAATAAAATAAAAAAAACTGGATGATCAGTAATTTCTTACTGCTAAATTCTGAAAAAACAGAGGTGTTAATTATCGGACCTAAAACCCCCACATGTAATAACTTAGAACACTGTCTAACAGATGGCTGCTCTGTAAATTCTTCGTCATCAGTTATGTGTGCTATTTGATAGCAATCTTTCCTTTGACAGCCACGTTTCCAGCATTTGTAAAACTGCATTTTTTTCATCTTAAAAATATATCTAAATTGAGACCAATGCTCTCAAAGTCAAATCCAGAAGTGTTAATTCATGCATTTATGACCTGAAGGTTAGATTATTGTAATGCTTTATTGGGTGGTTGTTCTGCACGTTTAATAAACAAACTCCAGATGATCCAAAATGCAGCAGCTAGAGTTCTTACTAGAACCAGGAAGTATGACCACATTAGCCCGGTTCTGTCAACACTGCACTGGCTCCCTGTTAAACATCGTATAGATTTTAAAATCTTGTTAATTACTTATAAAGCCCGGGATGGTTTAGCTCCTCAGTATTTGAGCGAGCTCTTATCACATTATAGTCCTCCACGTCCACTGCGTTCTCAAAACTCTGGCCATTTGATAATACCTAGAATATCAAAATCGACTGCGGGCGGCAGATCCTTTTCCTATTTAGCGCCCAAACTCTGGAACAATCTACCTAACACTGTTCAGGAGGCAGACACACTCTGTCAGTTTAAATCTAGATTAAAGACCCATCTCTTTAACCTGGCGTACAAATAACACACTAATACGCTTCTAATATTCAAATCCGTTAAAGGATGGTTAGGCTGGATTAATTAGGTCAACCAGAACCGGGAACACTACCCACAACACACGATGTGCTTGTTACATCGTAAGAAGAATGGCATCTACGCTAATATTAGTCTGTTTCTTTCTTATTCCGAGATCACTGTAGCCATCCGATCCAGTCCGTATCCAGATCAGATGGTCACTGCAGTCACCCGGATCCAGTCCGTATCCAGATCAAATGGTGGATCAGCACCCAGAGATGACCTCTACAGCCCTGAACGTCAGCGGAGGTCAGGACACCTGGATGAGCCCCAGAGACATATCCCCAGTGAAGACCTTGTCACCTAGACGGCCATCGGGACAAGACCTCGGGAACCAGATGAGTCCTTTACACAATCTGACTTTGATGCAGCTGGAATTGAACTGCTGGTTCGTCTGGTCAGAGGAGAACTGGCCCCCCGACTGAGCCTGGTTTCTCCCAAGGTTTTTTTCTTCAATAATGAAATGCCTTTAACTGAAAATTGAGTGTTTAATCTTGTCATTTTCATTATTGACACACTGTTTTCCTATTTTGATATTGGAAAGTTACTTTGACACAATCTGTATTGTTAAGACTTAAGAATTTTGTAAATGAAAAAAAAAAAAACTGTCAAAATATCTTTAAAAATATCTTCTCTATGGCATAATAATCAAGGTCTTGTTTTTAGATCATGTTTACTTCTGAGCCAGTGACATATTGTACATATTGTGCAAATGGTTCCAGTAACTTATGGAAGATGCATTATTACCTTACAGCCATATACATGCTAAAGCTCCTCATCATGTAAGTACACTGTGCACTGGATTTAAACTACTCATACTGTGTTGTGAAAGTTATACATTTACAGTTGCTGTCCATGGTGCTGATCTTCACTATTCCAGCTGAGGTAGTATGGTCGTTCTAGCAGTCATGTTAGGTCTAGATTTCAGGCTGAGTGCCCCATCCTCTCTCCATTTCAGAGTTATCAGATTCCAAAGAAAGAGCACCAACCATCAGAAGTATTGGCAGTTTTCTCACAAAATATTTGCTGTGCTTTTGTAACATGAAGTCTTTAATGGGCTTGTGTAATATTCACTGATATCTACCTTTTTATTTTAAAATAAAATTTCAGATCAGTACTTTGCAAAGTGCTGAATGGGATAGCTTTTGTTATATTTCAAGTCAGTTTAATTTAATACATCTGTTTAGCCAAATTAATTACAAATACTGGGATATTGTAAAAATGAACAAATCAATGAGACCATACATGACAAATGATCTAATATATATATATATATATATATATATATATAACCACTTAAACATCACAAAACAAAACAAATTGGATTAACCAATAATCCTGTAATAGAATTATTATTCAATGGGAAAGTTATGCACATTCTAACCCTCTATAATAATGGCAAAACATACATTCCTATTGCATGTTTCTGTTTTTGTCAGCTCTGAGCAGCTGACAGAAATGATAACCCAAAATGTGCTTCATTCATTTGAAGTTAAAAATATTATGTAACATCACTGAACCAACCAAAAAAACAACAACAACAAACATTAGGTTACACCAACAAAACAAAATTAAAGTGTTAGGAAGAAATAATTTCTTAATAAAATAATGGCAGGTTACCACTGTTTACTGTATACATAAAAATAAAATATATATGTTAACCTAAAAATTAGCCTTATTTGTTAACATTTTTAATTTCTTAATTGATATTTAACCACACTGAACCTATAGGCATATTTATATAGTTAGGCTACATCAGAAAAAAACAAAAACAAAAAAAACTACATTTGAGGGTAAGAGGATGAAATAGCCTTTAATATGCCCTGTATGCTTTGTTTCTCTACAAGGACATAACATTTTCTCCTCATCATGTTGTACAGCACCTAAACAAAGACAACCATCACTGTTATATATTTTTTATTTATTTTGGAATTGGAATTAATGGAACTGACAATAGGCTAATTTTCTTAAGCTACATAAAAAATAACCAAACTGCTCATCACATATTTGCACTGTACATTTCACCATCTCATGCAGACCTTTCAAGTTCTACTTTTCTCCAGAAAGTAGGCCTGCAATAAAAAAATAAGAATAAAAAAAAAAGCCATATAAGTCATAAAGCAATGACTTACTGAACAGTTCTCCAGTGTCTGTTTTCATTGCGTGAACACATAAACAGTTGAATGAATTGTGAGTTGTGTGTCTTTGCCAGTTTACACGTACTATAGTAATATGCATTAAAACAATAATCAGAATAATACATTGCTATATAAATTGTACTGTCCATCACCTTAATCCGAATAAATTGATGTCATGCATGGCACAAAGCCAATTACTGGTACTGCCAATAGCATAAAAGTCTATTCATGCCATAAAGTGTATTATGATAATCATTCATTCATTCATATTTTTAAATTGATTATACTATTATTTTAATGTCATAATTTTAAATAAACGTTGTTTAGACTATAGAGCATGTAGGAAATGTGAATGCAACATTTCTATTAGCACAATTTCTATAAGCAGTTTTAACACAACGTAATGTTTACAAATACAGTAACAGCAATATTATCACGTGCGTAAATAGAATTTCTATTTTCTATTACAGAATTATTTAATCCAAAACACTCAATATATGCAATATATATATACACCTTTTTTAAATGAATCATTTGTTTCCGCCGTGACGTAAACTCTGCGGAAGCACGGCGTGAAGTTCATTCTATTTTCCCGCGCTTTGAGAGAGAAAGTGCTTGACCACGTGACAGAGCGGTGAAGTAGAGGAGGTCCGTGCCGCGAGGGGTTGTGGGAGCAGTTTGATGACGTAGGCTGTGGAAGTACAGGAATAATAACGCGAGTCTCTTCTGGATGATATCTTATTCAGGGGTAAGGCATTTTCAATGATCTTTTGTTGTGTCGGCTTTCGACGTGTTTATGCACAATAACACTGTATAACAGGGCGTGCGTGACAGAGAGTACAACGTCGTCTAATCACCGCTGTGTCGCTGACAGCAGTTCAAAGTGGGTCTTTTTAGATCTGCATTGAACGTTAAAACATTTCTGATATTCTAGATTAAGGAAACATAATCTGTCGGCAAATCTATGCTATGCTAAATCTGTAAAACATATAAAGCACAATGTTTTAGCTGGGAGAATGAGATTACTAACTCTTGTTTTTTCTTTTCTTCCTACATTAACTTCCTACATAAACTCACTGTTTTAAAACTTTTTATTTTTTATTTTTCTCCCCAAGTAGTAGTTTTAAAGCATTACACTCGACCTGAATTGTCCTGGAATATAAGAGTTTGATTTTGATACTAAACCGCATTCTTAAGATGGAAGGGTGAGGCTGAATAAAGTTATAAGTAAGATGAATTTCATTGGTGCTTCCAGCAGTTTTTCGCACCACTATCCACTCTGATTCAAACACTCTCAAACAAGTTTGTGTGGGCCCACTATCTGAGCTCTTGAGGACTCTGCAGTTTAAAATAGAGGAGTGTCTTGTTACTTTTCAGAGCCTCCAGATTTTGTGTGAGCTGTGGAGATATTTGATATCACTGATCTCATGCATCTAACCCTGCATGTGTGAGATACAGTGGGATCTGAAAGGGTTTGCACATGCATTGCAAGCCATAATTTCTGAATGTCAATGTCATTGCAACAGAAAACAAAATGTAAATTTGAGTGGTATTTATTGTAAAGAAAGATAAAGTTTGGTTTGAAACTTTATTTGTCGAAAAATAAGTTTGTTTGGTTTGAAATGACTAAGCAATAGGTATGCTGTTAAAAATTAAGACAAAGTTTTGAAACATTAGTGGTTCATGCTGCTGGTATATGTGATTATCTACACCTGTGCTGGGACAAATGTGTGTGTTTGAGGAGAACTGACTTTAATCCAGGTTGTGGCTAGAAGGGATACAGCTAAAACCGGAAGCTAACAATAAATTGTTTTCTACCTATTAGATTTTGTTTTATTAACGTCGACACCTTCCACAACCCTAAACCTACACTTTACAATAATGCAAAAACAGTAATTATTGTTGTACTTTCTGACACACGTTACGCTATATTGATGTGTGCGTGCCCAGTAGACGACTCCGTATACCATATAGCCAATTATTCATCTGCTAAAATCAAATGGATCAGAAAAAATGTATTTGGTTCTGAGAAAACTCAAGTAGCATTTGTTTAGAGATGTACACACTTTTAACAAATGTGACTTAAGCATCCAATTTTTTTGTAAATGAAATCCTACTGAGGTTTTATAATCCATTCTCTAATCCATGTGTTTTCCCAAGTGGAAAACGTCTATCATGATCTTGTTTGTAACTTAAATATTGTTATTGTTGAAATAAACTGTTGCCTTTATTGTGAACAGGTGTCTGGCTTTGGTGTGGAGTAACAGAACCCAAACTTAGAGAGAAGGTCTGCCCTCACAAGATGGGGGCTGTGGTGTCTCGGTGGAGGGTAAATGTGCTTCAGTCACTCAACTTGTAGGATGCACACTTGGGCTGTATGCAATATTAATGTTAACATCTGCAATTTGATTTTAAATTGGTTTGATAGAAATGTCGCACAGATGTGTGCTGTTGTCTTCTTTTTTGAATGCTACAAAGCCCAAAAATGAAAATTAAGTGTAAGTTTACTCACCCTAAAGGCATCCAAGATGTAGATGAGTTTGTTTCTTCATTAGATTTAGAGAAATGTAGCATTGCATCACTTGCTCACCAGTGGATCCTCTGCAGTGAATGGGTGCCGTCAGAATGAGAGTCCAAACAACTGAGAAAAACATCACAATAATCCACACGTAATCCAAGTAGCCTTGTGAAGGAAAAAGCTGCATGTTTGTAAGAATCACATCTATTGTTAAGGTGTTTCAACTTTAAACTGTCGCTTATGGCCAAAATAGAAGTCCGTAATCCATAATAACACTTCACCTTCAGTGAAAATCTCCATCAAAATGACGTCCTGCTTCAAAATCCACGGACATATTTGATTATATATTTTCTGGACTGTTTTTGACGCTTGATTTTCACAAGAAGGTTTTTATTCGCTGTTTGGACTCTCATTCTGACGGCACCCATTCACTGCAGAGGATCCGTTGGTGAACAAGTGATGTAATGCTTGCATCTTGCATGACATGATGGTGAGTAAATTTACAGCCATTTCTGATTTTTGGGTGAACTATTCCTTCAAAAGTTTCATAAGAGTGTGATTTGATATTAATATAACATGCTATATATTGTAGAAATCTCGAGAAAATTTGCAATTTTGTACATTTGTACCTCCTACCAGCTTGCTTTATTTTTGCTAACTGTACTGTATCCATCCATAGGCAAAGCCAACCACTGTAGAGGTCTTGGAGGGTCTTGATAAGGTATAAAACTGCACTTTCAACCGGTTTTATTTATGTAGTTTAGGTTCAGTTGTGACTCAGAATAACACAAGGTTACAGACAGACACACACAAATGTCTGCTGCAGTCAGTAGATATTTTAGGATGAGGGTTATACAGCACTACCTCACTTAGCGAGGTCTGTTCAGTTGCCATATCTTAGAGCTTGGCTGAGTATTGTGCAAATAACTTGGTTGTATATTTACTGTTTAGAACCAAAGACTTCTAATTGTGACTTCAAAATGTGAATTAAACACATTTGACCTGATTTGTATCTTGACAAGATTAGATCAGTACGCAGTTAAATTAAATTTTTGCGGATTCTGATTAGAGCTTGTCTCTGAAGTTCTGCCTTAGGTATTTAGGTCATGGGGATTTGATTCAAGTTTAGACAAAACAACTTTTCCTTCCATACTTTCTGTATGCTGCAGGATATTTTAAAGTTTTACAGTAATTTGGTGTCCTTCGAAAACATACCCCTGAATGTCTATGCATTCTACTGATAGCACTTGCACGCACAGTTTTATTAATTGCCATTTTTCTGAAATATATTTGAATTTTGGCTATGTACAGTTTTGTAAACTCCATGTCTGAGCAGTTTTTATACTGCTATTTGAATGCAGCTTACTAATTCCTGCCCTTATGGAGTTTTTATGGAATATTTTAATTCATCTCCCTAAGGATATCCAGGCCCTTGAGGAATACAGAGAGAAGAACCAGAAGCAGCTGAAGTTATGGGTGTACAGACTGCTGTTGTACTCAGCCCTGCTGTACTTGATAGCCTGTACAGTCGTCTATGTGTGGTACATCCCAGAGCGGATGATAGGAAAATTAATAGTGGCTTCACCATTCTTGCTAGTTCCTCTGTTGTAAGTACTTTAATTTCAGTTTTTGAATCCAGACTGATAGAAGATTGATGGCAAATTGTATGAATTTGGTTTTGATTCAAATTATTTGAATCTTTTGATATGCATGAATATCCAAATTATTGTAAATGAATTTATTTTCCTGTCTGCAGAGTTTGGCTGCTGAGGAAACTGCTGATTGTTTTATACAACAAACGAACAGAGAGAAACAGTAAGATTCTTACCGAACTTGATTTTATATTTGATCTTATTATGAGTTCAGTCTATTATGATGCCATAGCCAGTAGTATTAATCATATCTACACATTCAGTTTTCTGTTCTTTTTATTTTTTGCATCTTAGATGAAAAATTAGAGGAGCTGAAAGCAGAGAAAAAGAAAATAGTGAGTAATCAGTAGCAGTGTTTGTCTTTGAATGTCACTTCCTGTTGGCCTAGATTCTGTCTGTTTTCACAGCTATATAGAGTTGCTTGAGTAGAGGCGCTCCCTCTCTCTCGTGTATGTTAGGATCTTTTAATTTGAGCGAGTTTGTAATTCCATGCAGTCCGTGTGCTCCCATCTTCCCCCTGTGAGCTGGTTAGCTGTATGCTAATGGTAGCATAACAACGCCCTGTTTTCCTTTCATAATATTGTGGCCCTCTGCTGTCAGTGAGAGAAAGAGATCATTTCTGCTCCTAATAAATAATCTGAAATCAATGAAGACAGCGGGTAATTGGCAAAGAGACTTTACTTGGTAAAGTGCTTGGCTAACGACTTGTCTTTAAATTAATAGTGTTTAGTGATGGGAGGAAATAAATCTGAGAAATTGCTTGTCATCCACTGTCATGTCTAATAACTTTCAATAATTACAGCTGATGGATTTTCACACTCCCCATTATCGCAGTAGGGCTTGTAATTATTCTATTCATTAAAGTTAAATAATTAGCGCTATTTGCTCTTTGCCTGAAATGAAGTTTTAAAATAAAACTAAACAGAATATGGTGAGAAAACAGATTGAATTTCTTTGCTTTTAAACCCAAATATAAGGAGCAGGTATAGTTCCTTCATTTGACTTGGACAGATTAATTTTTATAAATTGGAAAGGTTTTTTTTTTAATATTCATAACACTGTCTTCAGTATTTAATGTCAGTCAATAGGAATCACTGTAATTGTTATTACATGATTGTAATATTTTCTCAAACAGCTTGAGCAGGTAATGGAAACTGAAACCTACAAAAATGCCAAGCTAATTCTGGAACGGTTTGACCCTGACTCTAAGAAAAATCTTGTAAGTACCTTATTATTAAATCTACAAATGACTCCATTAAATGTGCAAATATTAATGTTTTCGTTTGGGTTTTCTCTGGAGGAGATAGAGGCTCAACCCATTGGCCCACCTGCGACTCCAAGACAAGGCCAAGGTGAGCAATCAAATCTGTTCCCCCACTAAAGTTGAACTCGTCAACTCACAGTTGACCCATGTTCATGCCATTCTTATGAATTTTTTTCAGTCTTTCGCCAGAATGCAGTAACTACTTGTAGTATCTTTTAATATGTTTTCTTTCCTGCTGATGAAAGAAAAGCATCAGAGTTGACTTTGAAATGGCAGGTTTCTGTGTTATAAAACAATGATTTGAGAAATTTTCCAGTCTCTAGGTCACCCCAATTGGGGCTGTGGGGGTTAGTAACCCCAGATGTAGATTTCAGTTTATCAGGTTTCATATTTCACTGTCAGAATCATGTAATTTCCTTCTCAGAGCTGCGTCAGCGGCATGTGACCCCTCGTCCTACTGGGCGTCCGCCACCCGTTCCTGCCTCCTCAGTCCCCCTTACTCCACTGTCTGCTCCGGGGGGGCCACCTGAAAAAGGTCTGTCTACATCAACCCCACATGGTCTGATCCGGAGGCCTGGAACCCCGGCTGGCACACCCGGCCCAGCGATGGGTGAGTCTCACGTCCCTCACTAAACATCTGATTGGCTTTTCTTGTCATAGAAGGGCTGTTAATGGTTTTTAATCACAGATCTGTAATGTTGTTTAAGGGACAAAACTGACAAGTCATAGCCCTGACCTTACCCCTAAAATCAGAGGGGTATGAGTGGTTGATGCCAATATTTTGTTTTTTGCATGCATGCACTTTGCCAAAAAGTGAGCCGTGTTTTGTAAATACATTTTCTTCCTCATTGATTATTTTGAATTGCTGAAAGTTAAGTTTTTTTTTAAATGTATTTTTTAATTGTAATAAAAGGTTTTTATTTTCAAAGGTGATAACTGTCATGCATTATTTTGTAGTATGTGCTATACAGTGTAAACTGCACAGTAAACAGTATCCTTATGTTCCATTGTTCCACTGCAAATCAATACATTAAGAAACCGCTTATTATACAAGCAAACAAAGCTATATAAAAAAAAAATATATATATACATGCTGTTTTACCTCATCTGAAGAGTAGATGAACAGGCTTTTAGTAATGTTGAATTTGTGAATTGGACCGAAATAAACAGATAAGATCTTGGAGTTCGTTGTTGTTAATTAAAACTATAAAAAATAGTTTAAAACGTTTTAAAAATCATAATTAAAAAATAAAGCTGAAATTGTTGTCTGGACAACTTAAGTTGAGGAACTAAAATGACTAAAACTGGAGAAGGAAAAAATCATAAAAAAATGACTAAAACATAAATTCAAATAAATGTAAAAGTAATTGGTAATTTCAAGAAATGTATAAATATGATATTGGTATATAAATAATACTACAAAAACACTAGAGCCACTTGTTTTTTTAAATGCCATCTGAAATTCTTCTAAAATTTGTATTTTTACATTTTATTTAGTATAGTTTAGTTATTTCACTTCAATGGTAATGGGGGGGAAGAAAAAAAAAATCTATTCATTGCCATTAAAGTGAAATTACTGAACCTACACATGTGGGTGATGGACCTCAGAACAGGTGAATGCTCTTGAAATGATGAATGAATTAAAACCATATAGAAATATAAAAAACAAAAATGACAAATGCCTAGCAAAATTACTAAAACTAAATTTAAAATGAAATCTGAAAATATAAAAGTAAATGTTAATTCTTAATTCAGAACATTAATAAATGTTATATTAATGCTAAAATAACACGGAGCAGTCGCAGTCAGTTTTAACTTTATCTTTTGAATATATATATATATATATATATATAGTGCTATTTTATTTATCCCCAGTCGACTACAAACATCTGCTAGCAGTGACTGACAGGTGACACAGGCCCTGCTGTGTTAGTCGTGCAAGTTTTGCTGTGTGCAAACAGTTCTGGTCCTGTTCAAGCAAACACCTTTAGGAAGAAATTGGAAGTGAAAAGCACCTTGGTCCACTGCGGCGTCTCCATATGCCGGTAAATGAGTAAGCAGCAGGGATTCCTGACTATGCCAAGTCTGGCAGAAATGACCAGTCTTCTCACTATGATTGCTCTTGATGTTAAATTATATTAATTATGAGTGTGGATCACAGCGGGCATGAGGAGGGAGCTCCATATCAGTGTCGTTATTAAAAGCTGTCCCTCTTATCATTCATCATCGGCCATGCAGCACTGAGCCACAGATACCGTCACACGTCTGAGGAGCGCACTGACACGTGTGTGTGTGTGTGTGTGTGTGTGTGTGTGTGTGTGTTTGCAGGAATGCACCCTCCAGGTCCTCCGCTGGCCAGACCCATCCTCCCCAGAGAGCGAGGTTCCATGGACAGGGTCATTGAGTACCTAGTGGGTGATGGACCTCAGAACAGGTGAATGCTCTATCTTGAAATCATGATTTATATCTTTACACTGAGAAAAATCAAGGTATGATGTGATTTCCAAAAAAGAAAGATCACCATATAATACAGAGAAGTTCAGCTTCAGTTCAGCCAAACCCAGAGAATAATAAATATCAGTTTGGTTGTATTACATATTGAATAAAAAAAAAAAAAAATTTGATAAGAAAACCTGAAGAGAAAAACTTAATTTTATATATATATTTATATAACACTCTTATTGAGATGTGTACTGGTACTTGCCTAAACCATCAAACTTTTATTTTGCCTGGAATGAAATAAAACTGGTTAATAAATGTTTACATGTGAAGGTTAAGAGAGCCTTTCTTTCTTTAAAATAATATATACTAAGTTTGTTTTAGCAAGGATGCATTAATTGGATCATGAGGAATTAAAAAAAAAAAAAAATCTAATAAATGCTGTTCTTTTTTAATTTTCTATTCATCAAAGAAAAAATCTATTAGTTTCCATGAACATATTAAGCTCTGCATCACAGGAATAAATTACATTCTACAATATTTTAAAATAGAAGACAGTTGGGTAAAATGTAATTTTTTTTTTTTTTTTTTTTTACAGTATTACTGTTTTCACTGAATTTTTGATCAAATAAATGCGGTTTAGTTTGAGTATATTGTCTGTATGGATGTGTTTGCAGCTTTGAGTTGTGAAGGCTAAGCAAGATTTATCAGATCAGTAACATCTGTTAAGAATGCGAATATATTAATTTTTTTTTTTAAGCTTTTCAGTTTAAATTTATTTTTCGTTTTATTGCAGATACGCTCTGATATGCCAGCAGTGTTCGTCTCATAATGGCATGGCTTTAAAGGAGGAGTTTGAATATATTGGTAAGTTTGAGAGAAAAATGTAGTGCTTTGACTGTTCAGAAACTCACTGAGCTCTTTAAAACAGAAGAGGACTTTTTTGAATTTAAACAAGTGTAAACGCATCGTCCCTCTGATGTGTTTACAAATCATTAATGTGCTGCATGTTTATTTTCATATTCATGTGTCTGAGGATCATTCAGATGAGATGAGTTTGTTTTTATCACTTGTTTAGCATTCAGATGTGCCTACTGTTATTTCCTGAACCCGGCCCGGAAGACACGTCCCCAGGCCCCGCGTCTCCCAGAATTCGCTGCAGAAACCAAGATGAGCCAAGACCCCCCTGCTGTTGCCATGGAGACAGACCTGTCTAGCTCTCCACCTGCCCCAGGTACCAGATCTCCACCAGAGTTCACCTGAGCAGCAGGAGGAGATGATATTTAGATGCTCCTGATATTCTGAGGACTTGTGCACCGTATTAAAGGATGATTTTTGAAGGGCTGGGTTTGTTTACTGCAGGTCTATTGTGTGTGTGTGCGCGATGAGGTGTGTGTGTGAGTCCCTGCTGCTCGTGCCCTCTGAGAGGACATTTGCTGATGTGCTGAGAGCAGATCTGTGAGGTGATTAAAGGCTTTAGAGTCTTATATTCCCCCCCACAGTGCTGCCTAGTTAGTAGTGCTTTACCCTGTGTCTCTACCTGACACACACACACACACACACACACACACACTCACTCTCTCTCCCTCTCTCTCCTGTCTTGCTGTTTCTTCTCTTATTATGTGCTTGGTCAATAGCAAGTGATGACTGATAATACACTTTGTGTGTGTGTGTGTGTGCGCTCAATTATGCATCTTAATTCTGGAATTTAGTGTTTTTTTGTAAAATTAAAAAAATTAACACTAGTATAGGGACCAATTCTCGCTATTACCTAGTTTCTTATTAACATATTGGCTGTTTATTAGTACTTAAGCACATATTCTGCATGACCATATTCTACATCCCTAATCCTACCCCATACCTAAACTTGCTACTAATTCATAGTTAGTAAGGTAGTAGTTAAGTTAGGAGTTTGAGGCAAAGGCCATAGTTAATGGTTTGTTAATAGCAAGAATTGGACCTTAAAATAAAGTGTGACCTTAAAATGTATTTATTTTATTTTTATTTTTTTCTCCCTGTCTGATTTGTAGTGCATATGTCATCTTGTCTTTATATGAATGCTATTTTTAAGTGTTGTGATTAATTTTGCACTTTGTACATTGATAACTCTAGCATTTATGATTTTAATAATTGGCTGACTGATTGGCTTTCATATATTCATATATATATATATATATATATATATATATATATATATATATATATATATATATGAAATAATTACATTGAAACATTAAAGTAGCAGTAAAGATTTGTGTATTGCAGTACATTGTTACACAAATTCTAATTTAAACTTTTTATTTTTACTTTATTCATTGAAGAATCCTGAAATAAATCTTCCTCAACAATATTGAGCAGCACAAATTTTTCAACATTGATAATAAAATAATTATAACTAAAACAAAAATAAAAAAAAGTTTTTTGAGCAACAGATCAGCATATTAGAATAATTTCTGAAGGATCATGTGACACTGAGGACTGGAGTAATGATGCTGAAAATTCAGCTTTGATCACAGGATCAAATTACTTTTTAAAATGTATTCAAATAGAAAACGGTTGTTTAAAATTGTAATATTTCAGAAATATTACTGTGGTTTACAAATCAGAATTACTTGTAGTGCTTTTCACAGTGCACACAGGTTCAAAGCAGCTTTACAGAAAGTAATATTATGTCTGTAGTGCCTTAATGCTTCAACAGAGAGCACTTTTAGGGTATGATGGTATAAATGGTGGTATAAATAACGATGCTCTAAATTTAGATCTAGCTATGTTTTATTTATTTTGTGCATGAAAATCCAATTATATGCCTCTTTTCACAGTGAATTGAATCCTGCTAACAAGCACTCCTTTCATTTGTTCATTAGAGGGTAAAGCAGCCAGTCCAGGGCATGTGAAAGCAGAACCTGAAGAGCAGCAAGCAGAAGAGAGCCTCTTAGAGGAGAAGAAGCCTGGAGATCCAGATCCAGATCTCCTCACCAGCCTCCCTGACAAATCAGATGGCGAGCAAGATGTGTCTGCCATGGAAGTGGAGTAGAGTGAGAGAATTTGCCAATATAAACCGGTCTGTGTATGTATGTGTGTGTGGGTTTGATTTTCATATTCTTTACCTTTAGTTTATTTGTTTCCTTTTAATTTCTACACATTACAATTGCAGTGTTATTTCATAGATTAGTGAAGCAAAGCTGAGTAGAAATGATTAGTTTAGTGGTCAAAGGGAGTTTTGTGAGGGTTGTAAAAGATAAACTTTGCAGAATTTTCAGTACATAACTCTTCTCTTATTCTCTTAGTTGACAAGAAAAGCAGCTGTTGACATGCAGTTCATTTCATTCTCCATGTAAGCACTGTTTTGTGACCTGAATGTATTTAATATTCTTATGTACAATATGTAATGCAAAAATGTCCTGTTCAAAAGTATATTTATACTATTTATAGTTATTAATATCCTCTCAGTGCCTGTTTTTGAAGTGTAGCATACATTAGGTGCTGTGCATTGAGAGATTGGTCCCATGTTTACATGTCTGTTCAGGTACTGCAATAGGAATGTCTGGCTATTTATTACGACATAAAAACAGCCCTTCAGTGTTCTCAGCCTTATGTGCCTTTATGTTTGACATGCATCAAGATGAATTATGTAATAGCATAGCATAATGTGTGAAAATACAGTGCTGTTTTTATTGTCTACAAGGATTAATATGAGAAATAAAGTTTTTAAAACAGTATCCTGATGTTGAGATGCAAAGTTCTTCAAGGCAGAGAATTATTATTTTGATTTTTTATTTTCATTTTTATGCATTTATTTAATGCAGTATCACACAAACTTTCAGGTATTAATGCAATTGTAGGCCTTTTTGTGACCCATGCTTTCTGCACTGACCCGTCCCATGTAAAATAAAACCACTTTTTCTATTCCACTGATATAACCGATCTTAAAAATGTCAGTTTCTTTTATTCTTTTTTTCTTTTTTCTTTTCTTTTTTTTTTGATCTGTTATTTTCTGGGCTTGAGAGCGAAGGGGTCATGGTTCTGCAGGTAGAGATGTGTAGTTATTGGTCGTAGCTAGTGTTATTTGTGTCGAGAGATTGCCGGTCAGTGGATATGCCACTTGAATGGTTAAGTGACCCTGCTCAAGTGAGCGTGAGAGAGCATCTGTGTGCTCGGCCGAAATAGGCTGTTAGAGCTGTTAGTGGCCTGCGGCATCGCCCTGCCCGTGGTCCATCCGCTCTGACGCGGAGAGACATTGAGAAGAATGTGTTAAAACACAGTCCATTTTCATTAGGGAGCCTATTTTAGCTTGTGATCATTTTATTTTAGCTCATTGATCATTTCAGACAGTATTAGATAATGGGAGTGACACACAAGCCCAACTGAGCTTGATTACTTGACCCTCTTCATTTGCAACAAGAGCGCTATCTCTGCCCCTTGACACGCGCCCGCTCTCTCTCAGGTCAGTCTCTCACATTTGTCTTTGGGATTTTATAATGCATGTTTACAGATACGTGACCCCCTGAGCACAGCAATGCATCACTGTCAGCGGGACAGTGGCACCTGATTCCCATACACTGCGCCTCTCTCTGACCTCTGACAGCACCCTGGCGCTCCAGAAAAAAATAACACGTCAATAGGACATTTGAACCTTTCCCAGCAAATATGATGTAGATCAAGTGTTGGTGAATTACTCGTGAGGTGGGCGCTCAGTAGCCCAGCCCATTTCATTTTGGAGTCAAACTCCTCACTACATCATGCTGCGAGAGATGACATTTATTTTCTTTGACGTCTTTGGTAGTGCACTGTCAGTAAAATCATTTTGTGTGTTTTGAATTCCCATCCATTTAAAGACTTTGCGAGCTTGGCGCTCAAAGACGCTTTTTCATGTTTGTGGCACAATCACTTTTTTTATTGAGGATTTCTTTCAGGCAGATGGAGTGATTAGATATGAATCCATCTTGATAGTCGCCTCGCTTTCTCTCATAGAAAGTCACATTTCCAGAAGTTCAAACTCATTTTTTTTCATGCCATCTCTTCCCTGTTTGATACATCTGTTCAGTTAAGAATAATACACTCTCAAAATAGTCATATGGATGCTACATGAAATTAAAGAAAATATCTTGTTTCAGAACAACAACAACTAGATTTTAAAGAGATTCTCCTTATCCACCTTATTTTTAACCTAAGAATTTGTGCGGCTATTTGTAACTTCTGGTGTCATCCTTTTCCAGTTATTTTTAGTTCTGCAAAAAATGCAAACTGGTATTTCCTATAGCATTGTTGTAATTCTGAACATTCTGGCTTGTAGCGCAAATAGTTTTGCTATTTACTGCACTTTGCTATTCTTTTAGTTATTTACCTGCAGTGCTGGGTAGTAACTGATTACATGTAATCTAGATTAGGTAATCAGAATCTAAAAATTAAGTACTTGTAATTAGAGTACTTTTTGTGATTACATGAATACATATTGTTCAGACAATGGCAGTAAAGTATTTAGAATTTATTCATTCTCCGTAACTATTCTTTTTTTTTCTCTTTTAAATTGTCATTTCTAAAAATCCTGCTGTCATACCATTCAGC
The DNA here is from genome assembly GCF_012432095.1 of Onychostoma macrolepis. Taxonomy (NCBI): domain Eukaryota; kingdom Metazoa; phylum Chordata; class Actinopteri; order Cypriniformes; family Cyprinidae; genus Onychostoma; species Onychostoma macrolepis. Next base: position 26,603,494 of record NC_081163.1, on the reverse strand, counting down.
TTTGACTATATTCACAAATGTCGTGCAAATAAATTGAGCAAACTGTGCTCCTGAATATGGGTGAAAAAAGCACCTTGCAAGCAATTACACTGTATGAAAGAATACTTGTGCAAGTTACTAAACACAATGATGTAGCTGTGAAACACTGTCTTCATCATTGTCCAGTGACCTTCAGTCACTGGTTCTGGAAGTCTGGACAAAAATATTTAAAACCTGGAAGACTTTTGGCGCATAATGTCATTGTTATTTTCAGGTTTGTTAATGTTTGTTCATATAATGCAGGGATTCCCACACGTTTTTGTCAGCCTTTGTCACCCCTTTGACATGAAATATTTACTTGAAATGTCTGGAAATTAATATTTCAAATAATTTACATCACATTCACGTGTTAATGGTCACATTGACATGCAGGTAAATACATAATATATTAAGTCCATTTTATGTATTAATGCATTTTTATGATCTTGATATCGAAAAATTGAATAAATGTTTTCTTTGATTTTAAATTTTTTATATCAATATGGTACATTCAATGGTAAATTTAAAATGAGTTTGATTAAAAAAAATAATCTAAAATGTAGTCAGATTACATTACCTAAAATGAGGAACCTAAATTATGTTACTAAACACAGTTTTTACCATGTAATCTGTAATCAGTAACGGACTGCAATCTGTAAGTAATCCGCCCAGCTCTGTTTACCTACAGCGGCTAATGAATCAGAAGTCTCGCACATTCAAAGAAAATACCTTACTTCTATTTTAGTCCACTCTCTTCCGCTCTCTTCTCTTCATATGAGGCCTACTTTATACCCCAGCTGGCAGATGTTATATAGAAAATCCCTATATGGGTGGGGATAAAAGATAGTGAAGGATGCATATTTTCTGCTCTCCTTTATACAGCCCATTTGTGTCCACACAGGAAGGAGATTCCATCTGCTTTCTGCTATCAGTGACCTACTAATTGATTTTCAAGGATGACAAACGAGCCGCTGGTTTGCTGAGCAGAGGTAATTCCGACCCGGTCCTGTCGGGCCAAACCGGCATGCACAGATTCTCCGAGCACTACCCTCTCTCAAACTCAAACTGCACGTCTCTCGACTCAGATTTATACTGATCTTTTATTTATTCCCTGAAAATATGGCAGATAAGAAACATAAGTGTTCTTGATATTGTGTTTTGTCATATCCAGCAGCCAAAGATTGAAATCCTAAGAAACAATTTTCTGTTGAAATGAAAGAGCTTGGCCTCGTGAACCCTGGAGGAAAATAACCCCGCTGTTCCAGGCAGAATATATATAACAGAAGAACTGAATAAGTTAAATAGACAAGAGCACGAGCCATGTCACTTTTCCATTTACTGCCCTTTGGGGTGAGCGCTTCAAAATCCTCTTAAAAGAAGACTTGTTATGTGTCTCCTCGCGGATGCCTAATATGAAGCCCGAATGGTGCATTGTGGTAAAAAAACGAAGAGTTGGGTTCATCGCAATTCAGACCCTCGCCGTTTGCTTATAAGCAGGGCAAGAAGAATGATACGGACCATAATGAGTTGAATGTCACAAAAGCAATTAACATGTCCCGGTATTAGAGTTCACCATGGGATGATGACAACTGTATCATTATCAAAGTCATCATACCCCCGTAGGCGTGAGGGACACATTAAAATCAAATTAAAGAATCGCATCGGGTGCAGCGCCACGGCCCGAACCACGAGACGCTCCACGAGCAGTTGAATTCTGGCAATTAGCTTTTGGCTCTGTGATTCTTAAATGCCACAAGACAAAGTTGAGTGGCATGAATTCATTTCACGAAAAGGTCATGAGGTGCCAAAAATATGTTGATTTGAACAGAATTACCATTTAAATCACAAAACACATTTAGGCGGGCCGATTCCCCCTCCATCCCCTGTGCACTGGAGCCTGCCGTAAATTGTTAGACAGGAACAATAAGCTTCTCTGGAGCAGAAAAGTCATTAAACCTCGCTGTAGCTCAAATGGAGACTCTTCTAAAACGTTTTTAGAGGCATCATGGTGCAGAGAAATGCCAGGCCTATCATCACTCTGCATGTTCTTCAACATTTTTCACCTCTGAAAGGGCACATCTTTTACTTTAGCGCTGACACTTGCGATCTTTCACGGTCATGGATGCACAGCCTATGAGTGCTTTAACAAACCATTATATATTTAGACATGACTGACGCTGTCGTTTCACATGTAAAAGTGGCTTGACCTTTCCGTTCTTATAAAACAGTGGGTTCTTGTCCTGTCCTGTCCTGACCAGTGTGGGGAAATTTTGGCCTTCCAAATTTACATTTGGCCCCCAATTATGAATTTCAGCCTTGACTCAGGAGAAAAAAAAAAAGTCAAATTAGAAGTGCAGTCCATTTATAATACTGTCGTTTAATCACACCTTACATTTTTTCTGTGATGTAAACGCAAAAATAATTTTTCTAAATCCAGTGTTTGGTGCTAATGTAAGAAATTATCTTGAATGTTGCCTTGAGTTAAATATGTGTTACATTCATATACAGGCTGCTATTTTCTTACGGAAGACTTATTGAGGGACTTCATGTTTTTGTTGTTTAAAATAGGGTTCATACCATTTATTAAAGCAAGATCGCAGAGCTGTTGAACACCCGATATAAGAAGAGGAACTACACGGCGATTTGTAGTCTATAGCGGTCTCAAAGCGCGAGTTAAAATACTGCCTGACCTTCATATAATTTAGCCCTCATGCTAGATCCATCCCATAACATCTGACACGTGGATTTACGGCGAGTTGATGTTTTAGGTGATACTCCATTGGAAATCGATGTAACGGCAAACAGACTTACCAAACCCACTGATTCCCACAAGTGCTCGATAATTAAGGTAATTACATAGCTTTCACGTGAAGCAATACGGTGCCTTCAGAGGAGAGCGACTGCATCCCATGACCCTTTCAGCAGCGATATATGGTCTGTTTTTACCCAGAGAGATGCCGTCCCCGTCGACGGGGGCGAGAGGGGGGCCTGGAGTTAATGCCGGCATAGCTAGCATGTACCCGTGGCTCTATCTCATGTGGAAATCATACAAAGCATCCTGCAGCCCGCAGCCTCATTTTATGGGCTCATCCATTACCGCTCTGTCATTGTTAATTGTCTTCTTTTTACCTCTGCAGGATTCTCCAAATTGGTGCTATCGAATGTGACAGGGGGAAGAGCATTAACCATCTGACAAGATGATATCTGCGTTCAATTTCCTTTTCTGCGCTGATATATACCTGCAGCACATCATTTTCCTCTCTGTCATAAAGAGAGCAATAAATCAGAGGTGCTTATGGAGGCACAGCAGAAAACAGGGCCGCCGGATTTGTGTCCCCAGCGCTGGCTATTAGGACGCCATTACCGCCACGTTCTGCTCCTTCAAACAAAAATGATCAAGCTTAATGCCGCTGAGATTAGGGAGATTAAGAGGGAAAGAGAGAATGGCCTCAACCGTCTCCTCCAAACAATCTGCGCTAAACTCGATAAAAGAAACGCCGTCTTCTCTCTTCTACTCTCGTTGACACTATTATCCATCTGTTTGGACGAAATTGCTGTATCATAGTATAAATCTGAGATACAAGTGACACATCCTCTAAAATAAAAGGGAACATTAACTGCTCTATCTTCCCCAGGCCCTGGGATCTGCTGGCTGTAAGCTCACTCAAGTGTGGTGGCAGTTATGCTGGGTTTTACTGGACTACAGACAATTATCCTTTACTCCTCTCCTCTCCCAAGACAAACTGCCAGGGCTTCATCTAAAATGATTGCAAATAGATTTTCCAAAATGTCTGTCGCTAGATTGCTGCCATAGATTATTTCACTTCAATGGATAGAAGTTGAAAAAACAAGAAAGCAAATCTACAAATCGATCACAATATTTTTTAGCGCAGAAATGTAACACATCAGATTGTTCTAAGTGTACAAACCTTGCCTAACCTTGCCGTAGTTTGGGAACAAAATGTTGCCAGATGATAGATCTCACAGTACCTCCATTAAGAGAGAGTTTCAAAGTTCCTAAACTTTAAAAATGCATAACAAGTTGCAAATGTACATTTTGAAAGAGTCCTTCACATGTCGCTAAATAAGAACTACAACTACTACAAGGAATGGAGTTTGTGACTGACGAATCGGACGACAACAAATTACACCGTGCAACTAATTTTTATAAAAGTTTTGTTTCCCTTTTATTTTTAATGTTTCTTTATTAGGTTTGACATTTGAATACAAAAATCACCTTACTTGATGTCATTAATAGTGCTCATGAAAACTAAAAAAAAATGTATACAAGCTAATATGTTATTACTCATGCATAACAATCATATGGTACATGCATAAAACATAAACAGTTAACTAGTGTCATCAAAAACGTTATAAGTGTGTGTTGGATGATTTTTGACTTTTATGACTGGTCCCACAATATTCTGGAATGTTCCAAAAAGCACTAGACTTTTAGAGAATATTCCACGATGTTACAGAAACTTCCAGAATGTTCCCATCCATGTAGAAGCGAAATATCTTAAAAAAAAAAACGAAATTAGCTCAAAAACTTATCTTTACTAAACCAATGTTTAATAATTAATTATATAATTTTTGCATAAAATTTACCAGACCTAAATATTTATTGAAATATTGATGTCGCTTGAAAATAACTAGTACAATATTAATATGCAGCACAGAATTATAGAAGAACCATAAAAAAATTAAGTGAAACAAATTTTTGTTACATTGTTCTTATGCTGCAGAGTTCTTGATTACAGAGTTCAACGAGTTCCAATGAATCACTCTTTTGAATCGTTTCTTTATGTAAATGGGTTAGGAAAATGGTCTGAGCTGGTTCGTGATTCATTCTGAATCATTTGTACAAACCGATCATAGACTGGATCGTTTAGAGAGATTTCTAACTCAGTCAAATTGTAATGCAATACTTTCACATACAATAAGAAAAGCTGTGGATGAAGAGCATGCAACTACAACCAACTGAATTCTAATCTGCAGATGAATTTGTGTTGGTTGTTTGCCATCAATTAAGAAGCCAATTTGAGAAGTACTCTTATTTGGGGGCCTCAGTAAACTTTCAGGGGGCTGACTTTTAAAAGTCATTATTATTTACAATTTCATTATATATTATATAACAAAGATTTCAGTCGATATTACACTTTTGTATGAAGATTGTTTATTGTTTTCTCTTTCTCGCTTTCAATATATTTAGTTGCATTTATTTTGAAAAGTTATAGGTTTGTTGTGCATAGAAGGTAATGTGTTTAAGATAAGTTTTATTTAAATTTATGCACTGAAATTTTTTAAATCTGGATATCATCTGCAGCAACAAGAAAACTGCTTTGCTGTCTCTGTTTTGTTTTCATTCCTTGTAAAAGAAAATAATCTTTGCATTGGCTGCACAGAATCAGAAAGAAACCCTCGTTCTGTTTATCTGGACACTTCAATTTGAGAGCATCAGTTCCAGTGCATGCACAGCTGAGTGCAAGCCCCTAGTGCTGTTCATCGATGGTATTAAATGTGCTGGTAGTCTGTGCAAGGTCCTTCTGCAGATTGCAGGGGTATTTACAGGAGTATTTACTGTTAGGATGTTCTGATCTTCGGGATTTCTTTCTTTAAAAGTTTTCTATTGTTTACCAAACCTGGACTGAAGGAAGAATACCATCTGTCCTCTTCTGTATTCCTTGCACCGCGGTTCCTATATAAACACAAAAATATAGTCTAGACAGTTTTCTTCAGTGAAGACAGTGACACATACAGTGATGTAGGTAAGAATCTATTACCGGATTTCAGTCACACACACACACACACACACACACACACATAAACACAGACTGTGATGGTGGTGGTGAATACTGGGCCTTGTATAAGCACAACTAGCTCAAACCAAGAGAGCAAATCACAGCTCTGAGCTCCGATTCAGCATAAGACTCATGTACATTTATTGTATTTGTTCTAGATGCCTAAAACAGCCATGCATGACTCCATCCATCTCCGTTTGTAGCGCAATAGATTTGCACAAGATGAGATGAAGATATGCATAAAAAAAACAAAAAAACAATTTGACACAAACGTGCAGAAATTGTGCTGAATTGTAACAATGACTAAATTGAAGCACTGCTTGACTGGTTTTCATTTCCTAAATATAAGAATTACATCTGTTCATGGCTCTTCATCAAAAGTTTGACATGCTTTGTATTTTTCGTTTCTTTATACTGGATGCTGAGATGCATTGTGCCGAGATGATAATCTCTCTTCATTTTTAGGGTGGTGTGAGGTTAATCCAGAGATGAATGACTGACACATGATTGAGGGTAAGGACGAGTGTTTTCACTGCTGTGGGTGTTTAAACCTGTCTCTGACTGTGCAGTATTGATCCTCTGCTTTCAATTAGGACTCTCATCTACATATTCACCTTAATATTCAGAGTACATAAGCATTCTGTATAGCACTCTTTAGACTCTGAGAGTAAATGTGGGGGCATAGCCATCAGTTTCCTGCCCATGTCAGCAACGACTCTGATTGGTAGGTATAGGAGGTGCTGCGTAACATCACAAAGATGCAATTTTACACTGAATAAAAAAAATAAAAAAAATCAGGGAAATAGTTCAACCAAACATATATATATATATATACACACATATAAACCTTTTTGGTGCTTACAGACATTTTATAAATCATTCATAGGAATATTTGGCATTCACATTTAGAATCATTCTGTGCACATCTATATGGATGAGTCCTTCAGACTGTAGCGGATGGATATTTGTATTGCTTTTATAGAGCTTTTGTATTGTATTTTTTTTTATCTTCTGGGAACTTGACAAGCATTAGTCACTAGTTGAATTGGAAAGAGCAGCATAAACCTTCTTCAAAATTTCTCCTTTTGTGTTCAACACGGGTTTGAAACGACATGAGGGTGAGCAACGTTGTCAGAATTTTCTTTTATAAGCAAACTATTCCTTTAAAACCACTACAAAATACTTAGTCCTTTGCTAAATAAAGTAATTTTGCCTGTGCCAGCACATCTGATTTATACCTTCATTTGAGGAATGCTTACATATAGCTCATAATGTTTTGTTTTTAGGCTCACTTTTATATTTTTTTTTCACCGCCAAAAATGCTGGGGTGTCTGAAAGCAGTCTGTAAGTCATCATTACTGCTGAGCTGGGCATGGACCGCTGCTCTGGGTGAGGAGGGAGCTGATGAACTGAGACCACAACACAACTCCTCAATGCTGCGCTCATTTCACCTCTTATACGATCTGTTATCCACAAGGCCGGTGCTCAGGTAACCGGCGCCTAGTAAAAACACTACGCTCCCATCACTTGTGGCCTTGACACGTAATGTGGCAGCACAAAGAGCCATCTTCACTGTAAAAATGAGCTAAGCGCTCAAAAGACACAATGGAAGTCTAAAACATCCTCTTTTATTGTGGGCTAAACATCTCCCTTGGGCCCAGCAGTTTGGAGTTATGAGAAATCGGAGGCAGAGGAAGCCATTGTCCCGCAGTTATAGTTCATTATTATAGTGGTGCTCCGACTGAAGAGGAAACATATGCCAGTCACAGTCATCTAATTAGCTCAATAATCCTTCAATGGGCACAGGCTAAATACTGTAGTCCTGGAGGAGGTAAACATTCACTACTGTAACACTAATGGCACAGAATATCCGCCAGGTACTGCTTTACAGGCTTATTCCCTATGGCCCGGCATAATTAATAGCTTTACAGTCTTCAAGGCCATAATGCTCATCAGTTATTAATTAGAAATTCATTTTACTGAATAAATAACGCTGATGATTGATGATGAAAGTTGTAATTGGGCTCTGTGAGAGAGTCTCGCGGGAGAAGTCTCGCAGAGAAACACAATCACAGTCGAGGAGTTCCAGTACGCTGGACCAGACACAAGGGGAGTTCACAACCGTGCCGAGCCGTTCTGTCGAGACAAGGCTAAACGCCACAAATGAGACTTTGATAAATCCGAACCACGCTCATCAGGGTTTCTCTGATGTGGTCTACTCTGCCATGGATTAATGATGTTTTCGTCAAAACAAAGATGCGCTTGTAACCCTGTACTAGATATGAAACTAGTTCTGAGTATGATGATTCTTAAAATGATAATAATATAGATATGAATCATAAGTAGTAGTAGTAATATCTTTATTTGTCCATTCACAGGGCAATTTATGCAGCATCAACATCACAAACAAACAACTTATATAAGACATCACGACAAACACTTTTTTAAATTACGTGCACAGCTACAAAACCCAGCATTAAGAGTACACCATTCCTTCACATTTTTAAGTTGTAACATTTAAGATTCACGGTTTAAAGTCATTTAATACATCGCATTATATAGCTTCTGAATATATAAGAGAGAAGACTACAGACACTGATTAAATCTTTATCTGTTGGCATCATGATTATAAACTTGATATTATAGTCAAAAGTATTCACATTGTTAAATGCAATTTTTGTGTCATTGAATCACTCACTCGCTTTATATATTGGTTGTTACACCGTGTAGATCACAAGTGCACGTCTAGCAAATCCAAAATTACTTGTTGTTTTTTGAGGGGCAGATGATGTCTGTGGTTGATTACATACAACCACAACCCCCAGCAAATTTACAATTAGATAAATTAGTCAGTAGTCATATTCATAACCTTACTTGCTTCAACTGATTACGCAGCCCTAACAGAAATATCACGCTTCCCTTTCATCGTACAATGTGGTTTCTGTTTATGTTAAGATCAAGGTTGCTCTTTTCAGCTCTTTAGCTGTATGATACTGTTGCAGGTAATGCACATAATCATGCAGGGACTGTAGAGGACACCTGAGATGTGATTGATTGTCAATTCACTGATGGACCGATGGTCCTCGTGTAGAGCTGGCTTCAGGTAAACTAGGCGAAGAGGTGATCCTCGAACCATTTCATCTTCTCGCATCAATATTTGCAACAAAAGGCTGCCGAAACAACAATGGCATTACGGTACTGTATACTTAATCGCAGAAACTGCATGGTTGCTAAGTTACTAAGTCCCCTGGGATCGCCACAGTCTTTTTAAATGACGGAGAGGAGCGGTGAAAACTCCAGCCCTCTATGCTTCACTATCGATTTTACACCGGAGATCCCAGCACTGATGATAGGCTTCTGATATATTTTCCTGCTGCATCCAGTCCCTCGGAGCATTGCAAGAAAAATATCTGTCAATATGCTCCTATTATGATCTCTTGATCTGTGGCGATAAAAACTTTAAGTGTCGGCCCTTATTGGAGAATAATGGGTCGGACTATTCGATATCAAGTGCTGTTGCGATTTAGGATTTTTCGCAGTATTGTTTTGTCGCGTAACCCTTGGTGGAATGCTGTGGGCCTCATTAGTTTGATTGACTTGCGATCAGCTGTGACATCACAGGGCTCCATAGTAAGTAGTGTCTGATGGGCCGGTCTTGTCGCTGCCTTTCTCGCATGTCACCGACCGCCTGCCTGCTTCTGGCCCCAGCAGACCGCCGCGCCACTCTCGACGCCCTATTAGCAATTTATAATGGTGATCAAAAAGTAGTCAGCGGCGAATCAAGACAACTGTCTCCATGCCGCGCTAATTGGCCTGTGTTCTATTCTGATAAATGGCTTGTGACTAGCATGAGGTCCCTTGGATTTCGATGCCTCTAATGGCCCACGGTAACTAGATTTACCAACAGATACCGGGTCAAGGAACAGGGATGGGGTGCAAAAAATGTTAATTAATATCAATAATGGCCAATTATGAGTTTGACAGAGGGATCTGCGCATTTGCTCTGACGACTCCAGGCCGGGGTTGAAGGGAAACACTGCAAAATTAGCATAACAGTATATGCCCACTCCACGGAGGAGCCCAGCAAACATCTGCTGTGTTAGAAATTCAAATCCGCTCCCTGTTAGCGGCGCTGGATGTAGCTGAATAATCAGCCATTCTTCTTAGGCCATTTTGACGGCGCTAACAATGCCCTGGTGACCGGGGGCCCCTCCCCTCTGGGCCCTCCAATCAGATCGGCCCCGTGCAGACCCGGCTGTAACCGCGACAGCGGAGGAGTCAAAGAGCACTTCGGGGACTGGCTTTGTGCAGCAGACACTAATCCTTTTCACCCGTTTCACCGCCTTTATTGGAAGTAGCACTTAAACAGACAGGCTTTAATCAAATTTAAACATGCATTTGGAGGCTGAATGGGGTGTAAATGACATATTAATTGACAGGCTTTTCTGTAGAGCCTCTGCTGACTAAACACTTCTGCCCTCTTTTTGTGTAACTAATCACCAGAGTTGGATTATGTGCTATTAAACTGCACGTTCAGTGTCAGCAGTGGATAAATAAAGGAGTCCGATATCACGAGTGGAGTTCTTCAGTGCCTCACATTTATTATTAGTCTTGTAAACCGCAGAGGGCCTGTGACCGCATTATCCGATGCGCTCCACATGCATATCAACATTTTGCTCATAAACCCAAATATTGTCCTGTTTTCAGAGCGTCTGGTTAATCTATTGTAACGCAGCAGCAGTGTGACCGTATTGACCAAATTGGACCATATGACAAGCGGTGTACATGTCAGAGTCTAGGAGGAGTGGTAGGTCCCTGAGGAGCGCCTTTAAAGAGCTGATAGAGCGGCCCAGCTGTGGGAAACCTGCTCCTCCACACCCCCACACACGCACGGCTCCGCTCGGAGGGCCAGCAGACTGCTAACGCTGGAGCATGCTGATCTGTTACGGGGGGCCTGAAGTGTTTTTGATATTGTATTTAACCCAAACTAATACCTCGAACTGAATCAATGTAAACAATTCATTCATAATTAGCTATTTTAGCATATATGCGTATTTCAAAATACACTTTATATATATATATTTTTTTAATTTTTAGTCAATTTTATTTGTATAACACTTTTTACAATACACAATGTTTCAAAGCAGCTTTACAGAAAATCATGATTTTAATGTTTATAATATCTTAAAATCTACATACATCCAGCTGCATTTAACAGATTAGAGCTGGGTGAAAATATAGTTTGCATTTTGCAATGACACTGTAAACAATCAAGGTGTTGAGATTTGCTATATAGATTTACTATATATAGTATATTGCTTCATGCGAGAATACTGAATGTATGCATGTAAACTTGAATGTACCTACTGTATATATCCATCTTTATATAGAGAGCTGTGCAATTATATAGTTTATATATTATGATGATATAAACAATCAGACAATTGAAATTTTATACGGCATATAGTATATTTTGCTTTATGTGAGTATACTGTATATATGTGGGTAAGGTTTGATATACTTATATATTCATTTTATTCATAGAGCTGTGCCATAATATACTTTATGTTTTATGATGATATAATCAAGCAGTTGAGATTTGCTATACATGCTTTACATGAGTATACTGTATGCTTTTTAATAAGGTTGGATGTACTGCAGCGCTTTTCAGTCAGAAGTGGTGGAGAGTAAAAAATTCCCTGCACTTCGCTATGTAGAGAGAATATGCATTTCTTTGTAAACCCATCTCCTCTGTTCTTGAATAATTTGGGACAGTGAAAGGTTGCCTATGGAAAATAGTACAAAACTTTGTACTTTATTATGTCGTGGAGAAGTTGAGTTGAATTTACCTTCAATATGGAAAGCACTGTTGCCAAATATACTTTTTGAATCCATCCACGGAATAAAGTGGAAATAAATTACCTTGATATGCGTGTGATCCAGTTTAAGAGTATTTGGGGTTTTTGAATACATTGTGCCTGAAACTAAGCTCAAGATTTGAAAGATTTGCATCAATACATTCTCAAAATAGGAAATATGAAGAGGAAACAGTTATTAATCAGCCTCTTTTTTTGCGAGGACAACATTTTTGATCCTCAGGTAGCTCAGGAATCGCATTGCTTTTTAACCCCTGAATGAATGATACTTTAAAACATGCAGCTTATTGAGAAGAATATGCCATCAGACATAATTTACACTAATGGACAATAAAATATTATAAAACTATAAAATAATAATATAATAAAATAATGGTCTATATATACATAGCATATATATATATATATATATATATATATATATATATATATATATATATATATGTGTGTGTGTGGTGTTAGGATAACTCATTGCAAGTAACGCAAGTTACATAATCAGATTATTTTTATTCAAGTAACTTTCAAATAAAAAGTATGGTAACTACTTTTGAATTACTTTTATATTTACAACAAAATATGTTACTTTTTCAAATAAGCAGGTAACAAAAAGTAATGCAAAAATAACAATGCATTACATTACATAAAAAGTAACTCAGCAATGCAAATAGTATTGTAATGTATTACTTTTAAAAGTAACTTTCCTCAACACCTTGTGTGTGTGTGTGTGTATACAGACATTATATTAAGAAAAGATTGGTTTTGGTATTTTCTGAGGAACTTTATAACAAATTATAAAACTATAGTAATTTACAATCAAATTTACAGCAGTTCAGATGCGATAGCTTTGAGTTTAGTTTGTGTATGTTACAGAATTTGCTAAAGTGTTATTTTATTTTACCTTCCTCTCTCTCTTTGTACCTTGCTTTCCTGTTCGACGAACTCGGCCTCTCCACATTCTAATTAATCTTAATAAAAAGACAGGATGAAAAGAGGTAGGGCGTCCTTTCGCTGTAGCAGAGTCAGAGGTCATGCTTCCTGTCAGAGGTATCGCCCTGTACTATCAGATCAGTATCACCCTCTCTGACCATTACACTGTGTTTAACTGCCACTACGACTTAAACGCATGCACACACACACACACACACACACACACACACGCACTCGTGCATGTTTGTGTGTGACCTCCTTCCCAGCACACGGAGCGTGTAGTGTGTGGAGGTGGTGTGTCATGTCTGAACAGGGCCAGGAGGTCTCTGTGGTTGTAGCGGCCTGATCTGGGATCAGCCCAGCAGGGGAGAGCTGCTCCATCGAACGGACAAGCCACGGTTCCCCTGGAGGGCAAAGCTGACAACACATATCTGCATATCTACCAGCCCTCGCTCTGCGTGGCCCAAATCACCCTGACACATCTCGTTTATGAAGGACGTTCCAGGCCGCTGCAACGCTTTAGGTCAGTATGAAGAACGTAAAGGTGTAGTTTGTCTAGGGTGATCTGGTGGGGTGAAAGGTCAGCTGAGCTGGTGTAGGGTTTACATGCCTACTCATTTTAAGCATCGACTTTGTTGTGCCTGGCACGTCCAATCCAAAAAAGGAGAGTGTGTTAGTGGAGACAACCTCTATGCGACTGAAATTAAATGTGCATATCTCCATTTACAGTTTCATGCAGCTTGCATTGTCGGCACAAAAACATGATCCACTTGCTTATAGTTGCTTTAAGTGACACTTATTTTCAGGCCACTTTTTTGGCTTGGATGTGAATGCTAAAACTCTGCATCGCTAAAACAATGATCCCAAACACACCAGCAAGTCCACCTCTGAATGGCTCAAGAAAAACAAAATTAAGGTTTTGGAGTAGCCAAGTCAAAGTCAGGACCTAAATCCGATTGAGATGCTGTGGCCACTCTCCAATGTGTGAATTCAAAACAATTCTGCAAAGAAGAGTGGGCCAAAATTCCTCCACAGCGATGTGAAAGACTCATTGCCAGTTATCGCAAATGCTTGATTGCAGTTGATGCTGCAAAGGGTGACACAACCAGTTATTATTTATGGGGCAATTACTTTTTCACGTAGGGCCAGGCAGGTTTGGACAGCTTTTTTCCCTTAATAAATGAAATCATTATTTCAAAACTGCATTTTGTATTTACTTGGGTTATCTTTGTATAATATTAAAATTTGTTTGATGATCTGAATCATTCAATTGTGACAAATAGGAAAAAATATATAAAAAACAGGAAGGGGGCAAAAACTTTTCACATCACTTTATATATATATATATATATATATATATATATATATATATATATATATTCTTTTTTTTTTTCAGAAAACACTGAATAACCAAAAATAAAAAATAAAAATAATAATAATTAAAAAAACGTCAAAACACATTTTGTTTCAACTGTTACATGACATTTCTTTGTAATTGTGAAATTTACTAGAAATTTCTGAATGAAAACTGTTTTTACATTTCTTTTCAGTTCCGGTTTGGAACGTCATGAGGGAGTAAATAATGACAGAATTGAACTGTCCCTTCAAGTAATAGTTCACATCCAACTAATTAACTAGTCAGTGTAACCCTTATATGCTACTTTAGAGTTGAACAGAACAGGAAGTGTAAAATTAAAGGGGGAATATCAAAGATTTAATTTATGGAATAATTATAACTGAGGCCTGTATAACAGAAACGCCACCTATCAGCTGTAAACGAGACAGCCAGAGAGAGGGAGAAAGGAAGATGCTGTTATAACACTTTAAGGAAGTTAAATTCATCTGTAAGACGAAGGACTGCTGGATAAACATTTATCGAATCAAATATTTCCTTTCTCCATCACCGATTAAACAGCACCAGCACAAAACAACAACAGCAGCAGTTAGGCATATGTCTGTGTGCATTACTGCATTGCACGGCGTCTCCGTGTGGTATAGTTGACTGGCGCCACCATGTTGGCGTGTATGTAGATGACTGCGTGTCTGTTCGGCACGTCGTCGTCCCCACGGCCTCGTGTGTATAAATTTGCTGTCTGCTCTCCGTTTCTCTTTCGTAATTCACTGCATTTGGGTTGTTCGGCAGCCCTCCTCTCTGGTCTCAGAACAATCGGAGTGGAGACAATAGCTGTGTGCTGATGGAGCCGTACAACAGCCATCTGCACCAGCAGCTGCTGCCCTGCATCTGTACAATATGCTGCATCGGAAGCCTAATCTGCATAATAACAACAGGGCTTATCCCAGTCTAGTTCATAATCACTACCAATCCATGCACTTCATTCCCGCACTTTAGCTGGTCAGAAAGCTACGTGCACGCTCACAAACACAGTACAGCAGAACAAATGCATATGAAGAGATATGAGGGACTGGTTTAGAGCATGTGTAAAGACTCCTATCCATCTGTATTAGTGTTGCGGAGTAACCAGAAATAGTGTTACTATTAGTTAGTATTAATTGCTACTACTAAAAGTAGTGTTAACTAATAAATGCAAAAAATAAATGGTCATGTGGTGTTTGGGAAGCCATTCATTTTAAGAAGAAAGAAAGAAAGAAAGAAAGAAAGAAAAGAAAAGAAAAGAAAAGAAAAGAAAAGAAAAGAAAAGAAAAGAAAAGAAAAGAAAAGAAAGAAAGAAGAAAGAAAAGAAAAGAAAAGAAAAGAAAAGAAAAGAAAAGAAAAGAAAAGAAAAGAAAAGAAAAGAAAAGAAAAGAAAAGAAAAGAAAAGAAAATAAAAGAAAAGAAAAGAAAAGAAAAGAAAAGAAAAGAAAAGAAAAAGAATTAATCAATAATAAGTAAATAAATAGCTGTGTTGTTGTTTGGGAAGTCATACATTTTAGTTTTAGTGAGTATTAAAAAAATAATAATAAAATAAAATAAAATAAAATAAAAAATAATAAAAAATAACAAATAAT
This sequence comes from Onychostoma macrolepis, assembly GCF_012432095.1. Lineage (NCBI taxonomy): Eukaryota > Metazoa > Chordata > Actinopteri > Cypriniformes > Cyprinidae > Onychostoma > Onychostoma macrolepis. The sequence continues at coordinate 26,587,905 of NC_081163.1, read as the reverse complement.
AAAATAAAATAAAATAAAATAAAATAAAATAAAATAAAATAAAATAAAATAAAATAAAATAAAATAAAATAAAATAAAATAAAATAAAATAAAATAAAATAAAATAAAATAAAATAAAATAAAATAAAATAAAATAAAATAAAATAAAATAAAATAAAATAAAATAAAATAAAATAAAATAAAATAAAATAAAATAAAATAAAATAAAATAAAATAAAATAAAATAAAATAAAATAAAATAAAATAAAATAAAATAAAATAAAATAAAATAAAATAAAATAAAATAAATTAAAATAAAATAATAAAATAAAATAAAATAATAGTTGACTTCACCTGACCATTTTAGGTCTTTTTGTAACTAATAGTGTAGTGCAATGTTGCTGTTATGTTTTTGTAATAAAGATTTGCTTTGAGTTTTATTTGTTGTAAAGTGAATAATGCAGCTTTATTAGTTGCATCATTTTGGTGAATAAAAACAAAAACATTGAGTTACTGGAATGAATAAATAATATATCGTATGATCAACATATTCAGTCATATTTACATTTTATTGACCTGTTAAATGGCCTTGGTGTAGTTTTTCGTAATGGTTTGTAGTGTTTACTGTATTTTAGCTACTTCAAATTCTTGTAGTTTGTCAAACTAAATCCAAGAAGCTTCTTCAGCCCTGATCTGTGTTAAGTATGTTGTGAGAAGCTCTATCCAGAATACGAATCAAACCCTCCACCTCTAGTCTCTGTACTGAAGTTTTATTATGCCGCTGCATCACTTGGATAGAAAGAGTTCATGTGGTGTAATGCAGGGGTGCTGATTTCGCCCGAAGCTACAGATTTATGTTACTCTCAATTTCATCTTTTCATGAATACCGTGATCAGGACACTCTGGGTTTCACACTGTTAGACTGAGCCATACTGCCTCTGCATTGTAACAACAAAACAGACAAGGTTCAGGGCATTATATGTTAACTTTACGGTTATTTCCTTTAGCTCTAAAACAACACAATGCAATGATTAATTCAAAATATGGGTAAAGCACCTGTGAAAAATATGAAAAATTCATTCACATTAACACAATACACCGGGTCCTGTTTTTCCAGACTTTTCTTATAGAGTATCTGCAGTTTGAATGGCAGCAGAAGTCCTCTAAACTGCAGAGCGAACTGTCCTACAGCCTAAACTGAGGTTTTTTTATACGTACCACGATCGAGACAGCGTGTAGTGCTCAATACAGCCTCTCTTCAAAGAGCTTGACCTCATGACTTCATGCATGTTCATCTCATAATAAACATCAAAGGTAGGAATATAAATCTTCAGGTTTGGTGAAGTGAATCTACAGCATGTGTTATGTGTTTCACACAGACATGTGTAAGACACATTCAGACATACAGTATTCCTCCAAATAATGTGAATAATCATTAATCCATCGTCAATAGGGTTTTGGTCTCCCAAATCTTAAATAATGAGTTAAACTTGCATTGATGTTCTTTGGTCACACTTTATGGGGAATGATTCTCAATATTAGCTAACTATTAATGGTAAGACTTTAGAATAGGGAACACTTATTCACTATTAACTACAACTTTTCCCTCAATAAATTCCTAATTTGCTGCTTATTAATAATTAGTGAGGTAGTTGTTAATCTTAGGTAGGGATGTAGAATAAGGTCATGTAGAATAAGTCATTAATATGTGCTTAATTACTATGGCTAATATTCTAATAATATGCATGCTAATAAGCAACTAATTAAGAGACCCTAAAATAAAGTGTTACCCTATTAACTACAACTTTTTACCTCAATGAACTTATCAATGATTAGTAAGGTAGTTGTTAAGTTTAGGTATGGGGTAGAATTAAGGGATCTAAAATAAATTATTTAAAAATAATTTTGAATTATTTTTCTAGTCTTCTATGAATGAAATTAGAAATTGAAGTATTTTGGGAAATAGCTACATTTGTCTTCAGTGTGAAAATCTAATTTGATTTAAATTTTTTTTTTTTTTTTTACGTATAATTTCAAATGTTGAAAGTAGAAATTATTATAAAGAAAATGCAGACAGGGACGTTAACAATGAGGTGTTAACATAACAACATAACGTTATCTGAGTAAAATGTGTTTGGAAAACCCAGTTCATATTCCCAAAAAGAAATAAATGTGACATTATGGGGAGGAAAATAACATTTATTATTTTACACACAGTTCTGTCCTGTTCAGCATTCATTGTACTACATTTAAAGCACAGCTTTAAGAATGAAAAATTAACAAACAAAAAAAAGACACAACCCGTCACGATTTTCTGAGCCACAGCAATGCAAGAGAACAGTAGGCCTAATTAAAAAGAGTCAACATCTTTGTACATTTTTCCCATCGATAAAATGCAGAGCCACCGATTGTTCAACAGCAGTGCGCAAAATTATTTCGCACTTCAACCTTTGAATAAATGACACAGCATAATGATCACTCATCATGGTTTTGACTGTAATCCTCCGTGTGTGTTTGTGGAATTCAGACACGCTGTTCATCTGTACCGTGATTGAACTGAAGGATGAAACACCTGCCTGGATCACAGTCACAGACACTGAGTTCTGCACTGAGCCTCATCAAACATGCACCTTCATTTGCATAATTACAAAGAGCATCCAAATGACTTCTGGAGTTTGGATCAGTCCTCATTAAGACTGAAGCTCAGCTTTAAGCCAAACAGCTATTAGCACTCAGAAATCGCTTTGTAGCAGGATTTGTTTCAAATCTAGTGAAAGCGTGCAACTGGTTATTACTAACTGACATTATGTGCTTGTAATAGAGTCATTTGAAGTTTTCCCCCCTGTTTTGTCGAGGCATTTAATTCTAGAAAATTACAAATTTGTTGTTAAAAATTGATATAATATGCGCGCTGACCTATTTAGATGGCTTTCAGGCAATCCTTCTGACGGAAAATAGAGTTTTTATTTTCCATATTAGAAGTGGTTCTCTCATCTGCATGGAAATTCAGTGAGGTGAGTTACTGAATGTGTGCTGTTGTGTGAAATTAATAAATACCTTTGGGTGCAGGGACTCTTAATATATTCCTCTTTTTCCTCTTTAATTTAAGCCTCAGTATTAGAGTGGATAATGAACCCTTAGCAGACACTAAATTGATAGAGTGGGAAGTGTGCAATAATATTGATCAACGGCCCAGTCCCTATGGCGTTGCTGCATTTAGAGGCATATGCTTATTGAATTTAAACAATTTAATGTGGTGTGTTTATGAAAATTGTGCTATATCCTCATGCTGCTCTTCCAGAATGGAGTTCACATAAAATCACATTACATTAGATTAGTGCGTATAACATGTACTAACACCTTCCTGATATTTTGCCAGAAAAGTTTCTGTTTTTCTGCAGAAAATAGTTTTGACATGAGCTTGAAGCCATATTAGGCAAAATTGGCTCGCTGTGCTAATATCAAAAAATAATTATGTGTACTTATATTTGCAATTTAGATTTATTCACACTTTTAAACAGAATTAAAGACAAACTATGCTTGGAATTTATGTGTAATTCCGTGTGGATTTCAACATCACGACTGTAAAGTGATTATGAAAACAGGCTCTCAATGATTGCAGCATGGTCTGTGCTTGTATAATTTAATTTCACTTTTAAACTGTTTGCTCTTCACAGCAATAAAGGCCTGCACTGGGTGTAAATGTTCTAATCTAAGAATATTTCGCAGAAATGTGCATCTGATCTCTCTGGTGACGCCACATGCTAATCCCACGTGAGTCCTGTTGGAATCACATGGAGTTATGCAAGGGTGTTAGGCAGGTGCATTGGTCTCTCGACGACTTGCTGTCTAACCATGGAAAAGCACATGTGTGACGTGAGCCTGAGCCAGGTGTTTATTGAGATATTACAATGTGTCGGGTGAGGGGAATGCGTTCGTCAGCTGGGGTTTAAACCTGTCAGTCTCTTTCAAACATGCATCACGACAAGCGACCTATATGCCTGCATATGCCTTAAAGCCATCGCTTAATATTTCACCACAATATTCTCAATGTAGATCTGGATTTTTATACTCTTCTGCTGGAGTTCTGGTCTAGGGAGGCTGTAGGTTTGAACCCTGTAAGGCTTGTTCCTTGAGCTATTACCATTGTGCCCTTGAGCGAAGCACTTAACCCCAGGTTTCTCCAGAGGGGCTGTCCTTGTAATAAACATGCTGTAAGTCACTATGGATAAAAGCACCAGCTAAATGACTAATTAGCATCCACTTTTATTCTTCACATGAAAGGCTAACCATTAAAATGCCACCTTCTTCATCTGATATCATGACTGCGTCTCAAAACCATAGTGAGTTTGCTACCTAGACAGCGTTTTTGGATATTTTGTATGCTCTAAAATATAATTAGACCATTGATGCTTTAGAAGCGTTCCACATAGAATTTTGTTCTCCAGCTTTTAAGAATGTCACCTCAGTAGTGGTGCTTTTTAATATTTAAAAAAATACAAGAAAATTTGTTCCTTATAAGAAAAGTGTTGTTTGTGAAAACCTAGAGTGCTTTGAAGAACCTTATTTTTAGTGTGTCAAATCTCCTGACATCGAGGCTGTTTCAAATTGTTGTGGCATTATCTTTTGTTTAATATTTAATAAAGCAATAAGCCCGAATAAGTCATCATTTACTGTGAATTTAGAACAGCTAAGGGACTCTATAAATATACAAAGTGTATATTTTAGAGTAATTTACAGTGGCTTCAAATGCAGGTCAACCAATCAGAGTCAAGGACCATAACTATCCATTTGATAAAGGAACATCATATTATATACTTCAATCCAGTGACAGTTTTGCGTGAAATTGCATGAAAAAAAAAAAAAAAAAAAAACGTATTTATAAATTTATATACTTTTTAATTCTGAACTGAAAAACATTGATAGGTAAAATTTTAATGTAACTTAATAATTGCAAAAAATATTGCACTGAAAAAATGGTAACCTAAGAATATGCTTCATGAAGTAGCATCTAAATAAATATATTTTATTCAACCTAAATTCATTACATCAACATAACTAAATTTAAGGGTAAGATTAGGTAGAAACAGCTACAAACAGTGTTTGTTTCAGCTTGTGAAAGAGTAGTGAATGTCACAGAACGCATCAACTGTCAGCATTTTTTAATTTCCTATTTTGCTTGAAGAGCTAGATCTTAGCCAGGGTTGATGCCAAATTGCATTTTACATGGTTGAAAATGAGGCTGTGAGGCATGGACTTCCAGTCTTTCACATGCACTATAAAGGTTCTAGCTTGCATGCAATTTTCAAAAATCACAACTTTCAAAACCGGCCTATGGAATTTTTTTGCCAGCAAATTGTTGAAAACATCAAGCACGCTGTGCTTCTATTCCTCACAGCTTCATTTTCATTCCTGTCAAAAAGTAGATATGGGGGCTTCCTTGACTAAAAAAGTTTATCAGCTCAATTACTTAAAAGTTTAATTTCAGTTACTATGCTGTATGGCAATGCTTGCAGTAGCCAGATAATTAACTGACTGTGACACATCTAGAACAGGTTCACAGTTCAACAGGCCCGAGGATTGATTTTGCGTTTTCATAATTCTGTTGTGCAAAAACTCATTCCACACTGGAAAGCACTTAAACAGCGTCCAGTTGTGTGGTTTCATCAAGCCGAGAGCCAGCCGTCCTTCATGCCATCATCCTCTCACACGATGCCTGCTCACTCTTAACATCCTGAGCTGAGACAAAGCCAAAACAGCAGTCTGTCTCCTTCAGCACATAAAAGACTGGAGATTTACTGCAAAGGTTTTTTTTTATCCTGCTTTCGATGTTACTCTGATCTGATAAAAGGCTCTCCAGCTACAGGCTAAAAGCTTCTCTTTGAGGTTCTTATTTTAATGCTGAGAGGGAGCCATTTTGACTAGCTCCGTACCCCTCTGTGATTAGCCAAGCGTGAGCGTGGAATCGAGGCTCAGATCTCGCTCTCTCAAGCTAAAGGAATACTGAATGAACAAATATCTAAATGATGGTAGTTTTATTCAGAGTTAATGGATGAAGAGAATTGAACTTTACACAGATGTAAACGGCTCCGAGCTCGGTCCCCCGGTCCCTGAATTACGGTGAGGCTTAGTCTGAGAGCGAGTCTTATTTTCCTGTCTTTTTAAAAGGAAACACATCAGGGTATTGGCCCACTGCACGCATTCCTAGGAGATGTGATTAACGGAGAATGCCTCCATGTTTTACCATCAAGTTTTCAGTAATAAATTAGGCACAGATTTCAGATGGCTGGACTTGCCTGTCCAATGGCTCATCACGGTGAGAGCAGAACGAACACTACGGGGAACATTGATCCTTACAAACAAACTGCCAATTTTTTTTAAAGCCTTTTGTGTGAAATTATGGCATGCATCTTGTCTTTGTTATTTACTCTATAGATTATTCTGATCGGATCAGACCTGCAGGCTTATCTGGTAGGGATCTGTATGTTTTCCTTAGGGTTAGATACGTATACAGACTCTTTGTGTTTTCAGTGATTATATGGTGGTGACAAAAAGTAGTTGGATACTTAAAAATGTATGAAATTCATTGCTTATTTACAAAATGTCAAAACAAGTGGCATCCGTGAACAAATACTGCAGAAGTTTTGAATAACTTTTAATCAACTGGTGTTTTGGTGATTTTTAGTGGATTTTAGTTTACACAGGTTTTCTATCAGAGTAACCACAGGCGTAGAGAATCACATTAATATCCACAAAGGTTTGAAAATAACGTGTCACAGTACTTTTCTGTCTTCATTTTCAACTGTATATCTATTGTTTTATCATTTCAAACGTAATTGTTTTTGTGAAATGTATTATTTGAAAAGTGTGTTTGTGCTATTTTCAAAAACGTGCCTCTACCTACATTTTCACAAAACGCCAAAAATGTGCCTATGCACACAATTAACTGCAGAGGCAATGTAAACTAATACATTTTGACATTTGAATCACATTAATCAGGTCCAGTCCATAGTGTTTCTGAAGTAAACTTGCTCGGAACTGTAGTAAACTTGCTCAGTAGCTCACCTGGTACAGCATCACTTGGGTCTGAGTCCTGTGAGACAAGTCACACAATAAAATGGCCAGGAGACAAATTGCTAAAATGACATTGGTTGCTTCAGCAAATTCGTTTTTATCTCCCATTCTCACACTTTTTGTTTTAACGCTATTGGTTATGTTTAGGGTGGGGTTTAGTGTAGATGGTATGTTATTTTCACACAAGATAGAGTATTAACTTTTAAGTGTGTCTTACTGGAACTTTCATATCCGAAGTGCCGTGATAACAATCAACATAAGAAAACTGTTTTGGATAAACTTGAACATGCTTTTAGCACCACACTCCATTTTAATTTGAAATTGATGCACAACATGCACGTTTTTTCAATGAGGCTGGGCTGCCTATTTCTATTAAAATAGTTGAGACTAGATTTGATATTTTATTATGTAATGCAATGACATTTAAATATTTCAAAGTGTAATTTAAGGCTCTTGATTCATGATGGAGCCACTGTACGATCAAATAACAAGAAAAGAAAACAAGATTTTTTTCAATCATGTGAAAATATACTAAATCACTTGCCTTTGTTTGCCATCATGTGCATTTGCTCATCTTAACACTAATCTGAGGGCCCTGTTTTGTTGTTGTGTGAATGTAAATAACGAGAAGGATGGTGTTTGCATTTGGATGAAGACAAACTCAAGGTCATATTAAAGGCTGCCCCGGTCGCGGCCCGTAAATTCACTGTTGTCCTGCTGTAGTTTCCACGGAGGATTTGCCTCATTTTTCATTTACTGCACGTTCAGAGTGCTGTGTTTACACAGTGACGCATCTCATACATTAAACAGTAAATTAGGATCTAACGATTATGGTAAGGTTTTTTAAAAGAGCAAAGCTGCACAGAAACAAAGTATCACCCACTTCACATTTCTTTAGCTCTTGTCCACGTTTCGATAATGATTTCATCATGTTCTGTCTGTAGATGTAACAAGATTTGGTAACACTTTAGAAAAGGGAACACTTATTCACTATTAACTACGACTTTTCCCTCAATAAATTCCCTATTTGCTGCTTATTAATAGTTAGTGCGGTAGTTGTTAAGTTTAGGTATTGGGTAGGATTAGGGATGTAGAATAAGATCATGTAGAGTAAGGCATTAATATGTGCTTAATTACTACTAATAAATGGCTAATATTCTAGTAATATGCATGCTAATAAGAAATTAATTAAGATACCCTAAAATAAAGGTATACCCAAGATTTTTTTATTTTTTATTTATGTGGATGTTATGACTAATGTATATGCAGACATAAACGTTTAATCTTATATAAAGATTTTTGGTTGCCCTGACCGTGTATGGCATCTTTAACTAAATTATATTGTAAAATGCATGTTTTATTCGACTTTTTACAATATTTATCACCTAAATCTCATTCATAAACAACATACTTTAAGTGATTTGCTTTTGAAGGTATTTGTGTCTAAATATGCTGCACTTACAGTGTAATATTAATTATTTTCTGATAATGGTGCACAAAGCTTATACCAATGCCTTACTGTGACACCCATAATTCTCTGGCAGTATTAACTGAATGTGAATAATGATAATATAATGAATATCAAATCAGTTATCAAACTTTCTTATTCTTCTGTCTATTTGAGCTTTTTTTCTATTTTACTGGATGCAGATTTTTATTTGTATTTATTTTTATTTTTTGGCAGCAGCTCCTCTAGCTTGCTGTTACACGAGAAAAAAAGAATTAAAGGGCAAATTTAAAACATTTGTGTAGCTTGTGACTTTTTCTGCTTTTAACAATAGCACTATAATTGCCCAAGAGATCTCCATCAGCACATAGAGTGAATGTGAGATTTACAGAGACTGATGTGGCTTAATTACCCCTTCTGGTATCCCACTTTGATTTACCACCTACACTGTGCTGCAGTAAATGCCCTATTAAGAAGATAACAGTCCATGTAAGACACCAAAATAAGACATTACATGTTTCAGGCTGGTAGAGGTTAAAAGGTGAACTCAGGAACAATCAAGTCAAGCACATATATTTTCATGCTGGTTATAATTCTGCAGAAAATCACTACAGTGCACACTTTCACATTGAACATGCCTAATGATAAAAATACCACTTAACACAGTAGATAGATAGATAGATAGATAGATAGATAGATAGATAGATAGATAGATAGATAGATAGATAGATAGATAGATAGATAGATAGATAGATAGATAGATAGATAGATAGATAGATAGATAGATAGATAGATAGATAGATAGATAGATAGATAGATAGATAGATAGATAGATGTTTGTGTTTGTTTTTATTCTACATCACTCTCGTTTTTGATGTTCAATTCAAGTCAAGATTCACCCTTTCTCCCCCCAAATGGCATTTTGGGACATCAGCTGTTTAATCCTCTTTCCTTTGTGGATTCATTGGCTCATTCAAGGCTGGATTGTTGACATTCTGTAGCTTGTTAAAAGACGTGTGTAAGTGTGTGTGTGTGTGTGTGTTAAAATGAGGGGCCCTTGAGAAGCCTCTCTGCCCCATGTGGCCCTCGGTCCCTCAGGATCAGTTATCTCGCTGATTTAAGTAGAGAGTGTCAGCTCTAATTTGTCCCCCTTCTCCACGCCTCTCCAGCAGGGACGCCCTCTTTAAAATATTATGAAAAGATCAGCTGTAGGTCTGTGTGTTTAGGAGAACGGCGGGCACTCAAAGGGCAGAGGGGATAATAGGTTACTATTATGAGAGCAGAGGGGAGGTAAGTTTTAAAACCAGTCACAAGCGATTTGTGGGGAAATGCTGCTAGAGAACCTGTTTCAGTCGGTTAAAAAAAAAAAAGACAGATGCTTGCTATAATGATCCCAAAGAAAAGGCCAAATTAACACTGACATGCCTCAAGAACGTAAGGATGAATATCCTACACCAGACTAGACAAAGAAAAGGCATTTATGTGAATGGTGGATCTATAAAATGTACAAATTTGTGAAAGGAATACTTGCAGATTTTTATTTTTGTATTACATTCAGAAGTTTAGGGTCAGTGAGTTTTAATTTTTTTTAAATTTTTTTTAAATATATTTTGTTCTTTTATTTGTGATTCATTTTAATAAACTAATACTTTTGTTTAGCAAGGATGCATTAAATTGATCAAAAGTGACAGTAAAAACATTTGAAATTGTACAAAAGGTTTTTGTAATTTGAATAAAAAATTGCTGTTCTTTTTACGTTTTACTCAAAGAATCATGAAAATAAGCCTAAATGATAATAATAATAATAATAATAATGGTTTCTACCAAAAATATTAAGCAACATGACTGTTGATAATTGATAAAAATATTGTTAAAAATTGCTTTTCTTTTAAACAAAATGAACAAATAAACTAACAAACTAATAAGTAAGCAAGCAAAACAAACAAACAAACAAATCACACTTTCCACTAAAATATTAATCAATGTTTTTGGCACTGATAATAATAAGAAATGATTCTTGAGCAGCTAATCAGCATATTAGAATGATTTCAGAAGGATCACGTGACACTTAAAAAACTGGAGTAATGATGCTGAAAATGATGCATCACAGGAATAAATTACATCTTAAAATATATCAATTTATATTAAATAATGTTGAGTTTCTGTCTTTATAAAATATATAATAGCAAAAAGCAAATACTGTTCAGTGGCAGAAAGAATTATAATGATGGTGAACATTTTAACCACAGCTCTGTTCTTTTTTGTTTTCTCTTTTCCCTCTTTTTTATTTTTATTTTTTTGCATTAATCTGATCATAAAAAGGAACGGTGACTGACATATTAATTCGACATTATCTTCAGAGTCACGTGGGCAAATACCTGCTCACATCTGACCTTGTGGCAGCTCTAGTTCTGTCTTGTTGTCACACGCCTCCGGTGGAATAGATGTTCCATTGTTATTTTAATCTCTTTACTCACCCCTGCTTTCAAAAGCGTTTCGATGAGAATATGAATTAGTGAGGTAAAATTCGATGTGAAAGGGCAGCTTCTCAACAACCACTCTGTGTTCGCAACATAATACGGCAGGCGTGTGCGTTGCATTCCAATAAATCCCTCTGTGACTCCATCTAACAACTTATTCATTTGCTTCCAGATTAATAAGCGCAGCATGATTGCAAATAATAGTTTGTGACATGTTGTGTAGGCAGCATGAAAGGTTTTAGTGAAGCAGCCAGGGAGAATTGCCTTGTTTGATTTATCTGCCTTTGATTTATAAAGGAAAATCAATGAAACAATTCTTTCTATTTGCCTGTTTCCCAGACACTGCATACCATGATAAGGCTTTGGACTCTGCGAACGAAGACTTTTCAATTATACAGCACTTGTTTGCATTAGATTTGCTTGAAAAAAAAAACAGAGAAACGTTTCGGAGGAATGTATATTGGCCGTCACTGTGCAGAAAGAGCTAAATAGAATTTCACAGCCGCGGTGGCTAAGAACCATGCACAAAAATTGCTCAATATCTTGGTTCGTGGCCAATTTTCTATCCCTATTGTTTGGCAGTGTTTGATAGTGGAGGAGAATGGTAATGTAATATACATAATTCATATGGCCTCTTCATTGCTGATTCTGCTGTCCTGTCTGTTTATGTGGGTAAAATAGATTCTACAGTGTCTATTAGGCCAATAAAACACAGACTGGAGGATTTGGCACATTTTATGTAAAGAGACAGAAAGCCCTGAACATGCTGGACATCTTCTCTGTGAAATGTTTCCATTACAATACACAGCTTCATTTCAGACAAGAGTTCCTCAAATGGCTTCAAGACATACTGAAGATTGTGTTTTGTACTTTATCATGATTTAGGTTTTCGTCAAGATCTTTCGACTAAGATACCTTAAAAAAATCTGATTAGTTTACTGAAATTTATTCATATTTTCTAATATTTACTGGTGTTGTAAATTCTATTGGTATTTCTTGTTGTACATTGTGAATCACACATTTAGTACTTTTTTGTTCTCTCTCTCTGACAAACAGGCTCAAATGTATTTTGAGTTTTGATTTATTTATTTATATTTTACAATGTGTTCAGTGTAAAATGTCAGTCCAAAATTAGTTTCTTATAGTTTCAGGTCTTTATAGATTGCAGTTTAAAAAATAAAATAAAAATCCAATAATACACACAAAACATTTGAAACCTAAATATAATCATTATTTATTCCTTTTTATTTTATTATTATTATTTAAGAAAATGCTAATGGTAACACTTTAGATTAGGTAACACATATTCACTATTAACTAAATGTTTTCCTTCAATAAACTCCTAATTCGCTGCTTGCTGATGGTAAGTAATCTTTGAAAATGTAGTTTCATGATTATTGCATAAATCTACTGATAATTAGAGTTGCACAGATAGTCTGCAACTTTCACAGGTAATTTACTTTAAACTCACATTCACACTGCTTGACATGCCTATGACTTTTCCCCCACCTTTGGAATACAAAAGGATTTATCAAAATATATCAAACTTCATATTAAAAAAAAAAAAAATCCCATTGCAAACTAAAATAAACCTGTACCACTTGACTACCACATAAAAAGTAAATAAAAATAAATAAATAATAGGTGCACAACACCTCGCCTCTAAATCTCATCCTCATACTGCTTTATTACACAAACTGTAAAAAATGATATGATCAGCAAGTCATGGAAACATGTTTTTCCCATTACTTTAACTCATTAAAATAATTTAACCAATTAACCAAAAAGTGTTTTTAAGTGTTTTACAGTTTCACATCGCTACATCGCAACCCACATACTCCTTTTTTCCTCAACCCATACACTGAATCTCTTCCTCTCTCTCTCATACGCATATACATTAAAGCTGGTCTCTGACCCTTGTCTTTATGCCCCAGATGAATTATGTTTATGATCAAATTTGTCAGAAAAGCACCTTATCAGACATGCAGAATAACCTTATTAACTGCAGTTCTACTACTGCCTAATGTAATACCACATTCATCTTGTCAGCGACACGGACACCAGATATTCTCCATTAACTGGGACCCTTACGATGATCCATGTACGTTACGTATGAGTGTATGAAATGCCACAGAGCTCGTCAGCTCTCCTGAAATCAGTAATGGATGTGAAACCTCCCTCAGCCACGATTCCTCTGGTGTCAGCAGAAACACACACACACACACACACACACACAGTGTTCAATAGGCAATATGCTCTATCATTGATGTTACACCACTAACAGCTCAAATACACTACATGACTTTTAAAGCAGAACAGATTTTAAAGTAACAGGCATCATACACTTGCTCATATTGTAAATGGTTAAAGAGAAAAGATGGGTATCATATAATAAACGACTGAGGATCACATACTAACAGACTTTCTAGTCGTTCTGAATGCAAGAACTAAAGCAGAACCCTGTGCCTTGTTGCTAGGAGATGGATGACAAATGAAAAAATATGCATTATAAAATCGGCTCAAAATATCAAACGTTTTTGATATCCTCCAACTGGATGGACTCAAAGTCTGACGCTAAATAAAACCTGTGTCCATCACACACTATGCAATTTTCTGTGAAATCTGCAGATGATCACTGACTTTCAGCAACTAGCATTAACTGGTGCAAAAATATGTGCAAAAGTCCTGTATAAGAAGGTCCAAAGGCTGTCACTGGGGTGGTACCTTTTCAATATGTACCATTTTGTACCATATTTACCCATAAAGGGTGAAAATTAGTACTTAAATGGAAGATAATAGTACCTTTTAAAAAAGTGTGTGTAAACTTTTGAACTGAAATGATGATGTGTACATTTTTCTTATTTTGCTCAAAGATCATATTTTTTTTCATTTAGTACTGGCCTACAGAAGATACATAAGATTTTTACATATTTCCCAGAGGACAAAATAAGTCTAATTTACGCCGATCATCCAATCATCATTAATGCATTGTGTTTCTTTCTTGAGCATCAGTGAATGACCTCAGTGTGAAAAGATGGATCTCAAAAATCATACGGCCACTCCTGGAAAAGGTTTAAAATATGCTAGAAAACCAGTGAATATGCAGGACCTGGAGCATTTTATGAAGAACATAACTGTTCAACTGGACAGGACAAACAGTTGTTGATCATCCAGCAGATTAAGATTCAACAGTATGTAAACTTTTGAACTAGTTTGTTTGTGTAAGTCCCTCTTACTGTGTTAAAGTTATTAACATCTTGCATATTTATGTAAACTTATGAGCAGAACTGTAGCTAACACTGATTTTGGTAGAAACTGGTTATGTTTGTAATTTTTTGTAAGTGTGGTGGTACAAAGAACATTTCTTAAACAGTACTAGCATAGCTGGTTGTTAGAATGGTTAGCAATCTCTTGATCCTGATGATTGTGTGTGTGGGGGAGGTTGAGGGGGTTTGGATGCTGTAGGGATGATAATTTGAGCAGCAGTTATACTGACCTGAGTCAGGTCTGGAGTCCCGGACTCCCTGCAGGGCACAGCAAGCCCAGATACATCCAGTCCATTGCCAACACATATACTGGGTCATTGTAGAGATAAACACACCTATTAGAGTACTGAACCATTCCAGGAGAACACACACACACACACACACACACACTGGGAAAGACCAGGAAAGTTTGAGCTTTACCATCACAAAGAGATTTTACTTTGTTAACATTTTAAACATAAACAATAAACAATACTGATTATTAATGTGTGTGCGTGTGTGTGTGTGTGTGTGTGTGCGTGTGTGTGTGTGTGTGTGTGTGTGTGTGTGTGTGTATGTGTGTGTGTGAGTGTGTGTGTGTGTATATTAATAATTGTAAATAAAACATTATTGAAATACATTTTATTGAGTGCAATTTTGTGTGAAAATTATTTCAAATTAAATCCTACACCAATCTTCACTTGCTAATAAATTTAATAATAATATAATAATTATTTATGTATTATTATTATTGTTATACTGTAACAGAATATTAATAATACAGTAATAACATTATTATTACATAATGTATTTTAATCATTTTTACAGTGTAATTACACAAATAAGCAATGAGTAATATTAATTAACATCTTGTACCTACTAAGGTTATGGATTTGTTTTGGGTTAGTTGCTAATAATTGTATAATTATTAATACAGCAGTACATGTAACATTTATAACAAAGACACTGTAAAATAAAACATGACCTAATATTGCAGCAATAATTATGTTGTATTCAAAACCACAACGTTTAAATGGAAATTCATGTCGATTTTTATTTTACTAAGAACTGACTTCGGCCCTCACCTCCCTGTGTGAAATCTGCAGTGAATGCAACATATTTAAAATTCTTGGCAAATACGCTTGCATGGCATCCACACGTGTAGAGTTTGTGAGGAACGGCTTGTTTGGTGTCAGCTTCCCCGCACAGGGTGCAAGCATGCTTAATAACAGGCCTGAGACCTGTCTTTGATTTTGAGAAGTGTGTGTGTGAGACAGAGAGAGACTGGAGTCTGAAGCTTCACCTAAGTGTACTGAAGCAGAGAAATAATGGTACCCCTGTCTGTTTAAGAGAGAGAGAGAGAGCAAGCGACAGAGAGAGGCTTTAGCATTTGCAGAGGCTTTTCGAGGTAACTGACATGACGTGGTGCTCAGATGTAAATACCGGCCGGCAGAAACTATGATGAGATCTGTGAAGCGTCTGCTTGCTGCCATCATTTTGTGTCTAGGTTGGCATCACCCACCTCACCCCGCAACATGTTTAAAATAGCAGAACTAACAACCTTTCGACGCACATGCATGACTTTAGCACAGTTGCTGGGATCGCTGCCATGAACAGCGCGGGCTTACCCTGCATTCATAAAAATCCCCTCACTTCATCTCTATGCTCACCTTAAAAACAGAGCAGGGGTCCAGGTTTCACAATGTTTGCGCCACTGTTTTTCTGTTGAGATGCGTCTTGATTATATTGAATTTGCTGTTAATTTTAATGTATTACTTTTTCATGAGAAACCAGAAATGAAAGGATGAAATGATGTAATAGTTTATTATAACAACTTTATGAAGGGACAATATCAGTTGTTTGAAGGAATGTTATGTATTATAACTGTCTAACAGAGAGGTAAAATTATATTATGACAGTATTTTTTGTCCACAAATATTTTGTTTTTATAGCAGTTTTATTAAGGGTTAGCAGCATGTTATAACAGACTTATTAAAGTACAGTGTATTTAATAATGTATAATAATGTATCATAACACTCTTATTAAGGGATAAAAGGTTGTAACAGTCTGATGAAGGGATAATATAACAGTTTTAGTTATATTATTTTACAGTATATACCATTAAAAGAAGTACATTTTAGCAGACCTTTAAAAAGAGCACTTATTGTGTACAAAAATACTTTAATAATATGTAAACTGAATGTAATATTTACAGACACTTAATTGCATGCTAATTACAATTAAATAAAAATGTATTACAGTTCAAATTGACAGGAAATGCAGTTTGCTGAATTTAAAAATTGTTTTGATCCACTTCAGTAGAACCTCAGTACATCTTTAAATGTAATTTCATAATTATTTGTATTATCTTTGAAATATAGTAAAAATGTACTGCCGAATGGACTGACAAGCATTTATGGTGAACTAAAATATACTTTCATTTTATTATATTTGTAATGACACATTTGTTATGATGAAGTTGCAACTTAATACAATTTAAAATATATAAACTATAAATTATAGCCAAGTACTTTAAATGGCAAGGCAGAATATTATTAAAACATTTTGATTTAAAATCTACTTTAAAGTAATTTAAAGTACTTTATTGTAACAGACAGTCTTATAAAAGGTACAGTCATGTATTATAAAAGTCTTATAAAGGAACAGTAGTGTTACAACAGCCTTCCTTCACACATGCATGACTTTAGTTGTGCACCCCAATTTTTCCCGTTGAGATGCTCCTTGATTGTATTGATTTCCCTGATAATGTAAATGTATCACTTTTTGAGCAGAGGGTGAAATTAAGACACAGCAGAGGGGTGTGTGTCAATGCAGGTAACGATTTTGTGTTTGGAGTGGAGGACTCTTAATAAGCTTCGGTTTAAGACACTCTGTAAAGTGCTCAAGATGAGATCAGTCTGTCTGTTTACCGCGCATGGCCTAATTGAGAAAGATGAGGCTGATACCGAGGCTATAATTAACGTCACACACAGCAGAGACAACGCAAGGTCACCGAGTGTTTGACAAGAAATGTTATTTAACAACGAAGACAGGGGCTAATCAATAATTTACTCATTTTTCTACTTGCGTTTGCGTTCAGTGGCGTCTTTATCATACTGCTGTGTGTTCTGTGTGTGTGTGCGTGTTTTTGGTATATCAGCAGTGGCCCCTCCTTTGAATCAGAACATGCCATTTGGGAGGGATTCCTGTTTATTCAAAACCATTAAAGACATGAAACTTACCAACTTAAAAATGACATGCAAGGGCATTTGCATAATGCAAAATTGAATTTCCCTGAATACATGTATTAATCTGAATTGTAAAAAGCAGTGGTGGGGCTGCTTACATGCTGTAATTGGCATCTTGTGGTTTGCCTTCCTGAGGCGAGACTTGAGTTTTATGTGTGTTTATAATAAATTGCATATTTAAGCTCGCAGGAAATCACTGGGAGACATCCATCCTACACGCTCTCATTTACGGCGCTGTCTTTAATTAAACCACGGAAAGAGTCGGCAATTTGTTTCTGAACACTGTCTAATGTCTGAGCCTGCTTATTAGATATTAAATTGATGCATAATTCAGGCAATTAAGAAAGTAATCACACAAAGTAATGTAATGGAAGTTAATTATTACTGCATAAGCAAACAGTTCATTAATGCCGGTTAATGTTGTGACTGCATCATGTTCAGGCTCCGCATCTCAGTGTGTGCGGATCTGCTGATTCCAGCTGATCTGAGATCAGAAAGTGGGTATGACTCACCTTCAGATGGGGGAGGAGGGCTTCACCAGGCCCTGACAAAAAAAAAAAAAAAAAAAAGTCCTGTAGCAGGATGATGGTGTATTGATCAGATGGTAAGGCTCATTGGAAAAACATGCCTGCAGCGACATTTCTGCAAAGGCAGAAATATCAAGGCAGTTTTTAAAAAAATATCCTGTAACTGGTGCTACAAGATTAATGTTCAATGCACCACCTACACTAAACCCTAAACTAAACTTAACCCAAACGTGACATAAAAATGCATTTGCTGAAACAACCGTCCCATTTAAACTTGCTTCTACAAGTCTTTGAGCTCTTTTAATGTGACACGTGTTTCACGGGAGTCTTACCATGTGCGCTTTGCATCACAAGTGCAGTGCTGTACCAGGTGAGTTATTGAGCATGTTTACTACATCAGAAAACCATATATGGTTATGTAAATGGTAGTGAATTGTAAGTAAGTTTTTAAAGTGTTGCAAAAAAAATTTAAATTAAAATAAAAAACATAATTTTGTAAAATGATCTGGCTTACAAAACCCATTTTGAATATTGTTATTATAGTTTTTCTCGATTGCTAAAACACTATAACCATGCTTTTGAACTAAAATTTCAAAACCATAATGCCATTTTTAAAAAAGCACACCCATTTCCCTAAACTATAAACACTCTTCCCCTGCTTTAACACATGAGTCAGATCTGGTGAACTATTACTGCATAACTCCACACACCAATCCCTACATTTCTCAGTGCTTACACCATGTGGTCATTTAGAAAGCACTAGCATTCAATATTGTTCACTCAAGTCTGCAAAGTTTGAGCTCAGTTAGCACACAATTACCCAAGTGGAAACACTAGGAGTCAAAATTTATCACACACCAATCAGAACCTTCGATGGAGATAAAAGTGCCAAAGTCAGCTTACAGTTTTTCTCAGTCACTTTGGTGCATTTCTCAGATCAGAAATTAAATTCTCAAAACTACTTGTTCAACCTCCACATCATCTAGTCACTTGTGCACATCATAAAAAGCTTCTCATTCTTTTGAACAAGTTGCGATTACTTTGGTACATTCATGCAATTGATTATGTACATTTGTCTGTGGTTTCCTACATCCTCAGTTACTATTGTCATGTTGCTGAAAATATGTTACCATGTGTAGTTCTCTGTGCAATAGTCTTATCCCTCAAAACATCTAGTCATTAGTACATATAAGTCATTACGGTAAATGCAAAATGGTTGATCTAGCTGTCATAAACTGTCAAGCATATTTTCTACAAATTTCTTTTAGACTTTTTATAAATTTGCCATGAGTTGTTCAAGTGAATCTTGACTTTCACTAATATAGATCTACTAATGACAAACCAGTTCTCTGAAATACATCTCATGCACCTTCAATTGAAAGCATAGGTAACACTTATTCACTGTTAACTACGACTTTTCCCTCAATAAATTCCTAATTTGCTGCTTATTAATAGTTAGTAAGGCAGTTGTTAAGTTTAGGTATTGGGTAGGATTGTAGAATCTAGGGATGTAGAATAAGGTCATGTAGAATAAGGCATTAATATGAGCTTAATTACTACTAATAAATGGCTAATATTCTAGTAATATGCATGCTAATAAGCAACTAGTCAAGAGACCCTAAAATAAAGTGTTACCAAAGCATATATAGACAGAGGAAAACACAAGAGTTACTTTCTAATATTTATTTTCACCATTGTGCCCATATTTCTTTTTCTTTTCTATTTCACAATGACATTGTAATGTATTTTTTTTCGTCAGACCACTAGTAAAAGTGTAACTGTGAATCATATCCAGTCTTTTTCAATCAATATCCCCCATACAGTAATGTGTAAATTTATACTTTTGAAATAGATATATGGCATACATAAGAAGTGCAGGCTTCTGCATTTCAGTACAGTAACTGTTATCCAAACTGTTTTTCATAGTTTACATCAGGTAATACTAACAGAGTGCAGTGTTATACAGTGTTATATCTTGTTTGTGAACAATGACACAAGGACTTTTCATTCTGATGGCACTGATATGTTCATTGACAATTACTTACTTTTGAGAGATGAACGAAAGATTTTGAGTAAGTTACAGGCTTTTGCAGGAAATACATTGTGTGGTGCTGTTTGTACGAATTTTTTTGAGAAATGCACATACTTCTTTGAAACTATCACAGCAAGGATGATTCGAGAAATGCACCAAAGCGACTGAGAAAAACTATTCAGGTTTGAAACAATGGATCCAGAGAGACGTGAAGGAAGAGGTCAAGGACGAGTAGAGGAAGAGGAAGAGTAGGAGGTGGAGAGGGAGTACAGAGAGGAAGAGGAAGAAGAGAAAGATGAGGAGGAGAGAAGGAGGAGGAGGACGACAACATGGAAGAGAAAGAGGAAGGGCAAGAGCAAGAAGACAAACGGTCTCATATATTTTAGTTGATGCAGGGTTGGATCAGGCATGCGAGAGGATTTTACCCCCGCTGCCTGGCCAGGGCCAGTATAGCCTGTGATGTTGACGAGGTTCTTTGGCCTGTTCCAGACCAAAGACGGGATGCTGGGGCAGAATAATTATTTTTGTTGTTGTTTGCTATATTGTACTGTACTCTATACAGTACATTAAATTAAGGACTAAAACACATGGGGAGTACCACAAGCAAGACTTATTACTGGTTTTTGTAGTATTGTTTTGAATTTATCTCATCAATGTGTAAGACTGTGTTGTAGTGTGTGTGTGTGTGTGTTTCCTAAACTCTTAACGCACCAACACACCTACAAAACACAATTGACAAAACAGTTAATTTCATGTTCAAAATCACACACTGCAAACTAAACTCTAACACTAATTTCAAAATGCAATAATATACTAATGCAATACACTACATCTACCTAAACACTGCAAACATGTCTCAAAATCAAATTATTATTCCAAAACACTAACACATGTTCTCTTCCAACAGGAACATTTAGTCGATCATAGCACAATATCATAAAAACACTAACATCAAATGGAATTACAGAAACTGTATTATTTTAGGTGTCAGGTCTGACCTTACAGTAATACAGTATATTGCATTGATTATAGATTGTGTTTTACACTACAGTTTGTTTTTCTTTTTGGGTTTAGTAAATGCATGTATTTTGTCTTATTGCTGCAGAAATTCAATACAAAATTTGAATGACCCATCTCAGAGTAGCTTTATAGAATGAACGGTTTATGGGAGAAAAAGAGACTGAGACAGAATTGCTGCAGTAAAGGCTTTATTTGCAACAGGACATTAGAAAAACAAGAAAGAAAACAAGAATGCATGAAAACAAAAGATATGCAATATTCTGTCATTTATTATGTGAAAGTACAAAATATACAAACAGAAAAAGCCACAGAAGAATTATAAATAAATGTAATCTAATCTTCCCGGCCTTCTGCATTTGGCCACATGTTCTCATCCATATCACACCTGATATCTTCTCTGGCAAGGCTTCTTGGGAAGAATCTTTTGGTATGTCTTATCCTTCCTGGTGTTGTTGAGCTGTGATGTCTTGGCATTCAGCATCCATTGCATCCTGGCGGGACATTTGACCCTGTGGACAATGGTCAAAAACCTTCCATCTCCAGGCTCAGAAAAACTTCTCAATGGGGTTGAGGAAAGGGGAGTAAGGGGCAAGGAAAGGAGACATCATTCTCAAATGGGTGTCAGACCAGGCTCTGACTGCACTGGGAATGGTGGAATGCCACATTGTTCCATGTGATCACATATATTGGCAAGTGGTCTCCCACCTGTCCCCTTTCTCTGGCACCAGTCTTTGGTGCAGATCTTCTAAAATATCCAACCCGATCTCATGAAAGTGCATATAAACAGTACGGAAAATAAAAATGAAAACTCGTGCTATTGATGGGTAGGATTAGGGTTGTGGGGTAGATGCGTATTATATGCACGTAAAAACTGCGTTTTAAATGCACGCCAAACACGTTTATATCATATGCCAAAGTCCATTTTTCTGTATCAATACCATGAGTTTTCATTTTTATTTGGCATACTATTTATACGCACTTTCATGAGACCGGGCTCAAACTATCACATTTAAGCAGGAGTGCACTTTTCCACACAAGATCAGCCCAAAGAGGTCTTTTTTTACTGTATATATGGTCATGCGACTGAAAGAACCTCAACACCTAAGTGTGCTTCCTAGATGGGAATCAGCTGTAATTTCTATATTTGCATAGCTTCAATCACCTGTTTCTCATTGGCAATGGAATAAAATACAAGGGACACATTTGTGTTTCAATTCACAATATGAACAGCTGTTCACTTTGACTTTAGCCTATAAGTTAGTTTTAGAACATGATGTTATCTGTTCTGATATACAGTGTAAAAGCATTTGAAAATTTGGCAGTAAAATTACATTGTTTTGGTCTTGATTGAGCTTGTGTGTAAAAGAAGTTCAAGCATTTTAAATTTGTGATAACTCTATGCATTTTGTGTCAAAGCAACAAGAAATGTGTTAATTGTATAGCCTACACAGATGGATGTTGTGCTAACTGTGTTAAGAGTTTAGGAAAATTGTTAGAAGTATTGGAAAAATTGTCATAGCAATTGTAAAAAAACTGTAATTTTTTCTTCATTTCATGTCTTATTTATTTATTTAGTTAGTTAGTTTAGTATTGTCACGCTACTACTAAAATATTTAATGATTATACTATGTACAGTAGCATCAAAACCTAATAATGAGCTTTAGTCATCTATATCTTGATATAAGGATAGATATTGTCATGTATCAGAGTATCGTTGTTTTAAGTGGTACTTCAAGATACCTTAAAGAATAGCGTGGTATTGCTGTAGTACTTTTTAAAAACCATAATGCTACAGTGACCAAGAACTTTGTAATATCATGTTTGTTTGTTTTCCTTTTTATCCAAAATTTACTATGCAGAAGACTCAAATAGATCATCAAGTTTCTAAGTTTAATTTGAGTCATTACTTCAGGTAAATATTAAATAAAGAGACCGCTCTTTGCTAGTTGTACTTGATAGTCAGGGTTTTTGATAGCGTCTGGCTTAATTTCAAGGATTTTGAAGCAAAACCTTGACTCTTCCCCCTTTTTCTGTCTGTCTTTTTTTTTTTTTTTTAAAGCAGACCCATAAAACAGGCCTGTCCAAGCTGGTCTTGTTTCTCTGAGTAAACATGCGTGTCACAGTTGACCTTTGCAGGGGTCAGGAGGTTTTTATATTGGCTGACATGTTTGAGAGTTAATAGAGACGCTTAGCAACACTCCCCTGGGTCATCCCATTTATTAAGCTACAATGAGTTGCATCTGTCTAAAGCAAATCAAGGGGACCTATCAGCCAGGGTCAGACACGCACCAATAGACACCGTCAACACACTCCTCGCTCGCAGTGCGCCAGGTTTAACACACATACACTCTCTCTCTGAGATGAGGAAGTGATCGGTGTTGTGATGGATTGCTGTTGGTGGATGCTGATTTCTGAATTATTTATGTATACAATGTATCATTAAGGGACATAATTGCACTATTACAATCCTACATATAGAACAATGTCATTGCAGTTTCAAGAAGAAGACTGTAGCCTATAATAACAACCTTTTGATGAGTCTTATATCATACTGTGAGGGATAATAGCATAACTTAATGAAGTGACAATAATATTTTATAACAGTCATTTATAGATTCAGACACATATTTTAGCCAATAAACTATCATTCAGAAGTTTGGGGTCGATAATGTTTTTTGAAAAGAAGTCTCTTATACTTACTTAGGCTGCATTTATTTGAACAAAAATTCAATAAAATAGCAATATTGTGAAATATTCTTACAATTTAAAAGCTTTATATTAATATATTTTAAAATGTAATTTACGTTTGTGATGCAAAGCTGAATCTTCAGAGCATTACTCCAGCCTTCAGTGTCACATGACTCTTCATTGATGATCAGATTTACTTATTTTGGTGATTTAAAAGTACATTATTTGTTTGAAATTGAAATCTTTTGTAACATTAAGAATGTGTCTAACTTTTCAGTTTAATGCATCTGTGCTGAATAAAAGTATTAATTAAAAAAAAAAAAAAAAAGAAACCTAGGCTTTTGAATGATAATGTATAGGTATAATATTGTTATATAACAGTCTTGTAAAGGCAAGTACTGTATTATAACATATTATATACATATAAACATATAATGGTTGGCTGTAAGGGACGATCGCAGCTTATGAGAGTATAGTAAAAAGCTTATTATAAAATTATGAAGGGACTAGAATGTTTTATATCAGTCTATATAAAGGGAAAATAACATGTTAAAACAGCTTTTTAGTTTTAGTGAGCTGCATTGTTTTCTCTGTGTTTTTAGATATTTGTTGTTGTGTTGTTGGTCAGTGAGTGCAGGTCACAGAGCTGCCGTCTATAATCATGGATAATAGTCAATTATCACAGAGAACTATCAGATCAATTACAGCTCAGTCAATACACACACACACACACACACACACTCATAAAGTAATGTTGTCTTCAGAGCTTTTAAACACTCAAAAACAGTACCAGAATGCTCTGTTATGGCTGTGATTCTCCCTAGAAAAATGACTTTTAAGAATGTGATCCAAGGTTGGCCTTTTGTTTTGACAGTGCACACATCGCACACAAAACCCACACACACACGACAGATGGGGCTTTGCTATTGCTTTTTCAGCACTGGTTAATGGTGACAAAACTACTGTTATGTGCTTAACGACTGCTTGTATGTTACTGCCAGGTCTTTATGAGCACACACTCCATGGTCTGAGTGTGTGTGTGTGTGTGTGTGTGTGTGTGTGTGTGGAATGGCTGCATTGATGAAAGTTAATGTCTGAGCGTCCCAAAATGCTCATTTTCTTCATTGCATTTAGATATGGGTTCCTTTCCACAACCTGGCTGGTGTCCATTGCTTTGCTTTGCTTTGCTCTCTCTCTCTCTCTCTCTCTCTCTCTCTCTCTCTGGATGGAAATAAATGTGTTGGTGTAATGGAGGTGTGCTGGTCTCCTTCTGATGTATCATCTCCCCTCACTCTTTTATTTACACTCAGCTTCAGCTCAAATTGTGTTGTCATCTTAATGGGGAAAGATTCATCTGATGTTGTGCAGGTTTAGGGGGGTGAAAGAGATAGACGTTTCTCCTCAGCCTTTGTTTACACGCCAATAAAGGCTGTTAACTGTTTCAAATCCAGTGGCCACTTCACAGTGTTAACTGTCTCGACCCCAGGCGTTTACTCATGGAGTTGTTTGATTGATAAATGCCTGATCAAGAATCAGATCGTCCATCAGTTTTTTAGCTGGTGTTAGTTAGATATAGGAACTAAGGTAAAATTATGTCTATTATAGCTATGGTATGATATTTATGCTATCATGAATAAAAAACAAGAAGTTACACAACAGTTTGCGCTTATATTTATTTTATATAAATATTATAGATGTATTATTATATTATATTATATTATATTATATTAATTATATTATATTATATTATATTATATTATATTATATTATATTATATTATATTATATTATATTATATTATATTATATTATATTATATTATTATCTTATTTATAGATAAATTATGTTTTAAAAACCTTGTTAATAAATAAAAGAGCTAAAGCAGACATTCAGAAACCTTAGTTGTTCATATAATTAATGCAATGTAATATAATATAATATAATATAATACAATATAATATAATTAATATAATTAATATAATATAATATAATATAATATAATATAATATAATATAATATAATATAATATAATTAATGTAATGTAATGTAATGTAATGTAATGTAATCTAATCTAATCTAATCTAATCTAATCTAATCTAATCTAATATAATATAATATAATATAATATAATTAATATAATATAATGAACTACCCAGTCTGATATATGGCAAAATATTTATTCGTAATAAAAAAAGAAAATAACATTGTAAAAATAAAAATAAATTATAAAAATAAATTATATATAGCTGTATAAAAACTCAATATATTTCCATAAATATTGAATAAATAACTTTATTTTTAGTGAATATGTATTAATGACTTAGTGATTCCTGTGAAAACTGTGTTCTGTTTTCCCCATCAAATGCCTAAAATCAAGTGTGTGTCTATCAGTATTCCATAATGACGTTACAATTTACTGAATATGAAATTATATATATATATATATATATATATATATTCATATGTATATATATATATATATATATATATATATATATATATTTATTTATTTCCCAGTATGTACAGTATGTAAGTTTGTGGCAATTTTAAATATCTGCCCTCTTGCACACACACACACACACACACACACACCTTTGTGCTGGCCTGTCCAGCGCTGAACAGAGTGCACTTTGTGCACAGCTATTTATATCAATAAGTCTCATGCTTAGAGGCACAAAACGAGTGTTTAAGAGCGAGAGACTCATGTGGGCACTTATGGTGAGAGAGAGAGACCGACACAGAGAGACAGGGAAGGTGCTGTTAGAGGGCATGTGTGTGTGTGTGTGTGTGTGTGTGTGTTGTACAGGTGTGGGACGTCTCACTGGGCTTTGGACAGGAAGAGGAGAAAAGAGGAGAGGGGGATGGGGACAGCTGGAGAGGAAGAAAGGAGGAGGGGGAAGAAAAGAAAAACAGCAAGAAATATAAACTGAGAGAGAAAAAGAGAAAGCAAGAACATGACAGTGAGGAAAAGAGGGATTTAAAGAAGAAAACAAAGGAAGTGAGGGGAATGTGAGGGGGAACAAAAGAGTGAAGGCACAAAGATGGAGGCCCAGAAGAAGTGATGGAGTAGATAGAGTGATAGTGGGAGGTTCAGCAGTGGCTCGTCCCAAAGGAACGAGAGAGTGAGTGAATACCAATTCCCAAACAAAGAGCCTCTTCCAGATCCAGCCCATCAACATATGGAGGAGTCAATGGAAAACCCATCCACACAAAGTAAACGACACGGCACAACAAAACTAGATCGATCTCAGGTCAAACAAAGAGTGCTACACTGCATACAACTTACTTTTATTAACATTTTTGTTGATCATGTACCATTTATAATTATACACTTGTTTTTTGCATGCTTATTAAAAGCTTTGTGGATCATGATTGGAGTGGAAAGTGGTGTAAAGGCCTGTTCACACCAAGAATGTAAAAAAAAAAAAAAAAAAAATCAATGGAGAAAGGTCAGTTCACACTGTTAATTTACAAAATATATTTGATAATAAAAATTGTACTCACATATAGTGATTGTGTGGGAGAATGTCTATTAGGTGTACTTTTAAGGACAATAATAGTAAAGTCAGTCTCCAACTAAAATGCAATTGCTACACCAACACTAGAAAGATGAAAATACTTTTAATATTCACATATGAGCATAGTAAAGCCATACGGCTCTGTCACATGACAGATCGTAGTCTATAAGACTCAATTTAAGTCATAATTCAGTTTTGAAACTGTGGAGCCTTTGTAAAGCTCTTTAATACAAATATGCATTAAACACATACAATATTTATGATTAACAATTGCTTGACTTATTACTTCCTTAGAACTTTCTTATCTGTTTTTGCTCTAACTTACCTTGCATGTTTCATGTACCTGTGATTTTAAAAGCTGTCATCTCCTCGTGTGGAAAAAATGGTTCCAGACACATGACTCAAAAGCTTGTAATCAGAGAAATAATGCTTCTTAAACTGTCCCAATGTCCAAAGTCTTTTTAAATCAACTTTAAAATCCCCAAAACCGTTTGAAACTAACATTTCAATATTCTAAATTACCAACAGAATCTGACAGTTTTTATTTGACTCTAGTTTAACAAAGAAAAGAAGAAGACTTTAGCAAACTTTTAAAAAGAGTACTTATGATTGAAATAATATACTTTAAAAGAGTATACTTAAGGACGAACTGAATGTAATGTTTTAGGATACTTAACTGCAAATAAATGAAAAAAAAAGTATTACACAACTTAAATTTATACTAAATGCAATTATCTGAACTTCAGAGTGCTTGTTTTGACTTAATTACTCGGTACTTAAATGTATAATTACACTGTAACATGGACACCTTAAAATAAAGTGTAACCCTGTTGTCTTTGAAATATGGTTAAAGTGTATTTAAAATGCATTAACTTTAAATGTAATATTGAGTAACACACTACAGTTAAAATGATAATTAAATACTTTGTGCTTTAGTTAGTCAACACATGAGAGTGTACTTCTTTAAAGCTCAACAAAAGATTATTAAAACATGAGGATTTTGAAAGTAATTTAAACTTGATTTGACATTATTACAACATGCACTTTTTAAGAAAAGTGTACTTAAGTGTGTTAAGAAAGTGTTTTAATAGTCATGAAAGCATCTCTTTGTAAGTACAATTGGCCATTTATTTCACTAGTATTATATTATCTGCAAGCACAGTTTAAAAAAAATATAGATATGAAGTACACTACAAGTGCCCATGTGAACAAGTGAATACAGAAAATCTGTATTTTGAGTTTTGTCCTACTAATGTCAATGCACATTCAGATGAAAATACCCATTCCTGCACTTATCGATAAGGCAATTGGTTCTTTAACAGGATGGTGGGATGTCCTGCTATGGCCTGTCTCCTGCTGTCTCCCTGTCCTCCATTGTTAGGACAAACAGATAGTCCCATTCTAAACTTCTGAGGAAATTAACCTATTAATAGCTTATTTATAGTTGTATCTGCACATTAAACATTAAAAATAAAGTATTTTAACACATTCTGAAGGCAATCTATGAATGCTAAACCTCCTTGGTTTGTATAGTGCCAACAGTGTAAGTGAACAAAGGCAACTCCTCCCTCATCACTGTGTGTGAGCGTGTGTGTTTAAGCAGAAACGGAGACTCTGTGTCTGTCTTTATTGGACTGGCAGTGGAGTCATTACTTGCTGTGTACAGGCTGTGAGCGTCCATGCGTTACGCACTCACACACACACACCAACACATGTCTGCGGCCCTCGCAGGACTCCTGAGTGACCCCTGCTGCTCCAGCACAGCCCATGCAATTCAGACGCCTGATGACATGCAGAGGTGTGTGTGTGTGTACTTGTGTGCGTATGTGCATGAGTGTGTGTGTGTGTGAGCGAGAGGGTCACGTGTGTCCTGACACCCCTCTCGCTGTCTCTGAGGGTAGCGAGCGCAGGCAGGGGCCGCACACAGGGGTCCGCTCATACCTTCAACAAAACACCACTCAAATAAGCAGGCAGTAAGTGTGTGTGTGTGAAGGTTTTGGGTGTGTGAATACTAGTGTTGATAGTTCCCACCAGGTAATTGCTCAGCAGGTGAAATATAGAGAGTGGTCAACAGCAGGAACTTCAACTTTGTGGTGTGTGTTTTGTGTGTGCGGAGCCATGTGGGCGTTTAGTGCTGTTTGGATGTTTGTTTTCATGCCTATTAAAATAGGTGCTGCTCGAGTCCATCTCTAACTAAACTCCTTCACTCAGACTTGACAACTGACACGTCTCCCGATCGCCCAAATCTTTGATTTATTTGACCGTCTGTCTTTGTGGCTCAAATATATGAGCTTTTTATTCACTTTGTTAGCAGTTACTCTTAATGCATTCACACAGAATGTGCTGCGTCCTGCGGTGATGGGAATCGATATTAGATTTAGAGTGCGAACCAGAGTTTCTACTTTTCCCTCCATTTGCAAACTGGTGAAACTCGAGTTCAGTTACATTTAAAAGAACTTTGATGTTTGTTATTCACAATTTTACTCCCGCATCTCTAACACTGGTGCAAACATAGAGAAAGTAAAAGTCCCACTTTATATTAAGTGTACTTAACTATGTACTTAAATTTCAATAATCATTTGATACAATGCACTTATTGTGTACATAAACATTTTTACATCGTACTTATATTTTTTAAAATACCTGCATGTAATTACATCTGTAATTAATTTCTGTAATTTATTATTACACTGTTGACCCATCCCTTACACCTTAACCCACCCTTAAACCAACCCATACCACCTAACCTTACCCGTATCCCATCTCGGTGACAACAGAAGTGTTTTGCAATACAGTATGAACACAATAAGTACATTGTACTTATTTTTTTATGTAAGTACAATGAGTAGAGGTCACTTAATATAAAGTGGGACCAAAGATGAAAATAGAATGATATAAAAAGTACTTTAAAGCAAAACATTTTTGACATTGTTACAAAGTGAATTTTTAAAAGAGTTTTAAGAAACAAAGCAATGAAAGTATATGCTGTTTAAGCACACTTAAGTACACATAAATAGCCTTTTATTCCATTACTATTTTTTATAAATATGCATTTAAAATTTGAAGTGTACACTACAAGTGCACATTCAATACAATTAAATGCACTTCTTTTTGACAAAGGAACATCATTGGACATCCATTAATATATTATAGCTTTTTAAGTTTCAGGTCAGGCAAGATTGTAAGTGAATGAAATAATGTCATTGTTTTATGGCACTAAATGTAAAACAATGTGTGCTACCAAAAACTTTTGTCAGACTTACCAAAATAAGCACTTACAGAAATTGTGCAGTTTTCCCTAAGGCTCATTTTTTGTTAACAATTAAGTATGTATACAAAAGAATATAAGAAATTAAATTAAAAGCTAAATGAAATTAAATCTTAATAATTGAATGTAATTCTTGTAAAACCATTTTTATCTACATTTTTAAATATTAAATCTCAATCTAAATGTTTTGCTAACATGCAAAGTAGTGACATTTAGTAGTGAGATTAATTTTTTTTTATTAGATTTATTTATATTCACATTTAAACATTTTGATTTATGTTTATTATTTTACATTTAGTTGTTAACATTTATTTATTTATTTGTTAGTTATTTTTTCCCCATTTTACAATACATACACAAATGCACTTTTTTGTGTGTTTTATTTTCATCGCAACTTTGGGCGCTCTGCGCTGGATCAGATTCCTGTGTTAAATTGGACATAAGCTGAGCTGTGTTTCGGTCTCTTCCTCTAATGGAGGTTTGCCTGTGTACACGGCTCCTGTTGAGCTCTCTGACAGAAGCTCAGATGTGTTTGGGCACAAAGGTCTTAGTGATGAGCTCTCAGCAGGAGTTTGTGATGATGCCTGATGTCAGTGATCATTCAGTCAAGGCCACAGACTCAACACACATACTGTCAGCTCAGACAAAATAAACATGATTAAGACCAGAATTAATCTAAACTAGTTTTTTACATGTAAAATACTGGTTAAAAGTTCAAGAATTTAATGTTTGTATACGAAGTCTCTTATGCTCACCAAGGCTGCATTTATTTGATCTAAAATACAATAAAAACAGCAATATTGTGAAATATTATTACAATTAAAAATAACAGTTTTTTTTAAAATATATTTGAATACATTTTCCTTTTATGGTAAAACTGAATTTTAAGCATCATTACTACAGTCTTCAGTGTCACATGATCCTTCAGAAATCATTCTAATATGCTGATTTACTGCTCAATTATAATAAATTCTTATTGGTGCTTAATCATCAGTAATGTGTCTTATTATTATTAGTGTTCAAAACTGTTTTTGTTGCTTGATATTCAGATATTCAGCTTTGCCATATTGTAATAATATTTCACAATATTGCTGTTTTACTGTATTTTGGATTACATTAATACAGCCTTTGTGAGTGAAAAAAAAATGAAATAAAATTCTTAATTGATTAAAAAAAAAGAAAAAAAAATTGTCACTATGATGTTAGATTGTGGGTTGTCTGTGTTTACCAAGCTGTAGTTGCTAATGTTTTGTAAATGTTTTTGTATGTGTTTTAGTGTGTTTCTTAATGTTTTAAAGTGGCTGCTAGGATGTTGGTTACTGGCCAAGTCCAAAGAGCTTACAAAGAAATGTATACAATATGTCGGCCTCTTTATGACTTGGGTCTCTCCTTCAGCGTAAGCATTTCTCTCTTTGTTTTGCCTGTTTTATCATCCGCCAAGCGGAAATGTTAAGTCAGATCAGTTAACAGTGCATATGTTAACACAGGTTGAGGTGTTTGTTCAAAGTATAAGTTATCCTAATAGAAATATGTGCCTCAGCAAGTATTTCTGAAAGGTTTTCAATTTCTTCTGCAAGTAAAATAGTTTGAGTCATGTCATGAATAGACGATTGCAAGCATGAAAGAGTTTTATGGCTTTATCTTCATCCTCACAGGATGTATCAGATCAGTAAGGCATTATAGAGGTTTCTTACAATCGTCTAGGTTAGATTCAAGCCCACACGCTTGTCAACACATGACACGATCGCACCCCAGGATCGCTTTTAAGCACTTAAGGACTCAGTAATCTTTATGTTTAAGATGGATGATGTGTTTCCGTAATTGGTCATTATGAGCATTTAAGCAATAAGCCTTTCTGCCCACACAGTATCAGTCTGGCCCTGTAAAGCAGTGCGCTGTGTAAAAGTCTTGCAAATATCTCACTTCTCTCTGTACACAGAGAACGAGACGTGAAAGAGCATGTAGGGTATATAAACGCCCGTCTGCTCAAAGGCTCAAAGAGCTGATTAGGATCTGCTACAAGAACAGCTTTATGGACCTGTTAAAGTTTTATTACACACACCCCTCAGGTAAAGGCAGTAAATATAATATCTCTCCCGCGCTCCGATTCTGCTCTTTGAAGCTCTATAACACATTATAAAATGGAAATTCACTTCAGTGGGTCTTTAGTCTTAATAACTGATGGTTTGTATTTTCTGACAAGTGCAGATATCACAAATCTGGTGATGCATGTCATGTCCCAATCAAATATTGCCGTGGTTGATTTTGTCCACACCACTTTTGTTTGTTTGTTTGTTTTTCTTTTTCTTTTATTAGCTCACAGCATAGAGGAAACACATTTTCTACTGATAAACATCAACTGAAATATAGCTGCAATTTTGGTTTATTAACTCTGTAAAGCCTTGACATGTAAAATAATAGTCAGAAAAAAATATATATTATTTTAAAATGGAACCATTTATTGAACCTTTAGACAATTCAGTTGTCTCACCTCAGTTTTATTCAGAGGCCCAAAGTGAGCAAAATATGCAATTTGGTGCAGTTGCTGATGTTCATACGACTAAATAGTATGACAGGATTTTGATAACTTGTGAATCAATGAGATTTTTATAACAGTATAACAGACTACTTTCATAAAATGCATATAAACATCAGTTGTCACTCTATTTCTTTCAATAGTATGCCTTATTAAGATAATATCCAAATGCTTGTTTTATGATCAAAGCTCTGTAGATTATATTGTGGGGAGCAAAACGTATAATGCAATGCAATTCATTGATTACTGAGAGATAATAATAAAATAAACACTCCTCAAAAGCTTGACGCATCATATGTGATACTCACATTTTAACATGATTTTTTTTTTAATATATATATATATATATATAAATAATCAGCTAAACCTAAGTTACATCATGTCCAGTAAATGTCAATCTTGAAATATTAATTAAAAAAATTAAGTTATTATTACATTTTTATAAAAATTAGAAAAGATTTCACCGAAAAAAGGCACGTAACCACAAGCTGAAGGTGGACAATTATATTGAAAGGTCTTTTACTTGCTAGAAAAAAGTACATTTCTTAAATAATTTTGTACATTCTAGTCATAATCGTAATAATACACCAATAAACTGAATACATTTTACATGCATTTTACATGTAGTTTTTATAATATAACATAAATCTGGTGTGGTGTGTCTGACTGTTACAATAGAAAGATGATAGTTTTCTAACGTTTCTGACAGTTTGTGTGACGGTATAAGGTGAATCTGAAATGGGTTTCTTTTAAATGTGATGTATGCACTGACATGCCCCAGAACCTGAGCACATTCACACAGAGCTGACAGGAGGTCTCCCTTTCTCTTCATCTCTCTCTCGATCTACCTATCTATCCATCTATCTCTCCCTCTCTCGCAGCATTTAGAATAAAGATCACATGCACTCTGCACTGGTGTTGAGGAATACTAAGTCAGGCAGTCAGATAGATGTCTCGCCAAAAGGGATTTGTCCCTGAGAGCTGAAGGCAGAGAGGAGACTGCCCTACCATTTGCATTTCTGAATTGCTTAGCTGGTCAAGCATGCGTTATGCTGCGGGCAGAGCCGCCTTTGAAGACTGTCATAGCAGCACACACCCACAGGAGTGGGCTCACTGTTGGACTTTACCCAACAAATATGGATTATGTTAAAGGCAGCTGAGAATTGAGCAGGATATGCTAATGTGTCCCTGCTGGTGTCTGTGTGTGTGTATGGGAGGACAGCTACTGTTTGGCAGGTCTATCATTCCATCATTAAAGGCCACATTATTACTTACAACCGTGCTTGCATGACAATCGCATGAGAAAAGGCCAGTCCCTGTGAGCGCTGATTACTGCGTCCTTTGATGCCGCTTTCTACAGCCATATTTATCAGCTGTTTGAAGGAACGTTTGAAAGCAACTCAAATAACCTTCAGTAGCAGCTTTTGACTAATTGGAGACTTTTTCAGTATCAATCCTTTTAGTTTGCCTATGGATTGTCATCTATGCACAGATGATTTTATTCATGTATGGATGGAACAATATTCCTACAAATCTGCACTATTCTTAAAAAGTTTAGGGTTGGAAAGATTTGACAAGGTTTTTAAAATAAGTCACTTCTGGCTTCATTTATTTGATCAAGAACACAGTAAAAACTGTAAAATAGTATTACCATTTAAAATGACTGTTTTCTATTTGAATATATTTTAAAATGTAATTTATTGCTGTGATGCAAAGCTGAATTTTCAGCAGCAATTAGTGCCACGTGATCCTTCAGAAATCATTCTAATATGCTAATAGTCTATTTTTTTTTTAAATCATCCCATGCTGCTTAAAGTTAATGAAACCATTATACATTTTCTCATGATACTTTTTTTAAACATTTGATACATTTATTTTGATGACGTCACTTTTGATTATTTTAAGATATCCTTGATGAATAAAAGTATTAATTTCATTTAAAAAAAAATATTTAAAGAAATCCTTCTAAAATCTATATAATTTAGTAATTAATTACAATTTAGTAAGTATATAATATTACATAATAATAGTTATATTAATATTAAAATACAGAGGAACATAATTAAATATCAAAGAAATGTAAATAATAATAAATATACAACAAAAACATAAATATAAAACAATTGTTTTCTTTAGAATACATTAAAAATACAAAAAGGTAAAAGCTTTTTGTGTTTATCATATTCAGATTTATTTGTGTATTAATTTACTTGTAAGCAAAAAAAAAAAAAGAAAGAAAAAAAAGTAAAAATAAGGTCATTTAAGTTTAAATTATAGAGCAGAGGCTCTGTTGTCCTTCAGTAAAGATATAATGCCAGATTCAGCAAATAGTTACTGACACCCTATCCAAGCCTATGAAGAATTATCATCATCAAAATTACACAATTACCAGAGTCAGGACTGGATTTGAGCCCCTGTCCCAGAGGGAGTTGTGTGTGTGTGTTGCAGGGGTGGCCCCTGGCTTAGATGTTGAATTTGCTGGGGGCATTGTTAGCCTTCTCCACCCCTCACCCTGGAATTGGGCTAGCCTCCAGCATGTGTGGGTCCCCCGCTTTTCATACTACAAACACACACACACACACACACACACACATACTCACACACAGCCATGGAAGGACAGGAGCTATTTGCCCCAAGGCAGTCAGCTAGTTTGGATGGACTCAGATGAGGCACATTAAAGGGCCAGTGATAAATTTGGTGTGTGAATTCCGAACAGAAATGCTTTTGTATGTAATTAATTCCATTGGTGCCTCAGGCCCTTAACTGCTTGATGTGTGGGCCAGCTACAATCAACACCTCAGCTAAAGATTAAACAACTCAGTTACAGAACATACCACAGCACTAAAGATAATCTACAGTTAAATATCAGTCCAAACTACACCACGACCAGTGTTGGGTCTGATGCATTATTATGTAATTAATTACTGTTATTTAATGGATTTCCCTTACAAAAGTCAAATAAGGGATTACTCGTTTTATAATTTATTTATAGTTACATCTGATCTAATTGCATTAAATTAAACTACACCTCTAAAGATCCAAAAAACTAATATACAGTTAAACAACAACATAGCTACAGACCAAAAAACTAATCCACAACTAGACAACTGAAGACTGAACAACACGGCTACAGACCAAACTATACCGCTATAAAAAATCTACAGTTAAACAACGACATGGCTGCAGACCAAACTACACAGTTATGGACCAAATAACTAATCTATAGTTAAATAACAACATGGCTACAGCCCAAACTACACCATTATAGACCAAAAAAGCTGATCTACAGTTCCAACTACACAACAAAAACCAAGCAACTCAACTACAGACCCAACTAACACGCATCTTAACAACATAGCCACAGACCCAACTGCACAGCTGAAACCAAAGAAAAGTGCTCCAGACTGTACTACACAATAAAAATATTAACATCACAGATCCAGACCAAACTACAAAGCTAAAGAACAAGTAACTCATCTTATTACCCAATACACCACTCATCTCCAGACCCAATGACACAACTAAACTCTAAATAAACTAACACCAAAGCAATGCTGCTTTGGACCCATCTGACTTTCACTCTATGGACAAAAACAGTTGAAACATTCGGTAACACTTTATTTTGAGGTGTCTTTGTTACACGTCACATGTACGTTCTATTATAATAACAATAAATTATGCATAATTACATGGAAGTAACCCTAAACCAAACCCTAATTCTAACCCTAACCATATAGTAAGTGCATGTAGTTAATATCAATAGTTAATATTACTCAGTACTTAAATGTATAATTACACTGTAACAAGGAAACCTTAAAATAAAGTGTAACCAAACATTGTTAAAATTATCTTTTTTTACATTTTTTTATGTTTCTACAGAAAGGACTTTAAACAATGTTGACAGAATATTTATTTTCAGGTGAAATATGCCCTTAATGATCCCTGACATCAGATTTCCAGTCAAATGTCAGTTGGATGAGAGTCCTCTGTCTTCTGAACCTCATATTATCATAGGCATCTCGAAAACGAAAGAGGAAAACAACAAAAGGGAGGCAATTTAAACAGTCTGCACTTCTTAGTAGTGTAATTACCATTAATGCAGCTCATTAAATGAAATATATTCGAAATTAAGAGTGTCTCTCTCCACAGCAATAAATCTCAATTTCACCTCAGAGACCAGAACGAGAGAGGCAGAGTTGGGGGACAGACTAGCGCGGGGCGGCGCTCTCCACTCCACCGCTCTGTGTGTCATTACGCTGTCACACCATCAAATCACATGATTACACCCACAGAGCCAGCCGCAGCGCCGCACCGCAGTCCCCTGATGATGACACGCGCAGGCAGCGGTCTCTTGATGATGACACGCGCGGGCGGTGTGATGAAAGGCTGCGAGGTGGCCTTGGCGCAGAGGCCAAGGAGTTGCCATCACTCAGTCCAGCCCCGACGAGCTGATCTCAGATCCGATTCGCTCGGATGCCGCTTGCAGTGACCGCATGTCTTAAAGCCCCTCAAACACAAACAGATCTGTGGAAGAGGTTGAGCATAGCCAGTGTTTTTCTGCTTATGTTCATGCTGCCTGCTACTATACCATTGTGGGGTTATACTTTATTTTAAGGTGTCCTTGTTACAGTGTAATTATACATTTAAGTGCTGAGTCATTTTAATTAACTAGGCCTACATGTACTTACCATATGATTAGTGTTAGGGTTAGGATTAGAGTTGTACTTGCATACAATTATGCATAATTTATTGATATTATAATAGTAAGTACATGTAACGTATAACAAGGACACCTTAAAATAAAGTGTTACCGTTTGTGGTTCCATATTTTATCAAGTGTCTTTAACTACTATGTATTAATAATTTTATATAGTGCATTAGAGTATACCTGCATATTCTCTAATCGCCTCTGTATTTTCTTCTGTATTTACATGTATAATTACACTCCTGACTCTATCTTTATTCTTAACCCACCCTTAAACCTCAGCAACATTTGCCGTATCCCACCTTAATAGCACTCAAAAGTGTTTTGGATTGTGCTTTATTTTATAAAAAGTGCAATTACGTGCACTTAATGTGCACTTGCCTAAGAAAGTGCTGCTGATATAAGGTATACCTACATAGGGTAACACTTTATTTTAAGGTGTCCTTGTTACACATGTTACATGTACTTACTATTATAATAACAATAAATTATGCATAATTACATGCAAGTAACCCTAATCCTAACCCTAACCATTTATTAAGTACATCATTAATTAATATTGTTCAGTACTTAAATGTATAATTACGCTGTAATAAGGGAACCTTAAATAATGTAACCTATATTGTTTGTTTAGTTAATACATAGTAGTTGAAGATACGTAATATAAAGTGTGACCACACTTACTCGTATTCAGGGATTTGAAGCCCCTAAATTGGCATGTTAAATTATGTGGCATGTAGTGGAGTGGTGTGCTATTACTTTCTGTAGTGATTAAACTTACAATCTTCACTTGACAGATGATAAAATGGGTCCCAAAGTATATATAAAAGCCAGAATATCTTAGAACATCATAGCAACTTCATAGCAATGTGCTAAAAACACTCAGAAGACCTTAGGAACTGCATAGCTATGCTTGTGCATCATGTTTTGGATGTTTTCTTCAGAAATTGTAAAAATCTAGCTTTTGATTTTCTGTCCAGAAGTTTATGCGTTGACTAGCGTTACGGAACATAGCGTATAGTGTGTTTTATATACGAGAGGCAGAAAAAGATATGGTAGTAATTAGATGGATAGAGGGGTACTGAGAGCTCTTAACAGGCCTGTGCGCTGCATGGCAGATGTGGAGGACAGTTTGTCGATGGAGCCTTTTATAATGCAAAGGCTTATAATTATCTTGCAGCCCCTCTCTCTTTGCTCTCTTTCTCTCCTCTTCGCTTTGACATATCGCTTTCCTAAATGTCAGGAGGAGTGGTCCGGCATGGCCAACCCCAAACCGCTCCTCTCTCAAGCCGATGATGGCTCAGCTTTAGCCCAGAGATCTCTGCTGGCTCCCCTCCCATCAGGGAATAACCATTCAGGCCTCAGTGAACGTTGACCTGGCTATTGTTGTTTGTGATACTTACTGGTAAACTTTTGCAATCAATACAACATCAGGCAGAAGAGCCCGGGGGAGCGGAGAGCTGAAGCAGTGCACTTAATCTTCCCTCCG
Source organism: Onychostoma macrolepis (assembly GCF_012432095.1). NCBI lineage: Eukaryota > Metazoa > Chordata > Actinopteri > Cypriniformes > Cyprinidae > Onychostoma > Onychostoma macrolepis. Next base: position 26,548,650 of record NC_081163.1, on the reverse strand, counting down.
GTCGCTGCTCTCTGCTCTGCCGCTAAACTGGGTAGTTGGCCTAGTTGATGCGGTATTATTGCAGCAGAGGTCAGATGAGAGCTGTCTGCCCCGGCTCCTGATGAATGGCTGTTTTTGATAAAGCGCCTCTCCCATCTAACAAGAGACATTTAATAATGATGAACCATAACAGCACACACAAAAAAATCCTTGTAGGCTGCAGCAGTGGAAAAAAAGAGCTTCTTGCCTTTCCTTCTCTCAGCTTTTCTCTTGTTCACTCCATTTTCCATCTCTCTAGTTCCCTGAACACATACATGCTATTTTTGTTGCTTATGCCTTTAGAAAGACCTTGTCCCCTTAACTAAAGGTATCTGTTGGTTAAAGTAAATAAGGCTTTTAATTTCGTCATAAACGTTTTGAATTATGCACTGCAACACATTATATTGTTACTGAGAAATCAATGCATGGTAGGTCATTTTTTTCAGGACACAACAAATGACTGTTAAATAAATAAAATTGGGCTGCATTGTTGGATAATAGTGCAAATAGTTACCATTAAGTCGCCATTATGGTGATTAGTGTTCCCGTTGGAACTTGGTGCTTGACCCTTATTTGTCTTTCTTATTTACAAGACTAAGTTTAAACTTTTAAAATATAAAAAAATAAATAAATAACTAGGCATGCAGGCTTAGCATACAGTATATGCTAGGTATATGCACAATAATGACCACAATATTACAAAATAATTTTAGATATAACTTTAATAACAAAATCAGTAACTAAAATGACAATATAAAGCAACATAAAATAATTATGAAATAATATACATCATAAAATAATGATAAATTAAATTATTCGTGCCACAGGTCACTATGAGAACCAAGTGCCATAGTATTGTGGACATCACATTATTAGAGTTAATATACAAATACTGATCAATAATCTATAAATAAAAAAATGCTGTTATACATACATAGATAATATTTAATAATTATAAATATTATAGTAATTTCCTACTCATTTTTATTATTTACAGTATATAGTTTTTATTTTATTCGAATACATTTAGAAATACTAGTGTAAAAATTGAACATAAGCCAACTAATAACTATATTGTAAATTTAAACTACATTTTTTTTCCAATGTAAGATTCTGCAGTGTGTATGAAAAAAAAAAATCTGATTGTGACTGTTTTCAAACAGGTTTCCAAACCTCCTTTTTGAGTCTGAACACTGAACTGCAGAGTAAATCTACCTATGAATGGCTCATATTTGTATTTGATTAAATTAAACAGAGATATGAGAAAGTATATAAAAAAAATACACTTCAGGTTGCAGAATGAAGCCTCTAGTAGAGATGTTGTCAGCACTAAAATAGATTATCATAGAGACCCTTATCAGTCATCAGAATACACTTAAGTGTTCATATATCCAACTGTATAACAAAATGCATACAGTTTAAAACCGTATAACCATTGTATAACCATGTATAACCATTTAAAATATAGACAAATTAATACAAAGACTGTTATTCAGCATTAAAGACCTCTGAACACCCTCTTAGATCAGCATTTGGCCTGAATCAGTCAGCCGCCCGTTTTGTATTTAGCATGTGCACGCGGCCCTCATCTATGAGCAATAAAAACAAATATTCACATTTCACAGAGAGAGCTAAATGGTCAGATTATGCCTTCATGATGAGCGTCAAAACAGGCGCTCTGTCTTCACACGCTCTGAATCTCTAACTGAAGGCATTTTAAAGCACATGCGATCTCTGAGCTGAGATGAGCAAAGACACCCTTGATTTACCATACATCACTCTGATGAGCAATCAAATCAGTGTTTACTTAGCTTAAGAGCCTCTCAGTAAAAACTCTCTCCTGTTATGAAGGAGTTACTCTGAAATTAAATGGCATTCTTCCTGGAGATGCGGAGCAGAGAGAGATGACAGGTTTGACGCGTACCATGCCTGCGGTGACAGGAATAACAAATTAATTGGGACAATAACACATCGTCTCCTAAAGGTGAAGTAAACACAGAACACTGTATATTTTTCAAGATCAGTAAAATCTCAATTGGATCTAAAAATAAAAGCTAGACATTGAGCAGTTTTAATGCATTTTGACATGTCCGTATTATTCTGTCACAGCAGTATAAATGAATCATAACTTCGCTCTGCATCAACGAATTACCCGCATTTTGAGAAAATACATTGTGCGGCAGTCTGTGAATTATGAAGCAAGATCAAAATAAATGCGTAATGACTCTGGAGAAGCTTGGAATAATTTATCGACATAAGACGCTTCCCGGTAAAAAATGAGTGTTTAAAAAGAGGGGTGGCTCTTCTATATCCTCGGCTTTCCGAATGTCTACAAACGTCAGACTAAGGCCCCTCTTGATCACTGAGGCTCGGAGAATGAAGCTTCCCTAAACATTGCTGAATTTAATCACAGGCTCATGTATTGATCACACACATGTCAAAATGTTCAGAGCCAGAGATAAGAAGGCTTTCACCGATCTGAAGAACAGCATTTAAAAGAGGAAGCATTTCTTTACTTTGTCAATCTGAAAGTTGTTTAAGAGCTGTCATAAGATATAAGTGAACATTGCAGGATGAAAAAGAATTTGAAGCCTGAACATTATGGATTTGTCCGTATATGCATATCGACTAATTTCAGAAATGGTTACTCATTGTACGCTCAATAATCAAATGAGCTTCAATTGTACTTTTTATGGAGTAGAATGAATGAATGCATACACACATTATCTGTATAAGCTCCTGTATGCATGCATGTATGTAATATGTATGTTTAGCTTTACTTTATTTATTATTATATATATATATATATATATATATATTTTTTTTTTTTTTTTTGTAGTGTATTATATGCAGCATTTTCTGCTTGCTTTGCATTACAATAGTGACATAAATTGCTTTAATGAACTTCATGCTAAATATCAAATGTATAATTCTTATTTTGCTCATCATTTAATTGGAAGAGAATATAGAAGCTAAACTAAACTCTGACATGCTTAAGGCAGGGGTGTCAAACTCAGTTCCTGGAGGGCCACAGCCCTGCAGAGTTTAGATCCAACCCTAATTAAACACAACTGATCCAACTTATCAAGTTATTCAGGCTTATTTGAAAACTAAATGGTATGTGTGTTGGAACAAAACTGTGCAGGGCTGTGGCCATTCCAGGAACTGAATTTGACACCCCTGGCTTGAGGGAACTTTTCTAGGATATTTTACACTATTGACCCAGATGTGCTGATTTCTTTATATAATTATGCAAATATTATACACCAAAACAAAAGACATGTTGAAAAGCATAAACGAGGTGTGCTGATGTTTTCCTGATCACAATATTTGTGATATTTTTTTGTGACACAATATTTGTAACATCTCAGTAACAGATTAATTGCATATAATTGGCCTGGCCAGACATATTTGTCATGAAGAAGCAGATAACATCTGTTCTACATTAATTACTGTAAATTCACACCCAGCCCTCCATTAAGAGAACAGCATCATCCCACAGCTCACTCTGTGTCCAACATAAATTCAGCTCATTCCAGTGACTGCATACATGACAGCTTATAGATAGTACCATCGTGCTAATGCAAGCTTCAGTGCAGTGTGAATGAGCCAGTGCAGAAGAGTTTAGAGGAAGTGATGTCATTTCATCTAAACCAACCGCTTTCATTCAAGTCCAAAATATTTAACATGGCGGTAACACTTTATTTGAATGTACTTACTATTATAATAACAATAAATTATGCATAATTACATGCAAGTAACCCAAAGCCAAACCCTAATCCTTACCCTAACCAAACAGTAAGTACATGTAGTTAATTAATATTACTCAGTAATTTAATGTATAATTACACTGTAACAAGGACACCTTAAAATTACATGTAACCAACATGGCTAATATAACTAATTATAATAATAAATGTTTTAAGTAGGTGGAAATCAGTTCCTTTAGGTTACACTCTAGACAATGATTTTCTGAAATAATTAATAAAGATTATTGGAGTATTTTTATTTATTTATTTATTTTTACAAGAAAATACTATTTCAGTCTTTCTACACCATTATTTCAAATTTAATTCAATGTGTTACTTTCTGTTTCTTTGTAATTACTTGTGGTATTTGCCAGGATTATTTAAGCCAAAAAAAACATGAACCCTATTTTATATATTCAGATAGATGTCGAGGTATCATTTCATTAATTGATTTAAAATATATATATATACTAAAACTAAATTTTAAAAGAAAAACTAAATAAAAATATATTTAAAAAACCATTTATAAAAACTATTATAGTGTCAATTTTGCTTCTGAAAATTGTTGCAAAGTTATATGAATGAATAAATACAATTACAACTGGTGTAAAACTGCACATTATTTTCACTTTTACAGTGTAAAATCATAAAGGGTTTGGCCGTTATTATTCCAAAAAAGCATATAAGGATGTACGTTTAAAATCCACCAGATTTCGCCATCTGTGAAACTTTAAAACACTGTTTTCTATGTATTATGGATAACCTGATAATATAGGATGTAAAGTATACAAATCAGAATTCAGCCAAAGTCTGTCAATAATTTGATGCTAATATACTGTTAATTATCAGTGCGGTTGTCCTTTGTCATGGTCTCGCTATTAAAAAAAAAAAAGAAAAAGTAAGATCAGCAAGAAAAGAGTAATTGAAAAGAATATATGAATCTCTTATAGGTGATGACCAGAGAACTCAACAGCGCTCAGGTGAAGCCTTTGTTCTCTCTCATTGCTTCTTTCCTCCTCTGTAAATATGGCTGTAATATTATTCACCCCGGCAGCCTCGGGAGAATCAGCCCAGTTTGAATATTTAACACATGCTATTGTACTCATTCACCCCATATTAAACTAGTCCTTAACCAGGCTGCCACCACACACACACACACGCATCCGCTGCTCTTTAGTGCTATAGAAGTTAATCCCCAGGCCCGGCGGGCCGCGCTGTTGTTTGGTGCTTGTTTTCAGTGTAGTTCATAAATTATAGATGGGCCATGTTGAGGGCTGTCACTGTTCTGAGGCCTGTCTGCTCTGACAGCTGTATGATATCCACTCAGTGCTGCAGATTGGGAGCTCAGAGTTTCATCAATAAATATCAGGCCCAGCCTTTCCTCCCAGCGCATGTCAGCGGTCAAGGTAATGGCTTTTTATTATGGTGAAGGGCAGCACAGCATGGGGTAGGCTTAAGGTTCGCTCGTCCATCGCTGCACTTCAGACAGGGAGGGAGACGAATGAGTCGAGAAAGTGGGAGAGAGAGAGAAACGGGAGAGAATGCCGCTCGGAGGAAAGGAGAAAAGGCAAAAGTTTAAAAGCAGGAAGCTTCTACTAAGTGAAGTCTGGGGAAATGTGTGTGTGTGTGTGTGTGTGTGTGTGTGTGCGCGCGCGAGAGAGAGAGAGACAGATCCTTTACTTTCTACAGTGCTGCAGAAAACAGAATACAGAGTGTGAAATTTGTTGGTCCAGGTTACTATTGCTCTTTTACTCATTTTTAAGATACAAAATTCAATAAAAATAGAACTTCTTGTGACAAATAAACATAAAGCACAATACTGATAAGTGATTAAAGATGAAGTTAGCAATAAATGTGCTACTTTGAATCGATAGTGTTCTGTAAATTCCAAAATTAAAAATTACATTTCTGGAAGTAGCATTAAGATGCACAGATACTGAAACAAATTCAAATAACGGCTGGAAGTGTAGCTTTTTATAATACACTATTTTCTAGTATGACTTACATGTGAACATGATCGAATGGCCTTTCTTTTTTTTTTTTCTTTTTTTTTTTTGTGATCAACTTTTTATTTTCTTTAAATCAACTCGAATGGCCTTTTTTCAAAAATGTATTAAATTATGATAATAACTAATGTTTCTAACTCCTCATATAGAATACATAATCAAATTAAACATATAATAATTAAATGGTTAACAGGTAATTTCCCAAAATGATCTCATTTACCTTTCCAGTTGTGTGAACTTTTATTTTTGTTTATATTTAATGTAAAAGTGACTTTCTTGTTAGTTATGGAGTGTTTAATTATGTTTAATGGTTTATTTGTGACCCTGGACCACAAAACCAGTCATAAGTCAATAATATTTCGAAAATAAGATTTACACATCATCTAAAAGCTGAATAAATAAGCTTTCCATTGGTGTATGGTTTGTTATGACAGGACAATGTTATTACTGGCCACAGTTGCTGGAGAGAAAATTTGATGGATTTTAAGTTATCTTGTTTTTTTTCATTTTTTTACATCTGTGTTTTACAGTAACTTATTTTAATATCTCAAATATGTTAGTATATTATTATTTCATCTAAAGTCAATAAGTAAAGAAATGTGTAATGGTAATAATAATAATAATAATAATAATAAAGCTTCCAGTAGTGCTTGTAAAATCATGATTGTGTTTTTTTAAGGTAAAAGATCTGCCAGCCGCAGCTGCCAGTTTTTTTTTTTTCTTTCTTTTTCTTTTTTTCAGTGTGTTTACATAATAATTCCTTGTCTTATTGTGAATGGTTCACGTTATTCCAAGAACAATCAATCAATCAATCAGCAATTTTCTTAACCTTTAAAATAACTCGTTAATTTTAATGTTAATTTTTCAACTCATTCCTTCTGTCTTTTAGAGACCACTTTTCACATTACAACATATTTCCGAGGAATAAAATATACCTCCTGCCTTACATTGTTTTACTTGGAAATAAGTGCGAGTAAATGACTTAAATGAGTCGTGAATTCCATTTCACATTGACTTTGTGTGTGTGTGTGTGTGCGTGTGTGCGTGTGTGTGAGTGCGTGTGTGTGTGAACTTGTTTAACTATACTTGCGAGGTCCAAATGTCCTCATTTAAAGTATATAATGAAATATCATGACAACTGAGTAGTGAAGACATTTTTCTCACTAGTTAAAAAGTCTTATAAATCAGTCAAGTGTTTTTATTTAAATAGTGTTTTTCACAGTTTTCTGTGATTTTATGTTTAGGGCTACAGGTAGGCCATAGACAATTTAATTAAACTGTTAAAAAAATCAATGTATGTCCATGAGATGTGCTCACTAATAAAGTGAAACAAATGTGTGCATGTGTGTGTGTGTGTGTTACCTCAGTGTTAATGTAAACATGCCTGCTTTGGAAAGCCAGATGCAGACGTCTGTAGAATTACAGTTTTTGTCTCGAACGCTCCAGGACAGAACAACATTTTGTGTAAAGTTCATTCATCACAGAGCCGCATATTTTGAAAAGGGTAAAAGCACTATACGGGTCTGTCAGTGTAGCTCAAAGGCTAGCTGCTATAGATTACACCCATCCCCCTGCCACATCTAAAATGGATAATTACATATTTGTGGCGAAGGTTGACTGCTGAAAAAAATCAATACAGCTTTTTTTTTTCTTCTTTCGGATGACACTTCATTAGGGAAGAGAAATCTGGGGCTGAGAGAAACGTTCTGCAATTAAACGCTCTTCCACTGCAGTCGTATTATCAGACGCTTTATCCAGACAAGAGCTGCTGTGCTGGAGCCGTGAACGCCAGCCATTGATTATCTACTTTAATGTGCACACTGTTGCAAATCATTATGGAGAGAAGCAATAGTTAGTTAGCCTTTCTAATGAAGCGCTAATTGCACTAAGTAGGTTAAGATGTTCATCAAACAGCACTGAGCTGAGATCACAGCAAAAATACACTTCAACAAGCTTTATACAAATAGTTCAGAGACACACATGCACCCACACACACAGACAGACACACTGTGCTGTTGCTCCTTCAATTTAATTTGTTTTGTGTCAGAGATAAAATTGTATTCTGAAAAAAAAAAAATCCATGGCAGAAAAAAACAATAACAGAGAAAGTGAAATAGGAGAAAAATTACATTTCACTGATTTATTTGTAAGATATAAAAAAAGACAAAAAATAAATAAATAAATAAAAATATTTCAGTGAAAACTGAACATTTACAATTTAGTCATATAACAGTTTACAGAGTGGAGTAGTTTGACACTTCCTATCTATCTATCATCTATCTATCTATCTATCTATAATCTATCTATCTATCTATCTATCTATCTATCTATCTGTCTGTCTGTCTGTCTGTCTGTCTGAGTCTGTTTGTTTGTTTGTTTGTTTGTTTGTTTGTTTGTATGTATTCAAAAGCATACAAATGTTAAGCCTGCAAGAAAATTAAATGTTAGTTATGATCAATTTAAAATATATATATCAAATTATAACACACCTGTATCATTCACAACTTTTGGGTCAGTAAGTGTTTTGTTGTCATGTGACACACAGCAGCCACAATAGCACTTATGTTTTATTTATTTTTTCCTTTTTATCCAAAACATTCCCAAATGCATTAACTGTATATCGTGAAATATCTAATATTTAATCTATAATATAGATTATGATGGTCAAATTAGCCTAATAATGTAGTCTATTAACTATGCATAAAAACCTGTCTGTTTACTTAAGTAAAATATATGGGTGTCATGCCATAACATATTTTTAATATGACTGACTTTATATTTAATGTGAATATTAAAAACATTGTAAGGCTACTTATCATAACAATTTCATTGTACAGAAAGCGAGTAAAGAACATTTTCACTGACAGTCTAGAGTTCAAGCACTCTCAGAAACTCCCATTAAAATCACTGAAGCTGTTTACACTGTGAAATTAATATCTTACTTACAGATTCATAAACACATCTGCACTTTGTTGTTTCTAACGAGAGAATTCGCCTCTGATTGGTTATTGCATTCATAAGCTCAACAGAATCGCGTGTGATTGGTTATAATGCGCAGCGCTGTAAAAACGTGTCTGTTTCTGGCTCAGCGCCAGCCAGCGAATGTAGATTCGAATTTAGCAGCTGATGATATGACGCGCTGAACGATTTAATCACGCTGGAGTGATTGTAGCAAATATAGAAAATATTATTCGGCAATTTTTATTTTTTATTTTTTGTCTTTTACAAACTGCTTTCAAAATCCATTTGGCTCAAAAATCCTCACTTTGAATGGGCATGACAGCCTCTGGTTCCACTTCAAATAAACGTTGTTCTTTCTATTCATCAAAGTTTCTTGGAAAAATGTATCTCACTGCTTAAGATTTCTCAAAAAAAAAATAAATGTATTTAATGTGACACTGGAGTAATTATGCTGAAAATTCAGCTTTGCAAATTACAGTGTAAAATATATTCAAACAGGAAACCGCTATTTTAATTTTACAATTTTACTGAATAAATGCAGTCTTGATGAACGAGGTTTTTTTTCATAAATATTAAAAAATCAGACCAACGCCAAATTTTTGAACTGGAGCTCAAAGGGGCTTTGCTATGCAGTTGCTGAGGTGTCTGAAGTGGGTGTTGTAGTTTCTTGCTAGGTGGCCTGAATCAAAAGATCCCTGTCTGTCATGGACCTCATTGCTTTTAAACCTTACAGCACACCTTTCCTCAGCTGCACAATTACAATGCAGGACAAAATATGGCATTATCTGCACAAATCGACTCATTTAATTGTTTAATTACTGCCATTTCACATGTCTTTTTGCAAAAACTCACTTGTGTTTTACAGTGTGTTGTGTCCTGCATACCGACACTTAACATTTTACCCTTTAAGTGTGGTAAAATTACTGTAATCAGAGCATCTGGCGATCTCTTCTTCACGTGCACAAATCCGAACCCTCGACAGCCTTACCTCGCGTGTGACCTCTAGAGTTCTGTGACCCAGCAAACATTATGACCGGTGTCTACATTTATCTGCTGGAGCGTTCTCCTGCATCTGGGCCGGGTTCTCCACGAGCCACTAACAGTAATAGACTCTGTCTCTCCTTGGCATGTCAGAAAATCTCCTGGCTTTACACAGGCATCAGGGGAGGAAGCCAAGCCCTGTTAGCTGTCATTGTACATAAAAGGATTAATGTCATCTTCTAAGAGCAGGAAGAAGCCGTCTCGCTCTTATTTATTCTGCTCTATTCTCATTCTGCCGGCTCTGTGGAAGGAGGAGGCTAATGTCGGGTCTAATTTGTAGCCTTTTAAATTCCTGCCTGAGATTCTTTACATATCTCTGGAGCTCAGAGTTCCTCTTCTTTCCTCTCCGATCCTTTGCTCCTTCTGGGAATCCCTTAAACCCACCAATTTAAGATGTGTAGCAGACTGAAGATTTACATGAGTTTGTACTTGAATGGCTCCAAGAGCAGAGACTGAATTTTTGTCCACTAAACACTCACACTATAATTACCGGCTCGCGATTCGCCGCTAAAACCCGGACTATCCACTTACCTACAATCAAATCAAAGAGAGAGCGAGAAGGAGAGGAGGAGAGGGAGGAAATACTTATTCCTCGGCGCTGATTTGGAGCCCTCCTCGCGCGGGATGTATAATTGGCGGGGTGTTTTCTGTTGGCTGCTAATAAGGAGCTTACTTTGGTTCCCTCTAGACTTGACCTACCACATTTTTTGTTTTATGAATTTTACAAGGGGATTTTAATAGACGCTTTAGGCTATGCAAAGTGCAGGGTGAGAGCAGGGCATAATGCAGCAGGCAGGACCGAGAGGCTTCTTATCATTGTGGACGGGTCTCGTAACTTTCGTTAAGGACTAGTGTTGGATGCGGGTGGAGATGTGAGAGTGTGTTAACCTGTGATCGCCGACCAACTCTAATTGTTTAGCCGTGTGCTGTCTGCAGGTTTGGCCCTTATTATCTGAGCAGGTATATCGCAGCCCGGATGATGCTTGACCTAATGGGCGTTAATGATACCTGAAGAGGTGCTGGAACAGAACGCAGGTCAGCATGTTCTGGAATGATCTGCCAGACTGAACCTAAAACTTCAATCCCAAGACACGTAAAACTTTCACTGCTCAGACATCAATAAAATTGTGCTAGATTTTTTCAAAAACGTTTGCGCTCTAAAACCTAGTGAAGAATCTTGTTGTCTACTGTCACCATAGTGTACATTCTAAATTAGAAAACATACTTAACTTACAAAACATACAGAAGTGACTGATCTGGAACATATGCAGCAATACAAAAAACACATATAACACAAAAATACCCCTTGTTTAAATTCACAGTTGATTCCAATAGAGTTTGATGTTAGTGTAAACCGAATATAATGTTTTTGGACACTTAGATGTAATTGCTTGTTACCTGCAACTAAATGAAAATGTATTATTGTTCAAATTTCTATTAAATGCAATTTCACCACTTAAGTTACAGTTATGTCCTTATTACAGTGTAATTTTGCATTTAAGGACTGAGTAATATTAATTAACAACATGTGCTATACGGTTAGGATTAGGATTTGGCTTAGGGTTACTTACATGTAATTATGCATAATTTATTGTTATTATAATAGTAAGTACATGTAACATGTTACAAGGACACTTTAAAATAAAGTGTTATCAAATCTTTATATGTATTGTTTATAATTACTTCTATTGTCTTTTAAATATTGGATAACATAGTAAATTTTAACTAGATGAAATTGGTAACACTTTATTTTAAAGACTGATTCACAATATTAACTAGTTGCTTATTAGCATGCATATTACTAGCATATTGGCTGTTTATTAGTACTTGTAATCCACATATTTATGTCTTATTCTCCATGACCATACCAGATCCCTTATTCAAACCCTTAACAACTACCTAACTATTAATAAGCAGCAAATTAGGAGTTTATTGAAGGAAAAACTCTTAGTTAATAGTGAATATGTGTTCCCTAATTTAAAGTGCTTCCATGAAATTTATATAGATACTCTTCTGTACTGTATACAATTATATTTTTAACCAATTAACACTCACTCATCCGCCATCTTGGATTCTTGGATGATATATATATATATATATATATATATATTTTTTTTTTTTTTTTTTTCTCTCCACAGAGCATATGACAATGCATTCTGGGATTGCTTCATCCACAATGAATACACACCTTGCAAATATTCATTAAGTTTTTGGAACATAGCTATTATATAATATTTTTAAAGCAAATCTGGAGCCAGACTTGACCAAACAGTAGATATGGATATATATGGAAATGGATAGAAGTGAAATAAAATGTATCGTTCTCTATACCATATATGATATATATTAAAACTCAAAGACTGATATAGGCAGTATGGCTTTATCCAAGAAGCGTTGTCTCTCTGAATTACAACTCTGTCCCTTACCTTCAGTCTCTAATTGGGTGGTTCCACTACACTAGACTATGAGATGTAAATTTCAATGTCCACACGCTCTCTCCTTTTTTTTCAGTCTCTCTCCCTCTCGTCCACCCCAGTGCTCATTTGAGGTGTAGAATGACAGAGTCTCTTATACAGGGTCGCTCGAATGAGACGAATAAAAAATTTAAACACGTCCGCTGACCCGTGTCCGGCCCACTCTGTCTATTCAATCATTAAAATATTTCCAGCTACCACTACTCATTCTGCTCAGCATTATGCGATATCTTCGTCGTGATTTTAGCACTGACACACTCTTACAGCCCTCTTAGCATCAGACCCATTTTCTCCATAATTTCTTACAAAAGAGGAAGTGGAACTCATTTGCAGTGGGGTTTTTCAGTATGCTAAGGAGAGTCGCTAGTACAAGGTGATGCTCAGATCCTGGTCTACCTGTGTCAATTACCTAGAGACTTCATTCACTACTCAACCTGACCAGGGAAAATGAATAATAATCATAATCACAGCCAGTGTTGGGGAAAGTTACTTTTAAAAGTAATGTATTACAATATTGCGTTACTAAATGAAAATGTATGCAACTAATTGTGTTACTTTTTATGGAAAGTAATGCATTACTTTACTTTTCCATAACTTTTTGTCGCCTGAGCTGAGCTTATTTATTTTTGCTTATTTATTTTTTAATAACAAAAAAAATCCTTGTAAATATCTTGTAAATTTAAATGTTACACTGAAAAAAAAAAAATAAATATATATATATATATACATTTTTTTTTGTTTGTTTGTTTTAGGTAAGTGGTTGCAAACCATTTATTTGAGCTAAATTTAAATTAAAAAAATTATAATAATGTTGAAAGTTAGTCAACTAATTTTTTTTTAATTTAAATGTAGCTAAAATAAATTGATTGAAATTGAGACATTAGTCTCAAAACACAAAGGAAGATATTTTCTAATAAAACCTGAGAGGTTTAGGGCCCTCCATTGACAGTCCAGGTAACCAAACTTTAGAAGATCCAAAAAGGTCATAAATGCATCATAAAAATAATCTATATGAATCAAGCAGTTTAATCAAGCAGTGTCTTGTGAAGAGATACAATCACTTTATATGATGATAAGATTTCATTTAGGCTTTTATTTGCATCTAAACAATGATTAACACACACACACACACATGTTTGTTTCTGTGAATTGTGGGGACTTTCCATAGACTTCTATTGCTTTTATACTGACCAAACCACTGATATTTTCTATCCCCTAACCCAGTGATACTCAAATCTGGCTCGCAAGATCCAGTTCCCGCAGAGTTTAGCTCCAACCCTGATCAAACTCACCTACCTGTGATTTTCTAATGATCCTGAAGACACTGATTAGCATGCTCAGGTGTGTTTGATTAAGGTTCGATCTAAACTCTGCAGGAAAGTGGATCTCGCGAGCCAGATTTGAGTATCCTTGCCCTAACCCATCCCTTACCCTAAACCTACCCCTTACAGAAAACCTGTTTGCATTGTTACACTTTCAGATAAACATCATTTACTATTTTTAATAATTTTTCACACACACATTCACACACACACACACACACACACACTCACACACACATATATATATATACAGTGCCGTGAAAAGGTTTTTGACCCCTTCCTGTTTTTTTTTTTTGTTTTGTTTTGTTTTTATTTTTGCTTTAAAAACAGTCCTTTCATGCTCGAAAACCCTCAAATATTGCTGAATTAAAACAATTCTGCAAAGTAGAGTGGGCCAAAATTCCTCCACAATGATGTGAAAGACTCATTGGCTGTTATCGCAAATGCTTGATTGCAGTTGTTGCTGCAAAGGGTGGCACAACCAGTTATTAGATTTATTATTAGGGCAATTATTATTATTATTATTATTATTATTAGAGACAATTACTTTTTCACGTAGTGCCAGGCAGGTTTGGACAGCTTTTTTCCCTTAATAAATGAAATCATTATTTTAAAACTGCATTTTGTATTTACTCGGGTTATCTTTGTGTAATATTAAAATTAGTTTGATGATCTGAATCTTTTATGTGTGACAAAAAACAAAACAAAAAAAAAACAGGAAGGGGCAAAACCTTTTCACAGCACTGTATATATATATATATATATATATATATATATATATATATATATATATATATAGCACATCACACTTCATAATCATGGACATTCAAACATGTGAGTGTGATGCATGAGAACCGGTGAGGTTTGTTGCATGTGATGTGTTTAAATGTGAATAAAAGCCTAAATTAAATCTGTTCATCATATCAAGCAATAATATATCTATACAAAACTCACTGGATTATGTGCTGCATGAAAAAAAAAAATCTTAATTTTTGTTTTAAAGTTTAAAGATTAAAGTCTTATGGGTTGGGATTGACATAAGGTTGAATAAATGATGACAGAATTGGCATTTTGGGGTGAACTATAGTTTTAAATATTCTACTTTTCAGATAATTCTCCTCAGAAAAATACCCTAGTAAATATTATAACAATGACTCAAACTACAACAGGTCTCATCAGATTTTCCAAAACCAAATGAGCTATCATTGGATTCTTTGCTGTTTATTTTTTCTAACTGAGGAAACACTGAGGTGAAATGAGAAGAAAAAATCAATAAAGTTTACTGAGCTTTGAAAGAGCAACCTCTGAGCAATAAAGTGTTCCCCTGGGCTCTCTCCTTTTGGCTCTGTCTCTGACTGAACTAAAGCATGAGTTACTTCATCACAAAGCTAACACAGCATGCAACTCTAAAACCTCCACATTTGTTGTCTTTTTTTTCTTTTGTATCCGTCCCTCACTCTCCTCTCACTGCTCGGTAATTCTCCTATCTGCCGGAGAGAAACAAAGCAACACTTAAAGGGGTGCAGTGTGCGGGGGTGTCAGGTTGTCAGTAATCTGACAGCTATGGTAACTACCCTGTAATCCGGCGGCCTCAAGCCCGGCTCTCGTCTTGACACTCAGCCCGATGAGTGACAGCTGAGGGGGTCGCTCAGCCCGCCCGCTGCAGTGACATCCGCTCTATTAAAGCAGACAAGTCCACAGCCCCGAGCCCGTGCCCGAGCACAGCCTGCCCTGCCCTGCTCGGCCGGCCTTCCTCCTCCTCCTCCTCCTCACCGCAGCCCGGCTCTGCCAGACGGGGTCAGAACTCTGCTATCATATCATAACCAGATAGTGATGATGCTGCTGGTCTGTGAAGGTCCATGATTGCTCTGCCTGACAGACGGAGAGCGATTACGTCTGAATATTTCACCTTCTCTCTTTCCCTCATCCCTCGATCTATGTCTCTCACGCTCTTCCTCTTTTTTCGTTCTTCTCCGCTTTTCTCTCCATCTGTCTCACTTTCTCTGACTGAAACAGCACAGAAAGTCTCTTGGTCCCAGATGCCAGTCAAACCCGGATCCACAGCACCCTTCCATTTCAACACACACTCGTCCAGAATGGACTGAGCCGTGGCAGAGGGAAAGACAGAGAGCTGCGGGCCAGGGAAGAATGAGAAAGTGTGAGAGAAAAGCAAAAGTTTCCCTTTTTACCGTGATCTTGTGGACTTTTAGAAGTTAAAAGCTCTTCAAAGACACGCTTTGCTTTCATTTCTATCCTTACGATGGTAACAGTGGAAATGCCAGCATCACAAGAGAATTTTAACATTTGTGAACTTGTCCCTTTGATCCGTTATGAATAAATGTCATGTTAAAGATACCAGACATTCTGTCAAGGAAATATTATTTTAAATATTTTTAGAACAGTTCAGGCTAGTCTCAAAGCTTGTGATTTATGTGTCCTAAATACACACATAATTGTTATTTTATTTATTTATTTGGTCACACTTTATATTAGGTGGCCTTTACTACTATGTACTTACATCAACAAATAAGTACAATGTACTTATTGTGTTCATATTGTATTGCAAAACACTTTTGCTGGTATTGAGGTGGGATACGGGTAAGGTTAGGGACAGGTTTGGTGATATGGGTAAATTTAAGGGTGGGTTAAGGTGTAAGAGATGGGTCAAAAGTGTAATTATAAATGTAATTACAGAAATTAATTACAGATGTAATTACAGAAATTAATTACAGATGTAATTACATATAGGTATGTTTAAAAATAGAAATACAATGTAAAAACATGTATGTACACAATAAATGCATTGTACCAAATGATTAATTTAAATGTAAGTACACAGTAGTTATGGCCACCTAATATAAAGTGGGACCATTTATTTTATTTTATTTATTTATTTTTTTGTGGGTGGCAACAGAAATACAATTTGGAAGTAACACCCAATTTTCTTGTCCTGTAACCCTCCTGTTATAATTTTCCATTGCATGTCTCTTCACTGACACGGTTGTTTCTTAGGTAAAAAACACTAAATTTTGACAAAACTTTATTAGGACCATTTTTGGTAGTAGTGAAAATGATTCCACAAATGTGTAATTTGTGTAAAATTATATGATAATTTGGTCACACTTTATTTTAAGGTGCAGTTATCACCATTAACTACAATCTTTGCCTCAATAAACTCCTAATTTGCTACTTATTACTAGTTAGAAAGATAGCAGTTAAGTTTAGTTATTGGGTGGGATTAGGGATGAAGAATATGGTCATGCAGAATATGTGCTTTATAAGCACTACTAAACAGCCAATGTGCTAGTAATATTCATTCTAATAAGCAACTAGTTAATATTGAGAATTGGTACCTATACTAAATTGCTACTAATAATTTTGACACAACACAACTTGAAATATTTTGCTTCACTCTTTCTCTACTCTTTATCACAGTTTTAAAAATGTAATGATCACAATCAAGTGCAATTTTGTGCTGATGATTAATAGTCACACAAATAATTGCCATCAAATTATTTTAATAATTTAATTAGATTAATTTAATAATTTAATAAAAATAGGCCCATGTTATTTATTTTAATGCTTTAAAAATATTATATATATATATATATATATATATATATATATATATATATATATATATATATATATATAATTTAACTTACTTGGATTGCAAAATGTGATTGACATTTAAGCTGCATTATTGCGGGTACCTCAAATAATTGTTAGATTAGATTAGATTGAAATATCATGATCAATAATCACAATCAAGTAAATCAATGAAATCTATACATACAGTAAAAGACATTTGAGAAAGTTTTCAGGACAGTTTTACCGTGATTGTCATCAGAAAGAAATCTGATAGTTTTTTTTTTTTTTAAAGTTCCAGAATGTGAAGAAACAGCCACAAATATTAGTAGTGATTCATAAAGACGTTAGAGTTTAAAATAGTGCTCATCTTTAATAGACTAACACAAAACCGTGTCATCTGCTTTGTTACATAGTTTAGCCCAGGCAGATATACATGGTTGATTTCAGAGGTCTTTCTGCAGCTATTAGAGAGTCACTTTGTTTTGTTTTGACTTTGGGGTAATAATTTGCCCTGGCAGGCCGTGTTGTTGTTAGGGGCTTCATTAGAATACACATCCAGCACACCGAGCAAATGAGCAGCCGAATTGGTGTTTGTGTAGGGAAAAGCCCCAAAGCCAGCCAAAGGAGTAATGACACTCTCAGCAGCCTACATAATGGAACAAGTTTACATAAATTAGCTTCCAGTGCTGTTACGCTAACAGACAGTAGAGAGGCTACTGGAGTTGTGTGTATGTGTGTTTGAGCCTAATTAAAAGCACTGGAGACTCTATTATTTGTATAAATCTTCTTTTCTTTCTCCATTTTCGTCTCTCATTTTGCGAGTTTTACTCTCTGGTTATCCGGCGGATCTGACCTGCGACTGGCTGCATTGCACAAATTAAAAGCAGCCAAACTTTTTTCTTAGCAAACTTTGATGCTTTCCGACATCTCTGATTTTCTATGCGTGTGGGAGACTTTTTTATTTATTTCGTGAGGCGATTATAATGGTGCGTAGAGCATGGCGGATGACTGTGAAAAGCTGATTTCCTCTTGAGTGCTTTAAGAACACGGCAAATCCCTTCAGTGAGTTCAGAGCCGCCATCTTATTGTTTGAATGATAAGTCATCTGCTCCCTCTCATGTCTTCTCGGCTCGTTTTTCTCACCTTGTCTCGTTTCATCTCATCTTGTCTCTTGTTCTTTGGTACAGTATTTTCTCTTTTTGTCTCCTCTTATATTGCTTTTATATTTTCTTGTCTCTTCTGATCTCTTCTTATATTGAATCTTTTTGTCTCATTCTCATCCCTTCTCTTGTTAGCTGTTATTTTTTCTTTTCTTCTAGTCTCTACTCATCTTTTCTTGTGTTTTTGCTATAATTTTCATTTCATCTCATCACTCTTTTTGTCTCGTCTTATTCTCTTGTATCGTATTTTCTATACATATTTTGTCTAAAGTTTTGTCTAGATTCCTAGTTTCTCTTATATGACTCATCTCATTTATTTTTGCTATTCTTGTCTTGTCTTTTCTTGTCTCATCACTTTTTGTATTTTCTTGTTTAGTCTCTTTATCTCCTCTCTTCTCATCATGTCTCCTCTCCTCTTAGACTATTCTCTTTTCATGTTTGATCTTCTGTCATATTTTTTCTGTTAAATGAGGTAGTTTAGTCTCCTTATCATGTCTTTTCTCGTCTCCTCTCCTTTTGTTTTTTTTTTCTTCTCTTCTTGTCTCATCTCGTCTCATATGTGCTCTTCCAGTCTCATTATTTTTCCCCTTCTGTTAAATTTTCTCATCAATGTTTTTTGTCTCGTCTTTTCTCATCTGATCTTGTCTCCTCTTCTTTTGTATTTTTTCTTCTCTTTTAGTCTCATCTCTGCTCATATTTGCTCTCCTCTTATCTGATCTCATCTTCTTTCCTGTTAAATGTTCTTGTGTGGTTTCTTATTTCGTCTCATCTTCCTTTATTTCATCTTTTCTTGTCTCCTTTTGTATTTTCTCTTCTTGTCTCATCTCATCTTATATTTGCTTTTTCTGTCTCATCTTATCATTTGTCCTCTCCTGTTTAATTTTTTGTCTCCTCTCTTTTCATCTCATCTCTTCCCATATTTGCTCTTCCTGTCCCATGTTTTCATTTTTCCTTTCTTGTAAATTTTTCTCATCTACTTTCTTCTCATTGTTGTCTCATCTTTTCTTCTCTCACTTCTTGTCTCATTTCATATTGTCTCCCCTCTTTTTGTATTTTATCTTCTTTTCTCTTCTTGTCTCTTGTTGTTGCAGTGGAGACTTATTCACGGGGCGATAGCTACAGACGTGTCTTACCTTAATCCAGCAGTAAGAGGGAATTGTATTTAATAAAGCTGTGTTTAAACCTTTCTTCTCGTTTCATCTCATTGTATCTCTTCTCTTTTCTTCTCATATTTGCATGTCTCATCTCATAATTTCGCCGCTCTTGGTAAATTTTCCCCTCTACTCTTCTCATTCTCGTCTCATCTTTTCTCCTCTCCTATTATATTTTCTCTTCTTGTCTCGTCTGGTCTTGTCCAGCCTCTCCTCATCTCTGCAGCAGTGTGATTGACAGGGTGTTAAAGGTTGCAGACTTCACTGTGGTCGCTGGCCTTCATCCACTCAATGTTTTCACTTTAGTCACAGCAGAGATCTGTGAGGACAGGCCATATACAGTTTCAGTTTGACACTGAAACAAACTTCTGTTGATAAGCTTTCCTCTATGACCCCCTGTTGCTCTTAAACTGGAAAAAGGTACAATGATCAAGCAGGCTACTGGTTTCTCCCAGCTCCTCTGTTCAGCATTAAAGCGGTTTCTGGTCACTTTAATCAGTTCAGCAGCTGTTCAGACGCCGGTGAAGGCCGTGAGCTCTGTTCTGTTTCTGCTGCACATTCTCCACACACACAGCCCGATACAGCCGTAATGAGACTGATAATTAGGGATGTTTTTTATTCAATGGCCAGTTAATTGGTTGCCACCAGTGTCTCAGAAAAGGTTAAACTTAAAGTTGCATGTCACCAATTACAATCTCAGCTGGATCAGTTCATCTGAAAACATCCACAGCAAAAAGTCAATGCTTCTAGGACAAATGACAGCGGCAGACGTGAACGCTTTGCAGATTTATGCGTAATATCCTTCAACTCTCTCGCTCTTTCTCTTTTTCCATCTCCATTTCCTTTCGTTTGCCTTCCTTGTATTTTTTCCATGCATAATCCTCTCTTTGGAAAAGTGGAATCGATGTGTGCATAATCAAACATATTGACAGCACTCATATTCTCGCTTCAGTGTGGCAGAGAGAAAGAGAAGGAGAAAAAAAAATTAGATTGAAAGAGAGAGAGAGAGGATCAGAGAAGAGACAGTGAAGGGATGAATGCATTACCATGTGCTCAGTCTGTCTGACACATAACAAAGCCCGAAGTGTGTGTGTGTGTGTGTGTGTGTGTGTGTGTGTGTCTATGTGTGTGTGTGTTAACAGTGTAGATTAGGTCAACTTTTTACGTCCTCTGAGCTCTCTGCCTGTAAATGACGAGTTTTGATGTGAAACAAGCAACATGTCAGAGGGAGTTGAGGGCTGTAGGCATCCTGCACCTCGTCCCTGTGACAGGGCTGCGAATATCTGGCCCATTAGGGGCTTATTAGCGAGTAAATGGCCAGATGGTTCAGCCATGCGCGAGAGATGGACAGAACTGCCTGCTACTAATCAGCACTGCCCGCACACTCACTGTCAAACCTCAGCACGCTGTAACCCATAGCAACCGAATAAAAGTTAACATTAGCAAGTCAATTTGAGCTGAGGAGGCCGTAAACAGGCATGTGAAAGAGAGACGGGAGAGAGGTGATGAAGAGAGTTATAAAACAAATAGTCCAAATTGAGCTTTTTAAAAAGTTACTGTGACACGAATTCATGAACACTTTTGATTCAGCTTTGACTGGCTTTGCAAGTCACAACATATTAGATATATAACATGTCTATCTATCTATCTATCTATCTATCTATCTATCTATCTATCTATCTATCTATCTATCTATCTATCTATCTATCTATCTATCTATCTATCTATCTATCTATCTATCTATCTATCTGTCTATCTATCCTGTCCAAAAATATCAGATCACTAGAAGTTCCCATTAAAAACAGACAATTGCTCACGTCTCAGACACGTTAAAGAAAATTCTGTCATTAATTACTCACCCTCATGTTGTTCCAAACCCGTAAGACCACTATTCATCTTCGAAACACATATTAAGATATTTTTGATGGAATCTGAGAGCTCTCTGGCCCTCCCATAGACAGCAAGTGTCCTTACACGATCAAGGTCCAGAAACATAGCAAAATGGTGCCAGGGTGACGCGGAGGAGACGAATTGTTGAATAAAGTCATTATTTTTTTTCTTTTGTGCACAAAAAGTATTTTCGTAGCTTCGTAAAAATTACAGTTGAACCCCTGATGTCACATGGATTATTTTACCGATCTCCTTGCTATGTTTCTGGACCTTGATCGTGTAAGGATATTTGCTGTCTATGGAAGGGTCAGAGAGCTCTCAGATTGCATCAAAAATATCTTAATTTGTGTTCTGAAGATGAACGAATGTCTTACAGGTTTGGAACTACTTGAGGGTGAGTAATTAATGACGAACTATCCCTTTAATGATGTGTGATTAGTAGTTAAATTGTAATTCTTTGTATTTAAATAATTAATTAGGATAATATCATTTAGTAATTATTAATTACCTAATCTATTTAATAATAAACTATCTCAGTCCTATATTCACTATTACTTACTGAATAGTTCAACTTATTTGTATATTATTTAATAGTAGTAGCTGAAATCTTAATGTAGCACTACTCATTTTGTCCTGCATAGGTGGACCATTATTCTAAAGCACTGCTCTTTCTTTCTTTCTTTCTTTCGTTTTTTCTTTATTTAGTTTTAGTTTTGGAGACCACTGATTCCATTGTATGGATGAATAAATAAATAAATAAATAAAAATTGGATGACAGATAATGATGACTTAAAAAATAATAATAATTTTAAAAATCCCTTTAAGAACTTATGTAGCATCATCTTCTGGATTTATTCTATATTCCATATTTGTGAAGTAATTTCCCTCACGTTCCTATTCACATCAGCAAATACTAACCCAAACTTCAGACAAAAGCTATTTAAATCTAATTGGAGAGGAGTTTGTGTACTTCACTGTGAGTTTGTAGCTGTGTTTTGATGGACAATGAGAGTAAGAAGTTGAGAGCTGTGTCTAACACAACTGCATATAAATATAAGAAAAACACGCCTGGGTGTCTGTAATTGTGTGTCTTGGCTGTCGGCGCCCTTGGACCTCTTTACTGTGATTGGACGAAAGTGGGCAGCTCTCTGTTTGGTAACTGATCATTTGTCTGCTTTTTTGATCAAATAAACAGAACGCTTTCATTGTCTAGCCAACAGTGTTGGCATGGGAAAATGCTTTATATTTTGATTTAAAATTATGAATAATTCAGAACAGAAATGCACAGGACATGCTTAATTAGCTCAGCCCGTTTCCATTATTATTATAATCGTGTGATTCATTGATTAGATTAACCCAGCATAAGTTACAATGACTTATGGATGCCATTGTACTGTCTTACAAGTAACATAACATTTGAATAATTTATGAATGTAGATGGTCTTTAGCTTTTCCCCTCTCTCAGCAGCATATTCGCAGGCAGACTTATAGTATCTGGTGTGTGTGAGTGTGTGTTTGTTTGGGGGGATGGCTGGTGGTGGGTAACAGTGGGATACCATGTTATTGCTGCAGCCTCCATTACACCTAATACTGCTCACTCCTATTATTTGTCATCATATGCTAATTATGCATCATTAATGTGAGGCCTTAATGGCCCCAAGAGTGGGTAATAGGCTGAGCATGTGTGCGTGTGTGTGTAGGGATGGACTCTGCAGGGAGATGCAGAAACACATGCTAATGAAGCAGAGCTCTTTAATCTTCCAGATTAAAAGCAGAAAAGATCACAACCCACACGATTCACCCTCTGACATCACTTACTGCACAAACAACACACTTCTGTGTGCAGCTTGGCTCAAACTCTGCAGTGTTTTAAGGAGCCACCTGATCTGACCCCTAAAAATGACTTTTGCAGGCGTAACCTAATGTAGTCGATTTATTAGATAAATAATGTTTCCTGCTTGAATAAAAACTGCTTATTTAGATAAAGCACATTTTTAGGTGATCTGGCAACACATTTTTAATTGTTAGAAATGGTTTCAAATAAATACTTTCAGCACTATGTATCTAACAAAAAAATAATGGCTGATTAATATGACAAACGTTGTATGTCGAACATGCTCACTGCAGCATCCTGACGCTTTTATTTTTATAAAAACCTTTACTGTCCCTTGTGAAAAAAAAAAATAGTACAGTTAAGCATACTTTTATACTTATTACGAAAATAATATAGCCTACTTGAAAAGAATAAAGCAAACTGAATGTAATACATTTGGGCACTTGATTGCATGTTATATACAATTATATGAAAATGTATTTTAAATCTTTTGCAATTACATGTTTTAACAGTGTATTTACAGCAACTGTATGTAGTTTTGTGTATTTTTAAGCGACTTTGGAGCCCCCTACAGTTAAGTGAGTGGAATTCATTGTCTTAAATAAATCACTGTCCTAATTACAGTGAATTGCTGTACTTTGGCTGTACACCTGCATTTGTTGCTGCCATAAAGAAAACCATGATTTTTCACTGAATTTCGTACCCACTCAACAAACCTAGCCACCTTATTCTACAACTTTTTTGGATACATAGTGTTTAAAGTATTTATTCGAAACCATTTCTAACAATTACAGTAAATAGTATCAACTAGATTTGCTTCAGGTCAGATTGAGGTCTCTGAGACACTTATGTATTAGGCTATACAATGATTTTATGCATTACATATTCTCCTAGTATGTCACACTTGAATTAAATAAATGTGAATGGTGTAGTAGCCTAAGTTTATTTAAATGTGTTGTTCCTGAGTGTACAAATGTTTTCTCTTGTTCGCAGGGGTGGAACCTAAAAGCCCTCTTTATTGAATTCCCATATTGTGGTGACGGTCTGTGTTATGTGATTTTGGCTGGAGAGTGAGAGTGTGCATCTGTCCTGTTGAAAGGGTTCTGCTCTCAGTGCCTTGAGGAACAGGAAGTTGCCAGCTGGTCCAGCACACCTCTGTGTTTGACCCGTGGCTGCGTGAGTGTGTGTGTGTGTGTGTGTGTGTGTGTCTCCCAAGTGGTTGAAGGTACAATGGTGCCCGGAAGACACACAATCAACTCACTACACCTGGCAGACCTCACACACAGAGAGAGAGAGAGAACATATGCATTTGCAATCTCTGTCTAACACACACACACACTCATTGTGGTACTAGAGTGGTTCTATCCACAGGGGAGAGGCACAAGGGGCCAAAGTGGGACGTCTAGGGTCACGGTGGTTTGTGAGTGCCTGGAGCAGCCCACCTGGGCAGAGGCTTTACCCCGAGCACACACACACATCTGGAGCCCTGATCTCAAGACCAGACAACACAGGCCACGATCAGACATCTCAGAACATAACTCCAGCTGCTGGATCATCTTCCTCTCATCACACAGACACTGATCTGGATGGAACGATAGACAGGACTCGTCTGATGCAACCTGACACACAACAGCTGTTTTGTGTTATTTAATTATTTATTTATTTGTTTGTGTGTGTGTGTGTGTGTGTGTGTGTGTGTTTTATCTTTGTTTGGGCTTTGTATTGGTTTTGTGTTTTGTTTAGTTTTTTGAGGTTTGTTTATGTGTTTAGTATGGTTTTGTGTTTTGTTTGGTTTGGGTTTGTTTTGTGTTTGGTATTTTGTTTTGTTTAGGTTATGTTTTGCTTTTGTTTTGTTTTGTGTTTTGTTTGGGTTTGTATTGGTTTTGTTTTGTCTTAGTATTGGTTTTGTGTTTTGTTTTGTATTGGTTTTGTGTTTTGTTTGTGTTTTGTATTGGTTTTGGACTCATTTTGTTTTGTGTTTTGCATTAGTTTTGTTTTGTGTTTTGTTTTTAAAAGTAGTTTTTAACCATATCTCAAATTAAAAGCCTTTACCCCTTGTTTGCACCTACACACCTACTTTTTTCGCTCTGTCATCACAGACCCGTGTATCATTACACACTATAACATTAAGGCACGAGCGTTAAAGTGAGAATGACACTAAGCAGATATTCCTCGTCAGTCGGCTTGTTTAATAACAGCCGCTTATCATGTTAGCTCCTCCTTGACTCAAACACGTATGTAATAAGCGCAGCGGTACAAGAGGAAAGGGGAAGTGTGAAAGGTCAGCCGTCAGTTTTAATACGAGCTGTGCACTTCTAATGAAATGCTGGTTGCAATATGTGTTGAATATGAATGCATTAATTCCTTAAATGCCTCTCCGATTTGTGTGCCTCTGCCTTTTATAGGAGGGATAATTTGACAGCAACCCCCAGACCAGCTTTGACAGCTCCGAGCAGAGCGGACCAACACCTGCGTCCAGCCAAGCATCACCGCCCCATCCTCCACTTCTCCTTCCCTCCCCTCTCCACTCGCTCACAAATGAACTGTCACCTCATTACTGTGCCTGATGCAAAATAATCAGCTTCCAAATTAGCATGGGCCACTCTGCTCTCAGCCTCTCCCTCTCTGCCTCCCTCCGTCTCTCTTCATGCGGCGTGCTCCAGTGAAGGTGCTGTTTGAATATGCATCTCGGAGCATTTCCATGCGGCGCTCCACAGGGACGGCACGCGGCGGGCGAGCAGCTCGCTGCATTAGCATGGTTGGGAGTGTGGAATGGGGTCCTGGTGGGTTTGGGGTCCCTGTGCAGATGCTCCGGCCCACTTGTTCATTACAACTGCATTTCATCAGCTTGATGATGTCCACATGTCAATTGAGCGAGAGGATTTTACACACAAAAGAGCCTGTGGGAGCAGGACTACAGCAACTAATCAGCTGATTATCATAACTCAGACTCCTACTGAGACAAGGGAGAGAGAGAGAGAGGAGATGAGGACAGTCAGATGGATCCCCCGCCTTTTTATGAGTTAGGCTCAAAGCATGAGCTGAAATTCACAGCACATGTTCAGCAAGACTTGAAAGCACAGCATTCAAAAGTCCTGTACAGTAGATATTATTAGCATGTAGCAAGTTTTTGGCAAGTGCTATGATAGTATAAATACACATGCAATAAAAATATTAGACCAGCTGTGCTCAGCTTTTGTTTTTTGGGTAACACTTTATTTTAAGGTCTCCTTGTTACACACATTACATGTACTTACTATTATAATATCAATTAATTATGCATAATTACATGAAAGTAACCCTAAACCGAACACTAATCCTAAACCTAACCATATAGTAAGTACATGTAGTTAATTAATATTACTCAGTACTTACGCTGTAACAAAGACACCTTAAAGTAAATGTAGCTGTTTTTATTTAGTTTTGCTCGGTTTTCAGTATTCGTTGATGAATAGAAAGTTCAAAAGGACAGCATTTAATTTTGAAATAGATTATTTTTCTAATATTTGAAATGCCATCAATGTCACTTTGGATCAATTTAATGCATCATTGCTGAATTAAAAACTTTAATTACAGTTTTATTGACACCTTTCTAACCTTTTCACTTTATCTGCCTTTAATTTACATCTCAGCCATAAACCAGTTTTCTACCTGCTATTGCTAGTCGTCCATTGTATTGAAGGACATTCTCATTCTCATTCTAGAGAGCATTTTGTTGGATGAAATTTGCATATGCTACTCAGTCCAGAGTCAGAGCTAATGGACAGACTAAAAGCAACAAAACTGATTTCATAAGGTCTCTCAATTTGATCATTTTAAATTGTGACAATACAAGGTCATGGGTTCAAATCCCAGGGAATCCAATGTACCTTGAATGCAATGTAAATCGCTCTGGATAAAGGCGTCTGCGAGTTGCATATGTAACAGCATCACAGAGCGACATATGCCTCACCCAGAGTGATATGCAAACTCCTGTGTGACAGAGGGGTCAAGATGCAAATGTATGACATTGTATTATGTTCCAATAGTAGCATATTGAACTACATTATAAAAACAATGTACTTTCTGCAGTGATTTTTTTGCAGTCTTGGCTCACTTGATGCCCTAGACAAGATATATAATAAATAAATAAAATAAATAAATCGTTGTTCTGTGCAGAGTGTAAAATGTAAAGATCTGATATTTTAGTGGTAAAGACTTTAGTGATTAATTAAAAAAAAAAAATCAGTTTGAAAGGGCATGGCACATTTTTTTTAAGTTATAAATGAAACAAAATCAGAAGGGTTTGTAATAGAAGGGTGTATTATTTATTATTTATTTTTGTTTTGTTTGTTGTTGCTAGAATTAGCAAAATTATTTATTTTGATAGCCTGTTTGTAATTTATTATATAAATTTGCAATAATATTATATTCGTCAGTATGGTGTCCTCCAGCCCTGATAAGAATTCAATCTTTATGAACCCATATTCTCTCATAGTAGAGAGAGAATACATTTAAAGAGATATTTCCCCTTTAATTAGTATGTCATAAATGTCCAGACGGCCTTTTGGAAAATCAAATGTTTGACCTGGTATTTATATGCATTGTGTGTGTATGATTGTTAGTCAATCTGGGATTCCTCGTGGCATAATTCATGTAGAATCACCACATTCCTCTTTCCAGGCATGCAAAGGGCACGTCTGTCTGAACTCTCTTTCTGTCTCTCTCACACACACACACATACACACACAACCTAGAGATTCCCCTATACATGCACACACTCTCACACGCATGCCTACATGAACATAAGCCGCTCAACACCCCCACACATGCTACACAACACAAGCCAAGTCATCTGAGAGTCGCAGGCCCAATTATAAAATCTGCAATCTGCATTGTTCCTGGAGCCGCTGGATCAATGCACTGCAGGCATGTGCACATCACCGCTTCTAATGATGCCTTTCTGGGGCACAGACTCACACACTGCATAGTAATCTTCAGCTAATTAACTCTATAATGCTCAAGCAAGCTTTCTCCACACTGCGGTCCCAGCGAGAGCACACCACTCGTATTTGTTTCAGTGTTCAGGTCCATTCTTACCACTCACATAATTACACACAGATGATTGGGCCAGAAAGACGATCGCTATATTGGGATTTACAATACGAGGTCAATTAATAACTTGATCAGAAACTCACTATTATTGATTTGTGAGTCTAGATTCAAGCTCATTACTTCAGTGTAGAGATTTTTTTTTATCTAGCTACTGAATGCTTAAAAGCACACACACAAAAATGTTTTGTTTTGATTTGTTCTGTTTTACTTTTTTTCTTTTTTTGTGCATAAACTCTTGTTCCATCTGGCTGCTGTAAATGTGTAAAATGTGTGTGTTTGTTTGTTTGTTTGTTTGCTTGCTTGCTTTTGTTTTGTTGAGAAACATTTTGTAATTTGCCTGATAAATGACATAAAATATTTTTGTTTTGTTTTGTTTTTTGTGTGTGGAGAAATTGAATGCTTAAACTCACATGTAAAATGTGTTTTGTTTTGTTTTGTTTTGTTTTGTTTTGCTTTTGTTTTGTTTTGTTTTGTTTTGTTTTGTTTTGTTTTGTTTTGTTTTGCTTTGCTTTGCTTTGCTTTGCTTTTGTTTTGTTTTGTTTTGTTTTGTTTTGTTTTGTTTTGTTTTGTTTTGTTTTGTTTTGTTTTGTTTTGTTTTGTTTTGTTTTGTTTTGTTTTGTTTTGTTTTGTTTTGTTTTGTTTTGTTTTGAGAAGCTGGCTGCTGAATGCTTAAACTCACATGTAAAATGTTTTGTTTTGTTTTGTTTTGTTTTGTTTTGTTTTGTTTTGTTTTGTTTTGTTTTGTTTTGTTTTGTTTTGTTTTGTTTTGTTTTGTTTTGTTTTGTTTTGTTTTGTTTTGTTTTGTTTTGTTTTGTTTTGTTTTGTTTTGTTTTGTTTTGTTTTGTGGAGAAGCTTTAAGTAACTTTGCAAGTACATGTCAACTTATTCTGCTAACCCTAACAGTCTACTAATACTCTAATAAGAGTTAGTTGACATGTCGCTGCTAAGTTACTTATAGCTATAAAAAATGTCCAATGTGGTGATGCAGTTGCTAGGGTTTATCTAGGGCAGGGCAGGGCAACTCTGGCCCATGAGATCCACTTTCCTGCAGAGTTTAGTTTAGCATTGATCAATGTTTATATATGAATAAAATCCAAAATTAAATGGATTCAATGGATGAACAAAAATAATGAGAGAATATTAAAAATATCTTTGTAGATTTCTGAAGACGAAAAAATGTGTGATTAAACTATCCCTTTAAGGCTCACTATGCCACTACTCTGACTCACAGAGCCAGACACTTTTCAACAGTATACAGGTGTTACACATGTTTGGAATGTAAAGTCACAACATTCTGTACAAAGATACAGTCGTTGTATATTTGAGTGTCCTGATGCACTTTTGCTTCCTTGGCTGAATCCACAGGGATTCACACACACACATTTTTACTCACCTGGGAAGTATTAGACCAGCATGAGTCTCACAGGTGCAGGAATGCTCACCTCTGCAAAGCCTAAATCATTATCTTACCCCTTTAAAGAAAAGGTTGGGGTTTTGAAACAGCAGAGCCTTCAAACCAAGTTATAATCAGAGAGATTGATACTTTTTTTTGGTTGGTTGAAAATCATATGTCTTTTTTACCTTTTCTTTTTGATAATTCTCCTGTTCTGTGTGTTTCTGAAGATCTGCCATACCTCAGCAGCTGAATTTGGTGAGTGTGCCCTCGCAGCTAACGTCTCTCGTGTTTAACGTGCTTCCGATTGGTCTTTGTCTGGCTTTGGGAGAGGTTAATACCCGTCCGCTACCTGACAGCACATCTACCTGAGGTGAGCTCTCACATACCTGCCTGACAGAATGATGGACTGCCAAACAACACTTTCTCTTCTTCTTCTCTCATTTCCTCGCTTCTCCCAGACCATACATTCAGAGAGAGTGAGAGAATGATGTTTATGCCTCTGTCAGTTCTTCTGTCTTTTCCTTCTTTTGTTCCTTCTCCTTCTTCTCATAAGTATATCTCCAGCTGGGAGCGCTGAATAAGGGTCTTTCAAGAGCCGTGGGCAGGGTGTAAATTAAAGTGGGGTTGTGGGTCTGACCCACCATTCAGGTTTGAACTCCAAAGGAAGTCAAAACAAAAGGTTTTAAAGGGGTTTTATGAAGTATTTCCACATGCTACACGAGGGAATGTTTACAGCATGGAGTAACCTCAAAAGTTAGGCTACATGTTAGAACATAAACCTACATGGTGTGAAATATAATACCATTCAAAAGTTTTGGATTAGTAAGATTGTTTGTTTGTTTGTGTTTTTATAATAAATCATTTATTTAGCAAGGATGCGTTCAATAGCTAAAGAGTAAGAGTAAAGAATTTTTAGATTTTTGATGTCACAAAAGATTTCTGTTTTCAAGTAATTGGTGATGTTTTAAACGTTATATTCATCAAGGAACCACTTTAAAAAATAAAAAAAAAGATTCCATAGAAATATTAAGCAGCACAACTGTTTTCAACATTGATAATAATCAGAAATGTTTCTTGAGCAGCAAATCAGAATATCAGAATGATTTCTGAAGGATCATGTGACTGAAGACTGGAGTAATGATGCTGAAAATTCAGCTTTGATCACAGGAATAAATTACATTTTAAAATATATTCAAATAGATAACACTTACTTTGAATTGTAATAACATTTCACAATATTACTGTTTTTACTGTATTTTGTTAGTAAATAATTGCACCCTCGGTAAGCATAAGACTATATTAGTATACTCTCACTATATTATAGACAATAAATTATATATACTGACTTTTTTTATGATGCTCAATATATTGGTTACTTACATCAGTATCAGCCTTAAATGTGAATGTTTAATGTTATCTGTACTGTCCATTAAGTAAAATAGGCCAATCTATTTACTAAATTTGAATTTTGTCTCAGAATTATTATGGGACAGCATATTATTTCTAGTTGGCCTACTACCTAAACATAAAATCAAATGTTTACATTTTTAGACTTGATTTTATCAAGATTGTATTTTTCATGGCACTTACACATTTTGTTTATTCATTATGTCTTATATTGTAAAAGTATATTTTCCTTTTATAAAGGATTGTAGGATTATAAAAATTGTTTTCAGCCATTAAATTGAATATCAGCTCTTAAATATTAATTACTGCTATTGGTATCGGCCAAAACTTCCATGTTAGTGCATTCCTAGTGTTCTGCTTAAAAAGTATTTCAGATAGTTGATGTTTGACTAACTGTGCCAAAAGACTGTTTGTTTTTGCCTGAAAATTACCTCAAAAATTTTTTTTCAAAAGTATTTTTTTTCCCTGTCTGTTAAGGCTCTTCACAGGGTTCTTCTTCTTTTCAACTTTCTGCAATGCACAGAAGTCTATGATGAAGTGGCAATGAGTATCAAACAATGCTCATGACATCTCATTTTTTTTGGAAGGTGCTAGCAATTGAAAACAAGGTGGCAAAGGTACATTCAGATGCCAAAAGTGTTCTCTGTTGCACCGAAGCTCTGTCGTGAGTCCCGTGAAAGGGCCTTTAATGTTTGAGCGATTGTAGGAGATGAAATACTGCATGAAGATCTTTAAACTGTACTTTTATCTCTTCAGTCAGGCTTGAGCTGTGCTTTTGATAGCAGGAGGTTTTGCGAATCCACTTAAGTAGTGCTGAGAGAGTGTAACAGATCAGAGAGACAGATAAACCCCTGACGTCCCGCGACCTGCCACTCACCGTGACCCCTCCGCCTGTGACAGCCATGTCAAAAGAGCCAGACGGCTCGATATCCTCACACACTCCATAATTAGCCATTATAGTGTGTTTGTGCGAGGGACAGGTTCACAAGAGCCTCTCTAAATTGAGGAACCACTGGGATTATGAGAGGAGGAAAACAGCGGGGCACCATCAAAGATGGCTACCCAGGCAATTTAGGATGTGACTTATTTCCCACAAATCCCAGCTCCTGCAAGCTGTGTGAGTGTTTATGTGTGTGTCCTTCACTCGGAGTGTGATGCAACATTTCCCCTTAATAATATGCAGGGTGAGTGTAATGATTAGGGGATGTTGGGATAATGGGGCGTCCCTCTCTGCTCTAATACTCACTCATGGACAACAGCACACACTAAATACACACTTTCTCTCCCTTCGGTTATCGCTATTAATAATCTAACATTGAGTCAATGCATTATTTGTTAAAGATATTCCAGCATCATCTGAATTTAATCTTGAATTATGCAGTTACAAAGGGAAAAAAAGAAAAAAGAAACATTATAATGCACACAATTTAATATATAATAATACTTTCCTTTGAGTCATAATTTCCTAA
The DNA here is from genome assembly GCF_012432095.1 of Onychostoma macrolepis. Classification (NCBI taxonomy): domain Eukaryota; kingdom Metazoa; phylum Chordata; class Actinopteri; order Cypriniformes; family Cyprinidae; genus Onychostoma; species Onychostoma macrolepis. Next base: position 26,516,087 of record NC_081163.1, on the reverse strand, counting down.
GGGGGTATTTAAATGTAACAAATAATTTAAAAAAAAAAGATCATCTTCTATTGAAAATAAAACAACACTTTATCAAACTTTGATAATTGCCTTAATGATACAGTGTGGGTTGTCCAGGAAATGTGTGTACTCTGTTTCTCGTAAAAGCTGTGTATTGTGCATGTTTTTGACAGACAAAAAGTTACATTCAGCTGTGGCAAATTTGTTAACCTTTGAAATTTTTATTTGTTTTATTATTATTATTATTTATTTTTTATTTTTTTAACCAGGAAAGGAGTAATTTTGATGAACAGGGTTGTTTTTATTGTGTCTAATAACACAAATATTTTATTTAAACCAATAATAGTGTAAAATCACTGTTGTTCCATTATTAGATTTTGACTCCTTTGCAGAGTTATGCATTTTAAAGACTATAATGTATTAAAACATGGCAATACCAATGTTATTTTACTATTTACTGCAATTTCAGTATTTTTTATGGTTTATTATTATTATTATTATTAATTTTAATTTAGTACTTCAGCTTTATCGTATTTCAGTTCATTTCCAAGGCAACATTTTTCAATTTCATTTAAGTTTTATTTATTTATTTATTTTTATCTAATATTCGTATTTTATTTCAGATTTAACTAAGGTTTTCATTAACAATAACAACCCTTGGTATCAATCATTTCCATTATACCCTTAAATGAGTAACAGCAACTAATCGTGATTCACTGCAGTGACAAAAACTGAAGTATAGCCTAATGCATATTTACCAACCTACAAAAGGACATTATCTTTGATATGTTCCACTCCAGCTTGCTGTTTTAATAGGAAATATGTTAACAGGAGAAACACTGTGCTTGTTAAGCAATTTCAGTGGGTTACAAGCAATAATAGTATTGTGGGATGCATTTTCTTTGCACTTACAAAGTAATTGCAGTGTACTGAAACATGAAGGTATTGGTAAAAAAAGGTAAATAACTACTCAAACTTAATTTTGGATTAAGGTAAGGTTTAGGTTTCGGTTCAGGGTTAATAGTGTTGAAAAATAGAATGAAATGTGTTGCAACTGTTGGTACAATTATTTATGAAATATGTAACTAATAATGAGATTTATCATAGCGAATTGTTGCTAGTATGCTGTCTTGAATGCTGATCTCATAAAAAAAAGCGTAACAATTTTACTGATTATGCTGATTTTGTAGAAAATTTTAGAAAAACACAAAACTTGAAAGTCCACATCTAAAGTATAGTAAGCAGATCATACTAAAACATCCAAATGAGATTGTTCAAATATATGCGAATTTGCCAACAATTTGCTAAAATGTAAAATAGTTACGAATTGCTATGACAGTGTTGGTTTATCAGACTATTCTGTTACTGATTACATATACGAACATCAAAAACACAGATGTTAACAACACATGATCAATGCATGTCTCAGTAACACTTTATCTTACAGTGTCCTTTTATACATGTAACATGTAATTACAATAGTATAACAGTATACATGAATTAATTACATGCAATAACCCTAAACCACACCCTAATCCTAACCATAGAAAGTCAATGTCTGTTATTAATATTATATAATTACACAGTAACAAGGACCATGTAAAATAAAGCGTCACCCTTGTATCTACAAGTGAGCAAATTGCAAAGTGAGAAATTAAGCAAACATTTAGTTTTACTGGCTGTATTCGTAATACATAGTCGTAATAGTAATTTTCAAACATCTGCGCTGGCTTTTGGGGAAACAAACAAAAATCAGTCTTTGTGTATTTGTTTGTAGAGCTCATACGACACAGAAATGTGAGTGTGGCCACTGATGGTGAGACGTTGAGAAGTGGAGCAGCAGCGTTCGGTCGGGTTTGAGAAGGTGTGGCAGATCCACAGTCACAGGTCCCAATGTTCCTAAACGCGACTATAAATATAGAGATGTGCAACAACTCCTTGAAGGAGAAATCCAAGATTTTACTGGAGAAGTGCTCACTGACTCTCTCTCTCTGTCTCTCTCTCTCCGTGTATCTCTTTCTCTCTGTCAGCAGTATTTCCGTGTGGGGAGAGGGGCTGTTCTGCTAGCACTGTCCTGTCCTCTGTAAATAAGGCGTCCTCATTCTGTCGCGAGGAGGAAAAGGAGCGTTTGACTACAATGGGCTATTATTGGCCATCATAGAGATGAGACAGACTCTCAGGGGAGCACAGCACACTTTTATGAACTGGAAACGTCGGCTGCGTCTCACTCTGTCTCTCTCCCTGCGGCTGCTGTGTTTTTCTTCACCGGGACTGTGGAGGTACGCTGATGTCTGGAAGTGGGAAGACAAAGATTTCACACTCCCAATACTTCCCCTGTTTCACCATAACAAATTGTGAAAACTTTTGGAGACATTTGTAATGGTGTTAGAATAAATCTGACAGAATGAATATCAGACAGACAATAATACATTTTTTATTTTTTTTCTCACATCAAATGTTTTCTTGTTTTAATGATTATTTACATTATTTTGGGTGCGTAAATATATATATATATTTTTTTTTAAATAGGACACCAGAATGCAAATCTCTTTTTCTTGCACACATATTTTTAAAACAATTAAAACAATTATATTCTGTAAAATATTTGTAAAAGCAGGAATGTAGAGCTTGTAATTTCTCTGATGTGCATGTATGAATTATTGCAGAAAAACGTATGTTATTTGATCTGTAACATTAACTCATCCTTTCTGTTTTCGATAAATGAACCTTTAGTGACTTGTTATTCACATTATTGTTGTAGGTAAGGATGCATCATGAAAATATTATCAATATTACCAAAGTTATGGTTGGATAAAGCCTAAAAAGGATCATACTAGGCACATTTTACCACACATAATGCTTAAGCCTTGTAGCTGTACTTTGAAAACACTGCGTATTTGAACAGTTTTCCAGTGTAATGTCTTTCCCATAGAGACTTCCATTGTAAGTGCATTACTTTGCACTTATTTATTAACTTCTGTTCCTCTACACTGTCAAACCCACAGCTCTCCTGTATGTTATAGTCTGTCAAGGCCTCCAGTGTGTGTGTGTGTGTGTGTGTGTGTGTGTTTGTTTGTTTGTGAATATGTATTTGTGAGTGTGTGTTGTCCTCTAGGCGGTCAGGGCCCCTGATAGCTAGTCATGCCTGAAACACAACAGACCCTGCAACACCATCCGGAATCAGCAATGTGTTTCTTAAAATACACAAACACTATCTGATCAGTATTTAAAAGACATTTAATAAGCACATCCTTACATACACATTATTTGCTCTTTTTTTTTTTTTGCTCATGTGCATACTATATCAAACACCAAACACACAATAATCTAAAAGAGGACTGTCTATAACCTAAGCCACAGCCCAACCCGTACAAAACAGCAACTTTCTGTATTTTTACCACTAAAAAATAATAATAAACTTTATTAACCATATTTCTATACTTTTTTCTACAAATGAGGACATCCCCAAAAGGCGGATTTAGCTCACTTCTATGTACAAATTTGTCCCCAAAATATAGTTAAGTAGGTTCACAAACTTACTTCTGCTTCTGATCAGTATTCACAGAGATTTTATTTGATTTTTGCTGTAAACTGCTAAAGTATGCTGAGACAGCTCATAGGTAAAAAAAAAAATAATAATAATAATAATAATAATATCAAGTGCAATGTTGTAATATCTCCACTGTTTCTTCTTAGACATCAATGAGATTAAATTGAAAGCAAATAATGGCTTTAGTTTAAGTTTGCAGCTTCTTGGGTTTTCACATTAGAAAATGAATCTAATAATATCACATTTTGTTGCCATTTCAGAAAGAAAGAAGAAAAAAAAAATCTTCCAAGATACAACAGTTTGCAAACAGAAGTCAGATTTCAATGTGAAAGTGAAACATTTTAGATCAGATTTCCCAAAGACAAAACTACCTGAATATCTGTCTTCATTTTATAGTGTGATACTTTTTGTATTAAGATTGTAGGGAAACCAAAGTTTCATTTTGTTCGTGTTTCAAATATTACATATTAAAGAACTACTACATAAATAAAAAGCACTGTAAGCAATTACAAGCAGCTCAAAATTATTATTATTAATAATAACACATCAAGTGCATGTCATTAATTATTCTATTATTTATGTAAATTCGTGGCAACATGAACACTGCAAAATAAAGTGCGTCTCTAATCTCTCCGTTATTTTTACTTTAACTCTAAAATTTCCTGAGCTGTGAAAGAGAAGCCTCAATAAAATTTCCAGACATCCAGACTTAATAATAGTGTGACGTATTGAAGTGAAGATATAGGGTTAATTTCTCCATTAATGACCGGAATTAAGTATTCCAGAGAGCTGTGCAATAAGCCGAGATATCCCAGCGTAACATGACACGTTAAAGCCTAAACTCTTCTTTATGCCGTGAGCGACTGAACAGCAGTGTTTGGAGTGGGTAATTAGCATAGTATTAGTGGATCAGTGGAAGATAGTCAGAGAAGGAGGGGTAAATCTGTCCATCATGTCCCTCTCTCGCTCTCTCTGTCACTCCTCTGGGGTCTTCCCTCTGTTCTGAATGTTTGAAAGTTTTGCGGTTATTCCCAGGAGCGGAGCTGCTATCAAATCAAAGACTGGCATTGCAGCAGTGACCAGCCAACCTCTCTCTCTCTCTCTCTCTCTCTCTCTCTTTTTCTCCAGCCTATGCTTCCATCAGAAAAAAGTCAGTCTCACAGATGCACTGGTTAACAATGCCATCTCGCACATGCACACACACACACACACACACACGTCCCACCCGTCAGAAGCGGGGGGAGGGTTCAGAACGGCGGCCTGACGAATGAGGGGAGCAGGTCCCCTGTGATTGGCGCGCTCTGAACATTGATGCCAGTTTCCATCTGTCATGATAGCCCCAGTGCTGAACCTTCAATCTGTCAGCGACTGCAGCAGCCCAGCGCTCACACTGATCTGGCCTGCTAAACACAGCTGACAACAGGCATTATCACAGCCAGCCAGAGAGAGAGAGATAGAGAGAGAAAGAGAGGGAGGGAGAGATGTGTTAATTGTGGGCGGAGATGTAAACTGTCACCTCTCATCGGATTGAACAGAGCGTCCTCTGATTTTTTTAGACCTCTCGATGGGTTTGCGAGCGGCTGTTTTGATAAACAGATGGAAATGTTTAGGTTCTTGGCCTTGTTATTTGGGAACAGAGAGCTGCTAATGCTGATGGGTTAGAATGTGTGGAGAAGAACCAAATAAACCGAAGACCTCCATGAACCCAACAAATTTAAGAGCGATTAAGAGTTTGTCCATATTTGAATTAAAAAAAAAAAAACAGAAATAAAGAAAGTATTGTCATAGGAATGGAGTTTTTAAAATGATTACAGTATTATGATAACAAATAATAAAACATTATAATGGCAGTCTATTGATTATCACCAGGTAATCATTGTTAGGGCTGTTTTGTTTGTAGTGCATATGGTCAAATATTAATACTCAACAAATGAAACGGTAATGTGCAAGAAAAATACTTTTATTTACACTACATTTAAAAAGTTTGGGGTCTGTTTTGTTTTGCTTTGATTTGCTTTGTTTTGTTTGGTTTTTTAGTTTTTGAAAAAGTTTATTTCGCTTCAGCTGCATTTATTTGGTCAAAAATACAGTAAATATTGTGAAATATTATTGCATTTTAAAACAACTGTTTTTTTTTTATTGAATTTATTTTAAAAGGTCATTTATTTATGCGATTCAAAGCTGAATTTTCAGCATCATTAATCCAGTCTTTAGCATCTCACAATCTCTCAGAAATCATTCTAATATGCTGATTTGCATATTTTTTTAAATGTATTAATGTTGAGAAAAAAAATTGTGGAAAAGTGATACATTTTTAAAGCTTCTTTGATGAATAGAGGAGGTTTTATTTATTTATTTGAAATTGAAATCTTTTTTTTAACATTTATAAATGTCTTTACTGTCATTTTTGACCAATTTAATTATTTTAGTTATTTGGCAGGTAGCCCATAATTTAAAATGTAATAACGGTAAAGGTGACCTTTGTTTGTTTATGGGTTTTTGTTTGTTTTTTTAATAAACTGAAGGACTGAAGTCTAAATTAATTTCCCTGGAAACTGACAGTAATCACAGATGGTGTTGCAAAAATTAAAGCCCAGAATATTTCTTTAAAATCAATTGAAAATTTTCCACAGAATACAATTCCATGTTTTATTAAGATAAAAAATATTGTAATTTTCTTATTGGCATCTGTGGTTAAAGCTGTAATAATCCATTATTTTGCTCTCTCTCTCTCTGTGTGTGTGTGTGCAGACACAGAAGTGTGTGTTGTGGTCGTCCTTGTCAAAGCTTTCACTGACTCTCAGTAATTAGTGCAATCATGACACATCCGAGGAGCTGTTTCTGTGACAGCACTCAACAGAGACAAGTGTCCCTGCAGACAGAGTTCAGCCCCCAAATACACACACACACACACACACACACACACACACACACACACACCCTCATTCTCTCTCTCTTTCTCTTCTAACAGGAATGCATCTTTGGATAGCATGCACAATATACACATCATCAGTGACCACAAAACACACACAAACTCTTCCTCTTCCTCATACAAACATGTTTATGAGTTAACATTCTTTGAGTATTTTGTAATGCAACTTTAACAATGTATAAAAAAAATATGTATTATAAGGTAATTTAACTCTATAAATCACGTGTATATTTATATTAGGAAAAGAAGGATTTATTAGGATTCACACCTTCAACTATCAACATAAAGTCTGCTCCACATTTAGCTTACATTACTCTTCGAAATGCTTTAAATTGGTCAAAATTGACATTTATAATGTTACAAAATATTTCCATTTCAACGAAATGCTGTTCTTGTGAACTTTCTATTCATCAAAGAAATCTGAAAAGAATGTCTCATGGTTTCCACAAAAATATTAAGCAGCACAACTGTTATTAACTTTGGTGATTTCAATGTTTCCTGAGCATCAAATCATCATATTAGACTGATTTCTGAAGGACCATGTGACACTGAAGACTGGAGTAATGATGCTGAAAATTCAGTATTACAATATATTTTGTACAATATACAAAAATATATTACAGTAGAAAATAGTTATTTTAAACTGTAATAACATTTCACAATATAATTTTTTTACTGTATTTTGATTAAATAAATGTAGTTTTTCAAAATTTGTTTAGACTTTGTGATCATAACTTGCCACAATATATGAATTTCTGAACAATATGAATTGTATGGGAGACCATAGAAATGGATTTGTATATGTCAGTGCTGGAAAGTAACTAAATTAATTACATCTTCCAGTGTGTGGTAGTCTGCTAGTGTATGATGCTCAGTTTTTTTTTTTTTCTCGATAACCATTTACAGTTTCAGAAAGTGTATGATGCCTAGTGTTTTAACATCTGTTTAGATTTTTGTGAAGTGGTGAAGTGTATTCCAGTCCAGTGATTAAGCCAGGATATTTTTACAGGGCTGGTCAATCAGGAGCCAGCAACCATCTTAAGACTGGAATACACTACACGACTGTTAAAATCTGAACTGATTTTTAAAACACCAGGCATCAAACACTTACCGACTTTGTAAATAGCAACAAAGGAAAACTGGGCATCATACGCTACACGACCGAGGATCATACACTACCAGACTTTAAAGTTGTTTCGATCACGACAAACTCATGCAGAAACATGTGCCTTGTTGCTAGGAGACGCGTGACAAATGAAAACAATATGTGTTCTGAAATCGGCTGAAAATATCAAACATGTGACCATCACACACTACGCGATTTTCTGTGGAATCTGTCAGCTGTAATCTGCAGACTGGCTCTGACTTTCCTCAAATAGTTATAAGTTATGATTCTGTTTTACAACTGCTTATGCACAAAATCTTTACTTTTTAATTTCTGAAACCTGACACCAAATTTGCAAAATCATACACTAATTCTCGGGCTTTGACTCTGTTTTCAATTTCATAAAACACTTTTTGCAAAACACAACACACAAATCTCTATGTAACACACAAAAATCTAACAGGAAGTATCTTGATTTTCTTTTTCAAACACAACCAATCAAAATGCCACAGTAATTAATCAGTGCCTCACACTAACTCCTCACATGTGCCAGCACTCATTGCTTTACCTAACACCAACCGATCATGGCTTTTGTATAGGCCTATAAATACACATCTACACAACTGCACATGGTTGATGTATTTCTTTTCTTTCATACTGTGTGTAATACTGTATTCACAACCATCCAAGTTCGGTTTCAATCCTGCTTTTGTGTTTACCGTGAATTTTTTAACATCTCTCTGCCAGTTACTTTCAATCTTGAACAGAAATGTACATAGGAGCTCATGAAAGAAGAGCTTTAGGTTTTGAATAACTGTGTGTATATGATATATCCAAAAATATGATATTATGGCAAAGGTGTTTGCAACGTAAGACAAATGTTTGCTTTTGAGATGTGTTTGTGATATTTTAAATGCTGTGATTCATCTTGCAAGAGATGTGAGGTATTTTGCATTTTGTGTGTGCAATTCTTGGATTTGTGTGTAAAGTTTTGAAAAAAAGAGGCAAAGTTTTGAAAACGTGTGTAAGCAAAAAAAAAAAAAAAAAAACTGTAACTAATTCCACATTTAGTCATATTCTATAGCTTAAAAGAAATAGTTCATCCAAAAATTGCAATTTCCTGAAAATTTACCCACCCTCACTGGAGGAAGCATTATTATTGATTATGGACTATTCTAGTAGTTGGGTATTTTGGGCAGAAGCAATGGTTTCAAGTTCAAAACGTCTTAATGATGGATTTGTATATTACAAACATGCAGCTTTTTGCTTCTCAAGACATCAGTTGATGTACTGGAGTGATGTGGATTACTTGTGGATTATTGTGATGTTTTTATCAGCTGTTTGGACTCTCATTCTGACGGCACCCATTCACTGCAGAGGATCCATTGGTGAGCAAGTGATGTAATGCTTTTCTTTTTCTTATTCTTTTTTCTTCTCTCTCTCTCTCTCTCTCTCTCTCTCTCTCTGTCTGTCTGTCTCTCTCTTTCTCTTTCTCTCTTTCTTTCTTTTTGCCTTATTTTAACTAAATATTTTGTTAAATGGCACTGTTCATCGCATTGATTTTGACTCAGTTATATAAATTAGTGTGTTTTCTATATTTTCTAGTTGTGTTTAATTTAGATGTGTCTTTTCTAGTTTACCATAATTCAAATTCATTCATTCAAAACTTTTCGTACCAGAAAATTTAGCTCTGATTAAATGATAAATTGTATCACTGGATAATCTTAAAAAGATAATTGTCTCAATATAGCAAGCAACTTTTTGTTAGTATGTTAAATGTAGTGAACTACTTTTTAAAAGGGCAGCTTTATTGTCGCCTAACTACTGTAAATTAAGAGTAGCTTAAAGGCAAGTCTTTTCCCCAGCACTGGTGTGTGTGTGTGTGTGTAGGGCAGAGGTGGCACTGCGTTTTGTTGTATCTGTAATTAGTGCTGGAGTGCTGCTAATGGCAGGCCGGGACAGACTGTGGCGAATGGCTGTTCTTTTGTGTGAAAAGGCTGCTCCTTCGCTCTCTGCTTCTTCTTTTTCTCTCTCTCTGCGCTCTGTCCATCCTCTCGGGATCTCATCATCTTCCCTAACAGTCAGAGTGGGATTTAGTACCCTCTATTCCCTCACCTTCTTCCTCTCCCTCTTCCCCTCTCTCTGTGTGTCTCTTTCTGATGATTTGGAGCCATTTTACTTTTTAGGTTGTGTCTTTTTCTGACACTCATCTGTACTGTGCTTTCAAGAGATGCTCTGTATGTGCCGTATAGGAAGTTTGGAGTTAATTTCTTGGATATATTTCTTTTTGGTTCTATTATTGAAAATGTTAGAGTGGTCAGGACTCACTGTTAGGACCTAATAGCTGAGCTCTCGATAGGACAGAAAAATAGAAAACGATAATTTATGTTTGACTTTTCTTTTTTTTTGTAGATCTGCAGATACAGACTCTTAGCTCAGCAGTAACAGACTGGTGTGCAGTAAAGTGGTCGCTGTTTCAACAAAACACTCCACAACAGTCTCCACAATTGGTTGCACAAGGGTTAATAACACAGAAGAGTGTTCACGAATAGGAAAACACCTTTAAAAATCTATTGTAGAACACATGTGGCAAGCAAAAAGTACACTATAGTAACATATTAGGTATATAGTTAATATATTATATTTAAAAAATGAAATTATTAATTTATTATTCTAACTGTATTGTTTCTAAGAAATAATAATAATATTCTGTGCTAAACTACTGAAGAATTAATTTTAAAAAATAATAATTTTACGAATTGCATTTTTTAAATAAAATAAAAGCATCATGTAGCTGACCCACAGACAAAGGTAAATATTTTAAAATATATAGTAAATAATAAATATACTGTATTGTTATATATAAAGTAAATATAAAAATCGATTATTATTTTCCATTATTTATTTTTAAGAAAAAAACCTACATATTAGTTTGTAGTGAGTAAATACTGCTTATTTCATGGCCTCTAAACTGCTTAATGTAGACTATTTGGTTTAAGGTATTTTAAACATTAATATTGCACATTTCTACAAAGCTGCTTTAAAACAGTGTATACTGTGAAATGCACTACTAAAATTATAAAATCTGATATCACTCTGCAAACAAAGATGAATATACATGGTATAGGCGAGGTTATCTCATTGCCTTATTACTAGGTCTGAAATGCCACCCTCAGTCCTTACCGTCCTTCACTGTATCCACACTTTGGTGCTGTAATGTCACATAGATTGTCAGGTAATAGTCATCTGTAAAGTCCACATCAGTGCAGGCTGAGCAAAACAGCACATAGTGTCTACAAAGCCTGCAAATGAATGTCAAGTCCATCATTTGGGACAGGGCCTAAGTGCCTCAATCCCTTGAATATCTTTCAAAGATTTAATGCCACAAACCTTGTGAACCTCAGTGAAAATCAATGCTTTGTCACTCCTCTAATGTGCACAAACACCTAGTGCCTTAAAATTACCCCAAAATGAAAATTGTCATCATTTACTCACCTTCATGTAGGCCTAGTTCCAAAAAGTTTTGAATGTATTTCTTGTGTGGAACATAAAAGAAGATATTTTGAAGAATACTGGTAACCAAACAGTTTTGGTTCCCATTGACTATCATTGTATGGACACACACACACACACACACACAAAAAAATGCAAGTCTACGGGAACCAAAACTGTCTGGCTATCAACATTCTTCAAAATATGTTCCTTTGCATCAAGTAAACAGTAAATAGTAACATATGTAAATATATTTTAAATAAAATTATTAATCCATCCATTCATTCATTCATTCTACTGACATTACTTTTAAGAAATAATAATAAAAGATTGTGCCAAACAACTAAAAGGTTTCTGTTCAATAATTTTTATTGCATTAATTGCATATTTATTTAATTTTATTTAATTTTATTTTTAATAAATAAATAAATCCAGACAAAATGGCATCATATACCTGACCCGCAGACAAAGGTAAAAGTAACTAAATATATAGTCTCTAATAAACGTATAGTTCAAGTAAATATGTGACCCTGGACCACAAAACCAGTCTTAAGTGTCAATTGTTCGAAATTGAGATGTATACATCATCTGAAAGCCGAATAAATAAGCTTTCCATTGATGTATGGTTTGTTAGGATAGGACAAAATACAAGATGTTTGGCCGAGATACAACTATTTGAAAATCTGGAATCTGAGGGTGCAAAAAATATAAAAATATTGAGAAAATCGACTTTAAAGTTGTCCAAATGAATTAGCAATGCATATTAACTTTTGATATATTTACGGTAAGAAATTCACAAAATATCTTCATGGAACATGATCTTCATTTAATATCCTAATGATTTTTGGCATAAAAGAAAAATCGATAATTTTGACCCCTATTTTTTGGCTATTGCTACAAATATACCCCAGCGACTTAAGACTGGTTTTGTGGTCCAGGGTCACATATATATTTGGTAACACTTTATTTTGATAGTCCACTTTAGACATACTACTAACGGTAAGTATCTTTGCAACATGTCAACTAGTCATTAGAGTATTAGTAGACTGTCTGCTTAATATCTTCTAACACTTTACTTTGATGGACCCACAGAATACAACATACTGACTATAAGAATGTTTGCAATATATATCAACTTATTGGACTAACCCTAAACCTACCCTAACAGTCTACTCTGAGAGTTAGTAGATATGTAGTTGCAAATTCATGAGAATTAGTTGACATGTAGTTGACATGTAGTTGCAAACTTACTTATAGTTAGTAGAATGTCTAAAGTGGACTATCAAAATAAAGTGTAACCATATATTTTTTCTACATATTATTTTGAGGGCTTTATAGGCATAATTTTAGTCCAAAATTAGAAAGTACTGCTTAATTCATGTCTCATGTTTCAATGGGAAGTGAAACTGTTTAGTAACAACATTCTTCAAAATATCTTCTTTTGTATTCTGCAGAATAAAGACACTCATACAGATTTGGAAGGACATGAAGATGAGTAAATAATGGCAGAAATTTCATTTTTGGGTGAACTATCGCTTTAAACGTGACTTTCCCTGGTAAAAGCCTGTGTACCGTGTGCCACCACCAACCAATCAGATTAAAACTTGTGATTTTCACCAACTCTTGCCATTTTTCTGTGCAACATGCATCAGATAGTTAGTGAGGAGCTCTTTCAAATATCATAGCATAACACAGAATGTCCTATTGAAAGTCGGTTCTTTTTTTTCTATCGTTTCTTTTTCCTAACATCTAAGATTCATTTTCCGACTACAAACTCTCTCACTTGCTCTGTTGAAAGTACCCAAAGCATCCTGGGTAATTAGCCATTACGTCGCTGTCACAGAGGGTTGTGCAGTCAATACAGAGATAATTTGGGCAATGGTGAATGACAGCGCTGTCCGGGCTACAGGGCTGATCAAGGACAGAGCCAGCTGCACCCGGCATCTGTCAGGCCCATGAATCACACACACACACACACACACACACACTGGCCGAGCCACAGAAAATGCAAATCTACATCCTCAGCTTTCTTTTGTGCTTTCGGGTCTCTCCTCATTTCAGCTTCTCGATCATCTCCCTTCCTCCTCTGGCTTTCTTCTCCTCAATCTCTCCTCCCTTCACGAGAGGAAATGGCTGCTTACGCTCTGTCTCTAAACTGTTAGAGGCTTGTTACTGCTGGTGGCAAATGAATGACATTGGGATAGAGGCCTCTCAGGCCCAAGGAGAGCCCTTAAGTAATGGCAGCAGAAGCAGAGAGAGGGAGAGAGGGAGAGATCACAGCATAATGAAAAAGCTATTTATTTCAGTAATAAAGACAAATGTGCCACATTGATTTCAGTTTGGCTAATATGAAATAGAGATGTCGGAGCTTGTTTATTGTGTTTGTGTGGTTGGAAGGAAAGTGTCGGGTAAGCAAAGGTTATTTTACTGTCTTGACATCAGTGACAAACACCATACCTTGTGTGTATAATATAATATAATATAATATAATATAGTATAATATAAGCCACTGTTTGAGCAACATTTCAGTATTGTATCATACTGTAATGTCACTTTTACTGATGTGCCACAGAATAAAAGATGAGCCACAAAAGATGAGCATAAAATCTCATCTCAACATATTTGATGAATGGGTACGCTCTTCTCAATTTTGTAATTTCGTCTAAATATCAACAATTGTACGATTTCGTCAGTTGAAACAGTTTTGAGATTAACTGATCTAACTGATCTTGTGTCTCTGGAAAATAGTGGTCTATGACATTATATTAAATACCAGTTGTTTTAGTGTCTCTTTGTTAATGAGGAGTTTGTGGATTTGTGGAGTAAAAATATTGTTTTCATTTTTAAATACTTAAAGGACCCGAGTGGTATATTTTCACTGGTGTTGTCATTTTTAAATATAATACAATAATTTTATAATACTAAATATATTGTAGAAACTTAATTTCCTGTAAAGCTGCTTTGCAACAATTTGTATCGTGAAAAGCGCTATACAAATAAACTTGAACTGAACTTCTACTGAATTAAATATTTGAAGTAAATAGCAGGGTTGTTATTATTAAATAATTACATGATGATTACAGACATTTACGCTATTCATTGAAACCTAGGCTGACTGAGTGAAATCATTCCATTTGAACATTATAACATGTATTCAATTAAAAAAAAATGTAAATATTAAATATGAAGGGGACTACCCTGTCCCAGTAGTAAATACATTTTAAAACAACAATAATAATAATTGTACATTATGTACTATGACAGCGAAATTAGCAAATGTTTCTACGTATTTAACAAACTGACTGATGCATCATCATCCTGCACATGCTAAACTTATATGTAAATATGTTATCATTTCAATGCAAATTGTTCTTCAGCTCTTCCCCCATCTGTATAGTACATTATTTCTTCAATGGAAGTAATGCATTGTAATAATATTGTAATTACATTGTACTTAATGTCTGTGTGTTGTCACTGCGCTGTGTAGGATCCCGGATGGATGGATGATTTTGTGTTTATATTGTACAGAGACTGGAGATTAGGGTATGTTTGAGGCCATGACTGATGCCTTGAGTTAAGTTATTCTGCTAACGTTACAAACTCACTATACATAAAATCACAATCCTTTCCAATGCACATTCACAGCTGTGTTATTATGAGGGCTGTCAATAGGACATGTTAATTAGTGTGATTAATTATTTTTAAACAAAAAGCAATAAGAAATCTGGGGGAAAAAATCAATAAATCATTAGAATATGTTTCAAGTCTGTAATCACATGTGTAACACTTTGCAGTGTGACTGAGGATTACCTGACCTACAGAAGAACTGATTAATCAGTGCATAATCACTCCCATTGAGCCTATAGCAGCATAAACCTGTTAATGAGCACACACACACACAAAGAAAAATGGCCAAAAAGAAATGTAGGACAACGTTTTCTCCATTGGATTACGCTGTGCCGCCAGTAATAATCATGTAACAAGCATAACACGCTGATTGTTTTTCTTTTCCTCCTTTCATTGTCCCAAACATCATGAACTCTGTAATATTTAGGTGGCGTTAACTGTGAACCTGACAAGCATGTCCTCCCACTGCTTTAGGAAATCCACTGGGATTCATTCCCACACATCCCTGTAGACAGAGGGAGAAGGGATCTGCTCCAAACAGCATTTAAATGATAAGTGTCTCTCCATTACTGCTCTGGGATAAACATTTAAATGGCCTTTAATTAGCGTGTCCTTCCTGCTTGTCGATAGGCTTGTGCTAACCGCTCAGCACCTTAACGAGCCATAATTAAATTGGTTCAAGTCAGAGCTGGCAGCAAAGAGCCTGTCATTTGCAAACAGATAAACAGGGATAGATTTTGAGTTTGACCTCGGCAAAATGATTGTTGGTTCAATATTGGGTGTTAGCTGAAACAATGTAATGATTCAGAGTCTTAAAGCCATAATAGGCAATAGGACAATGATTTAACTGACCGGAATAACTCTTCCTCATCAGTGGAGCCGGTTGATTCGCTGTTTCAGAGATCTCGATGGTACTTAACAGTGTCATTCTAATCAGATTGTGAACCACTTTTCACAAACTTAGGTAATGCACGTCAGATAAACTGATCGTTACTACTACAAAAGAACAGTCTACAAAAAATACAGTTCTGTCAACATTCAATCATAATCCAAACCCGCACAACTCTTTCTTCTGCAGGACCACAAAAAGAGAAATTTTGAACATACAATGACAGCTAGAAATAATAATAAAACATGGAAAGATCTGCATTGTCCATCTAACTTGTGCATTTCAGTACATACCAAGTAATCTGAAGCCATATGATATTTTTAATGAAGGAAAAGAGTAAAATTAGATTAACAATAGGGAATGGTGTCAATGGCATCAATGACAGCAAAGGAAAAAATGGGTGGGTGGGTGGGGGGGTTTAAGAGAGAGAGAGAGAGAGAGAGAGAAAATATATAAATATATTCTAGAAATATATATAAATAAAAAATGGACTTTCATAGTGACTGTTTCTAAAGCACAAATGTTGTGTCACATGGGAGGCAAATACATAATTTGACTAAAATTGCTCAGTTAATCTATAATAACTCATTATTAGAGTAGTGTGGTTAAAGCTCAGGACTTGTATTTGGAAAAATGCTGGATCAAGCCTGTAAATAACTAGTCTCAGCCTCAGACGTCACGCCCACGGACCATTGACTGAACATCTGATGCATATAAAAGTGGAAACACTTCAGGAGTTTCGAAGTCATCATCGGATTGGTTGAATTATACAGGATGTCCGTGAGACGTGTGTTGCGTTCTTTAACGTTCCGCCTGGAAACAAAGATCCCATGACGCCAAACCCCCTCACGAAAGAAGAAAGCCGTCGAGTTTACGAGGATCAACTAAACGCTGGATTTTCAAAAGTATGTGAAATATTTAAAGTTCTCAGCATAGAATCTTTAAAATACATCCGAATGTTTTACACACCGGTCTGTTATTGTGCTAACATTTCCACGCCCCAAAACGTGATGCTGAACAAAACGAACTGTGACTGGTTGTTTGACATGTTGGTCAAACGGCCTCATGGGCAGGCCTTGGCCAATGAAAGCTGCCATGGATGGATTACGTGAGAATAGTATATAACTGTATCATTGAGCAATGCCATCCACTAAAACAATACTGGTTGGCATTGCTCATAGGTTTATTAATGGGGTGGTTGAATGTTTTTTTTTTTTTTTCTAGGCTTGATTGTGTTTATGGGGTGCAGTCTAACATGTGTTAATGCTTTGTTTTTAAAAAAAACATTATTTTTCACATAATTTACCTTTATTCCACACCACTCTGTCCCTTCTCCTATAAACTCGCTGATCATTTCCTGCTTTTATGAAGCCCCTCCCTCAGAAATACGCAATGGGCTCAGATTGGTTAGCTGGCTCTGTGTGTTGTGATTGGCTAAACCGCCTCTAGTGCGCATTTAAATGTCCCGCCCCTCACCTCAGCAGCATGTGGCATCGTTTATATTGCTTATCAGTTTGAGCCCGATTGAGACCCAGAGAATATTATTGAAGAGGATCGCGCAGAACCTGTGCAAGCACGGCTCTTAATGGTATGTTTTTTGTTTGTTGCTGTGTCATACTTTTAGATACGCTGTTATTTGTAAATGCTACTGCTTATGTAGCTTCTGTGCTTCTGCTTCTCTAACTTTCAATACGGTTTTATTCTGATTAAAGCTTTAATACAGTACAGCAACCACACGCCATGTTTAACGCTTCTCATAGCTATGTGAAAATAAGTGTGTAAATGGAACAGTTCATTGTTGGAGCTGAGCTGATAATCTGAATGAGAGAGAGAGAGAGAGAACGTGTGCAGAGCAGGGCGACGCGAGGAACAGTATTAAGAACCGCTGCTTTAAAACATATGATTTTGAAACTTGTGAATCCATTAGAATCGTTAGAAGACAGAATCGCAATTCATATATAAACAGATTTTTACGTGCACCCCTAGTTTTCTCTTCCTCTTCTCAAAAGCAGCACAACATGGCCTCTCCCCCTTTGCTGCATGTTCCCGGGGGCGGGGTTTATCTGGGTTTGTGACGTAACGAACCCGGGAAGTAGCTCTTTGTAGTCCCTACGAGCTGTTTTTGTAGGCATTAAACTGCCAGAATTTTAAAAGATGATATCTCCATTTGCATTGAACTTTCCAGCACCACAACTTTGCAGATATTGTTTATGCTCAAAAAGCAACATTACACACTAACTAACATTAAAAAAGTGAAATTGCAATCAACCACCCATTTAATATTTTGGATTAGTTTTTGTTTTTATATTTTCTGTTTTCAATTTTAAGTTTAGTTACATTTTTGTAATTTTGTTGTATGTTTGTAATTTTATTAGAATTTTTTTTTTTTTTTTTTTAATATGTCTATACAGTTTTTATTCATATTATTTCAACTTTAGCTTTAGTTATTTTAGTACATCAGGTTAAACTAAATGAAGACGTTGCCTTCACAACCAGCTGGAATTAATATATATATATGATCTGCTTACCAACCTGAGGCTGTAGGTTTATAGGGAGACAGTTATACTTTTTTTTTACAACCCAAAAATTTAAAATAAAAAGCCAAAAATTCTAAAATGTATTTTGAGATTGAGTATATGCACTTTAACTAATCCAGGAGAATAAATAATTGCACTGCAAGATGCATTGGTTGATTTACAAGTGTCTGTTAAACGACCACTAATTTGCATATTTTAGGACTTATGAATTAATGCTACTGACCTTTCACGTGTTGGAATAGTAATGTTTTCTAAAGTGCCCTGAGAAAAGGACACACTCATAATGATAACTAATTTAAATTATACTCCATATTAGAATACAACATAGCATTGTATATGGGGTTTATTCTGACTCATTGTGACATTTACGCAGCGCTGGAAGGCCAAAGTTTCATGTGCAGTTAAAGCAAGGTGTCAAGAGCTTAAATGTAAGCACTGTTTAAAAAGACCAAGAGCAATTAGGGGAAAAAAACTTTACAATGGAACTTAATGTCCTTGTTCCTTTGATCTGTGTCGCTAACTACAGTGAAACTTTCTGTCCTAATTATCCATTTCTGCCAGTCAGTGTCTCTTTGTGTCCCTGTCTCACTCTCTCTCGCTCTCTCACTCTCTCTCTCTCATTATAGTCTCTCTTCTTCCATTTCTACATTAGCACAGCAGTCTGATATGCACTTAACTGTGTAGACATAGAGAAAGGGGATGAAACAAGAGGAGAATAAAGTGAGGCACCAAGTAACAGACAAAAAGAGGAGGAGAGGTGAAGAAGAGAGATGAATGAAGAAAGTAGTTCATGGAACAGAGGCTAATGACATGGGGAAAAGGTTCTCAGCCCTGAAGGACTTCAGTCTTGTCATGATCTGTTCATCACATTGACTATTTGTCTCTGCTCTCACCTAAAAAAAGGTGAGGTGTCATTGCCATCTATGTGTTAGATATTTCTGAAAAACTCCCAGTTAGCATCATAACTGATGAATTTCAGCGCTAACTTCAAAACACAGTTATTGCCTACTGGCCCAAGTAAAAAAAAAATAATAATAAAAATAATTCCCTTGTGATAAATGAGTAATTGTACGCACTTGTAGTTTACTTAAAATCTTAAAAGTACATTTTTTAAAAGACTGTACTCGCAAATAATGTAAAATGAAATAAAAGTTCACTTAAGTGTACTAAGTACATTCTTATGACTGTGTTTATTAACACACTTAAGTGCACTTAAAAAGTGTTCTTTATAACAATATAAAATTAGACATTTTACTTTCAAATCCATTTTTAATTAATGTGTTTTAGAATTTAAGAAATGACATTTAAGTATATTTTAGTTTACCATAAATGCTTGTCAGAACATTCAGCAGTAATTTAACCATATTTCTAAACTTGAAATTGCATATAAAAAAATATACTTAAGTCCTAATTAAAAATGCACTCAAATGTTTAGCTCATTGCAATTAACATAAATTTATATTATAATAACTTTTAGGTTACACTTTATTTGTCCTTGTTACAGTGTAATTATATATTTAAGTACTGAGTAATGTTAATTAACTACATGTATTTACTTTATGGTTAGGGTTCAAATTAGGGCTACTTGCATGTAATCATGCGTAGTTAATTGTTATTATAATAGTAAGTACATGTAACATGTGTAACAAGGACACCTTAAAATAAAGTGTTACCAAATTTTAATTTAATTGCAAAAAACAGGCAATAAAGTGTCCAAAAACAAAGCATTTAGTTTGCACTTATATTATTTTAAAGAATATTATTTATGCAATAAATACTCTTTTTAAAAGAGTTTTAAAACTTCTTTTGCAAGGGTCCTAAAGAAGTTGCACCATGTGAGTTTAATACTAGGCCAAAGCCATTCCCAATGTTCTTGCTGACACTTTTGAAAACTTGCACGTAAAGACACCACAATATTTAGTGTGTTGGCACTACACTGACGTGGCATTGGTGACTTATATATTATATATATATATCAATATATATTTTTACTAAATAATATGTCAACGGACCCAATTACAATAAAAAACAGAGTTTCCAACACAGGAAATAAAAATAGTTTTCTTAACCTTTCAGTTTGAGCAAAGTGCAGTACAGCAAACATAAACATTTATCATTGGTAATCGCATGTATTTATTATTCTAATATGATATAAAACAACTGGTGGTGTAGATATGATAGATAAAGATATTCTGGATGCAGTAATGCACGTTTCAAATGGCAGCAAAAGCCATGTTCTTTTAACGAATTAGCATGGTCTGTGTGAATAAGAACCTTCCTGTCTTCCCCGAGTAAAATCCAGCAACAGCCAACGCACCCTGACATTACAGCACCTTATTAGAGTCCTGCAGGACCAGCCCCTACCTGACTACAACTCCACTCACCACTGACAGAAATAAGAAGCACCATCATGTTGGGTCAGTGTGTGTGTGTGCGTAGCTCTCCCTTAATTAAAGCCACAGTGTTCTCTTTCTGCTCTCGGTGTTTGTGCATATTGGGCGTAGGGGACACTGAAACTCATTATTCCCACAGCCCAAACACTGAGGCTGTGTCAAGCCAGCATCCATCACCACAGGCCTGCACACAGTCAGCACAAAAAAAACACATTCGCGCTCACTCAGCACATTCACCAATTTGCAATTTTCCAGTGCGGGGTTGGCTGACATGTTTTTATTGCTGAAGATCACTTTCAAACGCACAGATCATGAGAGCCAACGCTCGTTAGCCTAGCGCTGCTGACTCAGACGCTAACGAGGATAATTAACAGCGCTGCGTTACGGAAAGCATTGCAGGGGAGGAGGAAGCACTGCTACTCACTACCGGCTAACAGCATCGATGTGAAAGTGGGAAGATACACACCTGTGTTGCTGCTTGGAGTTGTGTGCGGTGTTGTACAGTTGGAGTAAGCAGGAAGGAATCAAGTTTTCTTCAAATGCTTGAGATAAAAGAGTTCATTGTACTTTGGAGGAACTTTCAGAACTCAAAACTTCCTCTCTAGTGCAAAAAAAGAGCATCTAAACTAATAGTCATTCAGAACATCCACAATTTTCCAACATCGGACAGATGAGTATGTTCAGTGATCTAGCACATGTACTTACAGCCATCGTCAACAATGCCTGCTCGACGTTCAACAAGTTTGTCTATCATTTTATTTATGTAGCATTTGGACCAATCAGACACACAATTTTTCATTTGATTTAACAAATCAATTAATTATTAGATTAACAAATAATCACAGACCCCTCACCCAATACACATACTGGGTGCTAGTATGTCTGTGGATGACTACAGGCCCCTGGTTCCATGGCAACCAATCTGATAACACTAGTTTTATTGCTCAAAGGAATGCGGGCAGAGCAATACTCACCTCATTTTCCCGTAGGAAAGTGACTTTATGCCATAAAAATGGACTCTTCTCTAATTAATTCATAGAAAAACTTTTCTTTGAATGAACACATATCTTCAGGTCATTGTGTATATTATTACTGTTCTTGTATATGTTCTTGTGTATTGTATCCTGTTTTATGCATGCTTATGATAGATCACTAGTTACCTCACATACCATGTTTGGTCTCTATCAATTTGTCTTCGGATGATCTAATTGAGAGTGTATATTATATGTTGATAACTATGCAACATATTAGTGTTCTATGAATCTTTAATAGTTTGTATATCAACTTCCAATCCAGTTCATATGAAAATTACCATGTAAAGACAAAGAGTCGTAAAACTTTCCCTCCAAAAGTTCAAGACACATTTGGCTCTTTGACACCCCAGAGGTGTGACCTCTATATCAGATAAAGCTCTCACATCAGTGATGCCTACCAGTCTGCGAATCTTTTAGACTCTGAGAAGATGAGGATGTGAGCTAGAACTCTTCTGAACCTTTAAGTTTTTGTTCCAGGCCTTGCGGCCTTGACTTTCCATTCAACCAAAGGTCCTTGGACCTCAGCAGATCTCTTTCTTAGCTCTTTTTCACTTTCTACCTGGGAAGAAACTCCCAATCACCATCGAGTCAGGACATCATTGGAATTCATCACTCTTCAACCCGGAAGAATGTGATCGCGAGTACAAAACCTTGAAACCATCAAGACTTTCATCCAAGACTGCATTCCAGACACTCGCCAACAACCAAGGCAATGCAAGTATCATAAATTTTTTGTACACAGAGGTTTAGTATAAGTTACATTATATGGTTTCTCTAATGGCTTCATTCATCCACTTTGAATGTACACGTGAGTGTATGTTTATTCATTTGTTGGTTTAGATTAGTTATGTGTGTTAGCGTGTAGTTAATAAAAGTTGTGTGCACAAATTACATGAGTTTCTGGTTCTGCCTTGCAAATTAATGTCTCTTTATGATTTTGACCCTCGCTACATGCTCTAATGCATTAATAGGAAAGTATTTTCTGTGGCCACGGAAATATCCTTTCTTAGAGTTGATATGAACTTGTACTGAATGTTCGCTGGACGAACAGATCAGTTGATGGCAATTAAATTCAGCCAATATAAATAATTGTAATGAATCATAATTAATTGTAATTATTTATATATATTTCCCTTTTGAGCAGATTTGTTACATTTAATATACATTTAAGTTATAATATGTTTTTATTTAAATGCAACTAAGTTTGCACTTGTTTTTTTTCTTAGTGTATTATTGCCTTTAAATGTAAGATGAAGTGTACTTCTTTTTCTTAATGGTCTTCAGACTTTTAAAAATTTTACATCAAACTATACCACAAAATGTAGCATGCTAGCACTTAAAATAATTCATTGTACCATGAAAATGCCCTAAATATCAGAACTCTAAACATCTTTCCTAGTGGAAAAGGGGCATTTAAACTGAAATGCAATCATGATTTAAAAATTGGTAATTTTCTGACATCAGACAAATGAGTATGCATTTATAGCCAACATCCACAATGATTATACAATGTTAAGAAACATTGCCTACCCAGTCACAATGAGGTAAAAAGGAGGAAATCAGAGAGATATTACTCCTGTTCAGAAGAAATAATAACAAATATTCCTTGTTGACAAAATCCACCTTGTTTGTGGTCGTGTAGCACCTGCCCCTCTGCAGACCTTTCTAATAAGAAATCCATTTGTACTAATTTTTCTTTCTTTCTTTCTTTCTTTCTTTCTTTCTTTCTTTCTTTCATTCATTAGGTTCCTGATCTTAATCTTTTAAGTCTAATCTTAAAAGCTGTGTTACACTTCAACTCTGATTGTTTTGTGATTTTGTCATAATGTAATACATCTTTGCAAAACTGTTGTTTTTAGAGGATATGACAATTAAAAACTATACTGGACTGTGAAGTTCATGAGAAATTCCATTCACACTCCTGTTGCACATGTAAAAAGAGTTTAAAGGCACAGTACAAAAAGTGACTATATGCTGTCAAAAAAAAAAAAAAAAAAAAATATATATATATATATATATATATAGAAGCATAAAAATAAAATAAAATAAAATGCTTCAGGTGTGTTTTAGGGGTGGAGCTGAACTAACCAAGCTGAACCAATATCCTGGGCCCTCAGGAACAGGTTTTGACACCTCTGTCCTATACAGTATGCTTAATTAAGATCATATTTTCTGTTTGCATCTAATTACGCTCAAATATAACTCTTTATCTGAATTTGATTCTGTCATGCACAGTGTTAACTCTACTCAGATGCTTTGTATAGGATGAAATTAAGTGAACTAAGTAAAACTAACCCAGCTAATATTGTCATACATGTCATGAATTGATATATCAGCATGCATTTTCTGATTTTGCATTTACTCGCAACTACCAAAGGCGTTTTGCATCTGGTCATAAAAGAAAGTGACTCTTATGCCACAGCTGTTTAGTGCTGTCTAAGTGCTCTATACTGCTCTTTCACAACAGCTAACAGATTGTGTGAAATGTAATGTTTGGGACAGCTGTTACCATTACACTTGCAGTAGCACTTAAGATGACGCCTGCTTTGACAAATAAACCACTGCAAGCTATATTAAGTGAGCTATCATACTGGACAAAAAGCAAACGATGTCACTCAAACAACAAAAATACAATGGAAACAATTTTAATAAATAATAAAGCATTGTACAGTAAGTTAATGTTTGTAATGACTGCATGGTCTCCAACATTGTGTCCTGGTCAACTTCTCACTTGATCGTTTAATGCACTATTCTTTTCCTACAGTTTTTAATTTATCAGTGCACATTATTCCAATTACAGTCAATTCTTTCTCTTTATAAATGACTCAATAAATGACTCAACTTTAAAGGGTTAGTTCACCCAAAAATGAAAATTCTGTCATTAATTACTTACCCTCATGCTGTTCCAAACCCGTAAGACCTTTGTTCATATTCTGAACAAATTAAGATATTTTTGATAAAATCCGAGAGTTCTCTGACCCTGCATAGACAGCAGTGTAACTGTAATGTTCCCAGGTCCAGAAACGTATAAGGACATTGGTAAAACAGTCCATTTGACATCAGTGGCTCAACTTCAATTTTGCGAAGCTACGAGAATACTTTTTGTGCGCAAAGAAATAAAAAATAACGACTTTATTCAACTATTTTTCTCCCCCGAGTTACTGTCTTCTGCCTTTTTGGAGAGTATCACAACGCATGCGCACACTTTGACCTAAGCGTAAACAAAACTTTGCACACAAAAAATATTCTCGTAGCTTCGCAAAACTGCAGTTGAGCCACTGATGTCATATGGACTATTTTACCAATGTCCTTGCTACGTTTCTGGACCTAGGAACATTACAGTTGCGTTGCTGTCTATGCAGCGTCAGAGAGCTCTCAGATTTAATCAAAAACTTGTGTTCAGAAGATGAATGAAGGTCTTAGTGGTTTGGAACGACATGAGGGTGAGTTATTAATGACAGAAGTTTCATTTTGCGGTGAACTAACCCTTTAATAAATGAAACAATTTTATTTTTGACTGATGTTACCAAGACTGCTTGCAAAGGAGTTCAGTAATGATTTCCATATACAAATAAAGATTTTTTTTTTCAGAAACAAACAAATACAGACAGACAGATGTGTGTTTTAGAAGTGTTTTAGAAGTAACTACAATAGATTATTTATTCAAATGAGCAGGTCTTGTGAAAATGATGCATCAAATAGCTAATATTCTAGTTACTGGACAATTCAGCATAAGATGAATGTGTTGAAGTATGTGCTGTGTGTGTGGCGGTGTTGATTTGACTGTGACTGGGCTGTTGGGCTCTGTTCATTATGTGCTGAGACTGGGGCAGGTCTCTCCTCACAGCCAGGATGAGGGTATTAAAGGCGAGCGTCTGACACCTCTCTAATGAAAAATAGAATCCTCCTGAAGGTTATGTAGCGGCCCATGCTGAAAATCCTGCTTCATTTCACTCTCTCCCTCTGCTTAGGTCAATCTAATTCTTTCCTCCTGATAGATATTTTCTCTTAAAGTTTTCCGTAGGTAAGTGTGTGCCAGCCTCATCATAAGGAGACACTCGGGTTTCTCTTGCTCATGTTTTTTCCTCAGCACTATCGAAAAGTGGAGCAGTACTGTGGCTAAATATACTGAACAAAAATGGTGTAGAAACAATTTTCACTCAGAAATTGCTACAAAATTTTCCAAAAAATTACAAAGAAACAGCAAGTAATTGTCACGGTTGCATACACAAGGGAGGCAAGGAGACGTGAAGTAACTCAAATTTAACAGTCTTTAATCTAAACCAACAGGGCAAGACAAGGCAGGGCTGAGACACACAGGAACACAAGGAACGTAACGAGTAGACCAGACAAAAACTAACTGAACAAACAGGAACTTAAATACAACAGTAAATGAGATAATAAATTACACACAGCTGGAACTAAATTAACTAATCAAACTAAACAAGGACAGGAAAATGACCAAATAAGGAAACAGGAACTAAGACAGGGGTAAAACAAAACCAACACAGACCATAAATGTGGTGGGCACACTGGAGGCTGGTGCAGGACAGGGACAAGGGGAAGACCTCCAGGGCGGAACCGGTTGTCCAAGACGCAATGGCGGAGCAGACAGTTCAGGCTGCCATGGCGGAGCTGGGAGCTCTGGAGGCCATGGCATGCGGTTTTCGTGGCCGTGGTCTCATCCTTTGCCCGGCCTCTACAACCAGATCCTCTTAGCCAGCGGGCTTGCCTTCAGATCGACTGGTGGGCTTGAGTGAGCCGCGACCGGCGGGCTTGACTTCATAACGGCCGGCACACTTGACTGACAAGCGGCCAGCGGACTCACAGCACTCGTGGTTTCCCGTCGAACTCCCACGCTGAATTTCAGAAGGCTAGGGCGGGATGACGAGCAGTGACTTCCATGCCGCAAAAAAACAGCAAACAGGAACAAACAAAAAACAAAACAGGGAGAATGGGCGCCGCTCAACAATTAGGTCTGGTCTTCTGTCATGGTTGCACACACAAGGGAGGTGATGAGACGCAAATTTAACAGTCTTTAAATTTTGAAGAAAAAAAAACAAAAACATTATAGTTAACTAAAACTAAAACCATAAGAAAAATACTTGAAATAAAATAAATCATAACTGATAAAATAAAGAAATAAACAAACAAAAATGATGGTAACACTTTAGAATAGGGAACACTTATTCACTATTAACTACGACTTTTCCCTCAATAAATTCCTTGTTTGCTGCTTATTAATAGTTAGTGCGGTAGTTGTTAAGTTTAGGTATTGGGTAGGATTAGGGATGTAGAATAAGGTCATGTAGAATAAGGCATTAATATGTGCTTAATTACTACTAATAAATGGCTAATATTCTAGTAATATGCATGCTAATAAGCAACTAATTAAGAGACTCTAAAATGAAGTGTTACCAAAATGATTTTACCTCAGCTATTTGCCAAGGCAATGTTTCTCATTTAGTTTATTGAAGTACTAAAATAAATAAACTAAAATAAATAAAAATGGTCACACTTTATTTTAAGGTCTTTATTAACAAACTAGTTGTTAAGTTTAGGTTTTGGCTAGGATTAGGAATTTAGAATATGGTCATGCAGAATGTGTGCGTCACAGGACGTGGTTGTAGAATAAAGGCGACACAAAGAAGGAGTAAACGTAAAGGGATTTTAATCATCAACACGTGGATTTCCATTTAATAACATTAAACCAAGACAAAGACTAGACAGAAGAGCAAACAAGATGATTAATAAACACAGGTGATTCTACTGAACGAGGATTAACTAATAATGAGAACAGGAAACAAACCAAAAAAGGACAAACGGGAACTAAAACACGTGACAGTGTGCTATATAAGCACTAATAATATATTAATAATAGGCATGCTAATAAGCAACTAGTTAATAGTGACAATTGGTCCCTATACTAAAGTGTTACCAAAAAAAAAAAATAAATAAAAACCATATATTATTAATTAAAAAAATAATAATAATACAAATGACAAAACACACAACAGAATTATTAAAATATTAACAAAAATGTAAGTAAAAACAGAAAATATATAAATAAAATCCAATTCAAAATATTAACAAAACTATAATAGTATTAATGATAACAAAAAAGAACACTGATGCACACCAAAATACAGACTGTAAGATTAATAAATTATTTAATAATACATTAATTTATTTATTCATTCATTTGTTTGTTTTAGTAAGCAGCTGTGTAATAAGTGAGATAATGTACAGTCAGAAGATTATTATTGTAAAACAAACCCCTTCAGGATGATTCAATTTGTCAGCTGACTGTACATTATCCCTCATAAGTACATCATATAGTAACATAAATTAGATCACTTCCATTAATTAAATGCATATATTTTTTCTCTCAAAGGAACACAAGGATGTGGTGGAAATATTTGGAGACAGTATGTGAGCGTGACAGAGAGAAGTATGCCATTTTTGCGGTACTCAGCAGTTGGATGATGCGCGTGTCTTTTTTACAGTGCAGACAGAAGTAAGAGGTCAAGCTTTGCGTGACCCCAGACACTGACACACGTACACTCAGCCCACAGAACCACACAGAGCCCCGGTCACCCAGCGCACGGCCTCATGGGACGCCCTGTCATCCTCACATACTGTTTCTCTGTCTTTCTCCCTCTCTTTCTCACTCCTGATCTTTGTTGTAAGTGATCACTGATGGACGCAGAAAAACAGAGGAAGTTATTTTAAGTTATTTTATTTCTAAAAATGATTTCTTAAAAATCAAATCAAGAAAAATGAAATATGGTGAAGTGATGAGCTGGTGTGTAAAACGTCTCACTGCCACTGTCAGATGTGTGACCTGCTCTACACGCTCTGCCCTTTGCACAGTGTGTTACACACACACACACTCACACATGCAGAAAGAGCCTCACACCACCTCTGTCACATAAGCATAACCACAGCACTGCTGATGACACTGTACCAGTGTCCCTGCCGAAACACACTCATTTATACGTGTGTAATAGAGTGTACAGCAAGATCTGCAAGAAAGAAGAGGAGGATACGCTGTGTGTGTGTGTGTGTGTGTGAGAGAGAGAGAGAGAGAGAGAGACACTGAACACACCGTGTTCCAGATAACTTGTTTTTAAGTTCACTGTTGTATTATCACTGGAAATGGTCAACATAATGATAAATAAATGATAAGAATGTCCAAGTTAACAAAAAGAAAAAAAAAAACATTTAAAATCTAGTTTAAAATGCATAAGTAAAGTACTTAGAAATGTCAAATTTATCATTACAAAACCTCTTTCTATTAAATATATTTGGAATCGGGAATTATATGACCTTAATTTATCTGTCGACCTCAGCTTAACATCTAAAAACTTGGCTCACCGTCTTATTCACTTCAAAGTCATTCATAGAGCATATATTACTCCTTACAAAAGATTCAAAATGAAACTACAACCAAATTTTAACTGCTATATATGTAATACTGCATCATCAGGTACTTTTCTTCATATGTTTTGGGAGTGTCCTATCGTCATTAATCTATGGACACATGTAAACCTGGTTTTATCCTCCTTACTACAAACTGATTGCTTTGCTAACCCAAGTTTGTGTCTTCTTAATGATGATTCTGGTCTCTGTATAAGCTTAATACAAAAGAGAATGCTGTTTGCTGTTTTTACGGCTGTGAAGAAGACAATAATACAGAACTGGTTTACACCACACATGTGTGGAAAAACATATTGGATCCATCGCCTCCTGAAAATAGTGACTTGTGAATGTACAACAGCGTGAATTAATGGGGCCAAGCCCTCTACTATTGATGCTTGGCAGGGTTTTTCCTTTAACATACTTGATTATATAAAGGAATGACTTGTTTTGTTTTTTCTTTTTTCCGTCTCTCTCTCTCTCCCTTTTGACTGGACTCTTTAAAGTATTGATTATATGTCTGTTGTTTTTTTTTGTTGTTGTTGTTTTTAATGGATGTTATGATGTTGTGTGTAAAAAAACAATAAAAAGTTGATAACGAAAAAAGAAATGTCAAATTTAAATTCATTCTGTTTCCTGAAAAACTGAAATGTATTTATTTTATTTTGTTTATTTTTTTAAAATGTCAAGTTTTACAAAAAAGAAGAAGAAAAGAAACCTTCTTTACACATACAGTGTCCATATAAAAGTTCTATGTAATGTATCTTAATTTTCAAACATACAATTTTAAATATTCATATTGAGTACTGGATTTTTTTTTTTTTCTTGGCAAAAGGTATCTCTTTTTTTTAATGATAGGCCTATTACACATAAAACAGCATGGATTAATCTTGCCACATAATGAAAAAGTTCAATTATATTTACTGAATTTAATTTAGAGATTTGTATATATATATATATATATATATATATATGATTATATTTGTCACTTTATGCCCCACAAAAATAAATAAATAAGTAAATAAATAAATGCATACATACACACACACACACACACACACACACACACATATATATATATATATATAAAAGCTTACAATGTAATTCATACAGACAATGAGATGATGACTTGAAGACACTGAAATTCGGAAATAAAATGTACTACAATTTATATTAAATTTATATGAAATAAATTCTGGAATAAAAAATCTAAATTTAATAAATCTTAAAGATGTTTTTAAGTCATGTCTGTATGAACTTGTCTGTATAAATTTGAAAAAATATTATAATAGAATTCACACAGACAATGACTTGAATACACTTTTTTAATTCTGTAATAAAATGTATTAAAAATTATTTTATATTTTATTCAAAAAAAAAAAAATCTTTAAAAATGTTTTCCAATCATGCCTGTATGTTTTTTGTTTGTTTGTTTGTTTGTTTGTTTGTTTTTGCTAGATGTTAGGTCAATATATGTTAGATTAATAGATCAATACTTGTTTGTGCAAGGAGAGAAGCTGGTGGTGTCCTGGTGAGTACTGAGAAGAGGTTCTGTCCTGTAATTAGTGAGAGTATGGTAAGACTGTTGGGTCTTAAGTATCACAGCAGGGTGCTAAACTGTGTTTATGATACAACAGCACTCGTATGATGCAGCAAATACTAGCACTGAAGACCAACTCTCTCTTCTTTTGTCTCTTTCCACGTCTCCTACATGAGATCCAGAGAAATGCAGGCTACTAAACAGACGGTTAATTACTGAGAGTCCTGTGTCTGAATATAGCTTTTATTGTAGTTTATTTCATTATAGTTTTTAAGACAGAATCACCTGTAGTTTCCAGGAGAGACAGATTACACACACAGTCTGTGGCACAACTAACAGTTCTGATCCGTGTGCATGCGAGTGTGTTTGTACCATAGACTGGGTTTGTACCTGTGTGTGTGCGGATTGTTAGAGCTGTTTTTGAAGCACAGACTCCACTTGTCAGATTATGCCACATTTCCATTTGACTTTCATAAGCTGTTTACGGCTCACAGGCTGTGCAAAGAAATGGGCTCCTGAATGTGTGTGTGTGTGTGCAGTTTGGATCCCGTCAGGGTCTTTTACATGCTGTATTTTGTATGTCAGAATTGCTGGCTGGAGGGATCACTTTTACAGTCCCGCTGTTTCCTTTCCTAACATTTTTGTTTGTTTCCGGTTGTTTTGGTCCTGAGGTAAAAAAGGATGAAGTGATGTCGAATCATAAATCCGTCCACTTTGCATGTGTAGTGAAAGGATGTGTTTTATTCCACAGATTTACGATTTTCCGTCATATCGGAGGATAATAATCAGTGCTGGGACTTTGGAAATGTAATAGGTTACAGATTACAAGTTACCCTATTTAAAATGTAATAAGTAGTGTAACTATTTCAAGTAGCCTACTTTATTAAAGTAATGTAACTGATTACATTTGATTACTTTTTGATTACTTTTCTAAATTTCTAATGTTTTCAATTGTTAATCATTTTCAAACATTTAAAGCAGGCAGGGTTAACCTTACAGTAGTGCTCAACACTGATTACTGTTGAAATTATTCTTCACTTGAATTAAGATTATAATTTAATTTAAAGCACAGCCACCACAAAATCAGACTTTAGCATCTCTTTACTTTGAGATCATCCTGAGGTTAAATACAGACATACAATCATAACAAGAAATAGTTTCATAGCTATGATACTGTTTTTGAAATTAAATCGCATAGCTATGACAGGAAACACTTGCATATAACAAAGCCTTGGAAAAAAAATTGTTGAAATACCTTAAAAAAAAAAAGAAAAAAAAGAAATGAAGCATATAAACCCAAATAAAACAGTTATCGATACGTCCTATTTGGTAGCCTAAACTTTTAATTAAAAATCAGATGTATCCCCCTTTGTAATCATTAATATTTTTATAAGTTACTGTAATTTAATTACACTTTTTTTTCTCAGTAACTGTAACTGATTACATTTATTTTGTAATTAAATTGTAACAACGTTACATGTAACTAGTTAGCTACTCCCCAACGCTGAGATATTTTAGCTACTACACACTCAAGTGTAAACAAATTATCAACAGGTCGCCTTCATGGCGCCTGTTTCAAACAAACTCTATAATAAAGGAGCTAATGGGGCTGTTTCTGTGTGTGTTGTCTGTGCTCTGCTGGAAGACCAACGCGGGGCAGAGAGATCAAAGCCGAGTCTGGGGGAAAAAATCCGGTGTGAGTCCTGGATCTCTCCTCACTGGATTAACATTTATCGAGCGGCTAAACTGGCTTCACTCACTCCAGGACAAAGGCACAAACGTAATAGCCGTGGCTGTTTCGCGAGCTGATCACCAATGTTCCCACCAAAGCCCGGCTAATAGACATTTCATTACGGATTAGAAAGTCTCTATTACAATACAAATTAAAGAAGCTCTGATCTTAACCTACAGGTCGAGCGGCATTACGGCGAAAGTTTAGGCTGTTAGGTGTGTGAGAGGCGTAGAGTGCGTCGGCGCTGAGGTTGCAGTTTGCTATTGATTTTACGATGGGCTTATATGATGATTTATGGAGAGCTTGTGTCAGTATAACAGGCTGAAGGACACACAATATCATCTTCAACATCATTAAAATTCAGATGCTTCTCTGGCCTACTCATCAGACGCTCGCACCGGCAGCCACACATACACACACCGCACACATGCGCACACATAGGCTACCAACACAAATAAACGCAAGCTCACATAAATTGTCTCTCACAGTAAAATGCACGCACATGAAGTCCACAATATCAGGCTACTCTAGGCTACTTGCGGAATATCTGATCTTATTTACAGGTGATTTTAAACATATGCTCATCCCTCAGCCACTGTGTGCTGTGTTAGTTTATCTGGGTTGTTTTCATGCGTCTTAAAGCCGCCATTGACAGAAGCCGTGAAAGTGTTTCAGGGGCCGTCGTGAGTCTTTCATCTGCCGCTGGATTCTGTGGTACACTAGAGCCCCCTGTAGATCAAGAGAGGTACTGCAGTCAATAACGCGGTGCTGAGTACTTGAGCTGTGCATTTCTTTCATGAAAACACAGAATACCAGGTTACTGCAGATTAGCGCTAAAAATCTAAAGTAAGAAGTAAGGTTATAGAATTATTTCTACTATGGCTTTATGGGCTATGCAAATAGGCCTACGAACGAATGGCTATGGAATTTCATTATAGTGACGTACTGATGTGAACTCAACATCAATAATACAAATACAAAATATAATTATAAATAGGTGTATAATTTAAATACCCTATTATAAATAAAGGAATAAGGCAAATTATATACGTTTATGAAGTTACTGTTGCTTCCTTGGCAATAAAAATAGACCTTTATCGTTTCCCATTTTACATATCGTGCATTTAGTAAAGTTGTTTTTGTTTTCAGAAATATTGTTTTGCAAGCGTTCATATCATGTATTAATAATAGGCTAATAATAATAATAATAAATGAGGCTATATATCATCTTTCAAATAGCCAATGCATAAAACGGGACAAAATTAGAAGTAACAGAATACATAGGCTACATGGACAGAAACCGCAAAACTGGCATGAGAATTTCAGGTTCACAGCTTATATACAGTAAATATATCGAATAATACTTCAAAAGTTCGTATAGCCTATTTCAAAGCACAAATAAAAGCAGTATTGACATTCAGGTGTGTGTAATGAGAGGCGTTAATATGTAGATGAATAATATGATGAGTACTCTCCTCAGCCTAATTACTTAAGTAGCTATTAATTTCACTCTTGTACCATCATTATTAATCACATTAGTGCGCCCACAGTCTTCTTCAGAGGGGAAAATCAGGCAGAACACAGTTCTGTCACTAGGGAATGTGGCAAAGCACAGAGCACAGTGCCATAAAATGCTTACAATTAAAATATTTGCATACTTATTGTTAAAATTTATTTATTTTAATACATTTAAAGCTTCATTGAACTTGAAAATAGTAAGTCAGAGCACAATATCATATGATGAGGTGACATTTCCTGGATTTAGGCTACAGATGTAATGTTGTTTTAACGCCATTTTTTAATATAATGTGTTTTTTTTTTCTTTTCTTTTTTCGCCTGCGTGTTTTTAGCACGTTTTATCCAAAGGCCCGACACATATTCTATGCAAAATGTGAACGTACACGCTTCTACGCAAGCTCGAATTCGTGCGTCTCTGAACAGCGAAGACTGTGGTCCAGTCAGCCCCTGCTGGCCTGGTAGATGCCGTAACTACACAGCAATATGGATCATCTACTTTTAGGCTACATTAAAATGTGACCGTGTATCTCTGACGAAATAAAATTACACAATAAATAAATTAATTAATTAATTAAAAGTAAATATTAGCCTAGAAAATGTTTCATTAATGCCCAGTTTGAGCTCCTGATATGGCGAGTGAACGGCTTGGAACTGTGCGCGTTCTTCTCGCGGATGCCATCAAAAAAAAAAAAAAATTAAACAACATCGCGTTGTCGAGAAGCCGTTTTCCTGCGGCTCCTTCCTGCGTTAAGTCACGTGGCATTTCCTGCTCAGGCGACTGGCTCAAAAATTTCTCCAGGTAGGCTATTCATTGCACCTCACAAGTAAACATTTATGAATGTATTATTTTCATAAAAAGTGTTTCTGGACTTACAGTGCTTTCAAACTAAAATTGAAATCTAACCCTTGACCTTTGTAATTGATAGCACCGTCCTTTAACAGTTGAACTACCATGGAAAAATGTAGACTACTATAATACAGTTTATTCACTCTTTTATTAGATTATATTTTTCTATCTCTCCTGCTCCATGTCTCGCCCTATACACACTGTGACATGACAAAACTGAATTGATCTGGTTCTAATCAGCAAAGCTGTCTAAATGTCGCACACTCCTTGTCTGCTTGAGTCTTCTGGATCCCACATTCTCATCATCATCAGGTCCGCAGGCGAGGTCTGGTCTGCAGGGCAGAGGGCAGTGTCCGCACGCTGAGGTCTGGCCATTTCTGCATCTGAACCAGAAAAAGAGAAGAGGATGGGGGATTGAATGAGTAGGGTTACATGGTAAGGCAGCTCTCCGACTGTGACTTGGCGCACCCCACTGGACAGCTGGAGACTGTGGGAGAGAAGAACCTGCCAAACTCTGACAGAGAGGGAATTTTGCAAGTTTCAACAATACTTTGTTTAAACATTTTTGACCCAGTTTACATACACTATACAGTTCAAAAGTTTAGGATATTTTTATTTTTTATTTGAAAGAGATGAATGATTTATTCAGCGAGGATGCATTAAATTGATCAAACATGAAAGTCATTTAAAATGTTACAAAATTACAGTGCTGTTCTTTTGAATTTTCTATTAATAAAAGAACCCTGGAAAAATATCACAGTTTCCACAAAAATATGAAGCAGCACAACTGTTTTCAACATTGATAATAATCAAAAAAGTTTCAAATCAGCATATTAGAATGATTTCTGAAGGATCATATGACACTGAAGACTGGAGTAATGATGCTGAAAAATCGGCTTTGATCACAGGAATACACAGTTATTTTAAATTGTAATAATATTTCACAATATTATAATTTTTGCAGTACTTTGATCAAATATATAGCAATTTTGCTGCCAATAAGAAAATCAACTAATTGTCCCCAAATTTTTATAGGCCTAAGACAATAGATAATAAATCAACATGAGTAAATACTCTAAGCTTTAAGAAGTTTTTAAAAGATTTGAGTCACTCACTGTTTAAAAAACAATAAAAAAAAAGCATTGCTCTCTGGAGCAGATTTTAAGATCATATGAACTGACAGTTTTATTGCTAAATGCATTTCAAAACAAAAATTGGGTTTTCTCCATTGCAAATCCCCAGTTCCTTATAAAACACTCTTCATACAGGATTGAAAACCCTCAAAGAACCTCTAACTTTAATGTTTTTTTTTTATTAATTTATTTATTTTGTATACTACTTACAATCCATAATACATACAACTTTTCAATGACAGAGCAGGTTTCCAACTCTTCTATTATTTTTGCCTCGAGCAACAAATGAAAACAGTCCTACAGACTCTCTCAGACAGCAAAATAGAGGGAGTCTAGGGATGAAAAAAACCAGTAGATTACTAAAACCATCTGTAATTATTTAGCCTTAAATACACACAGTGAAATGCTAACACATGCATGCACTAATGCACAAATATCTCATTGCACATAAATCTATTTGTGCAGTAAACTAAAGCCACCCTCCCATGTTAGCTCATAATGATACATAATGCACCCTAAACTCTGGGTGTGCTGCACACTGTGTGATTGGCTGATTGTAAATTTATATTTATATTTGAGACC
Organism: Onychostoma macrolepis; assembly: GCF_012432095.1. Lineage (NCBI taxonomy): Eukaryota > Metazoa > Chordata > Actinopteri > Cypriniformes > Cyprinidae > Onychostoma > Onychostoma macrolepis. Next base: position 26,479,757 of record NC_081163.1, on the reverse strand, counting down.
AGTTATGGCAAACATGGGTGTGATTAGTCTGCAGCATTCTAGTTCTTACCGAAGCCACCGAATGTGGAGTATACAGTGAGACAACAGTAAACGTCTCTGTACGCTATATGAATTATGAACAGAAAAGTGCAGATAAAATGGGTCAGTATGAGTGAGGAAATGCTCTAAAATACTGAAATATAGTGAAATTATCATATAAATTATGCATAAGCTCCTCAGATAGAGGAAAATGTTTACTCGCATGAATTATTCATTGTTTATATGTTTCATTAGCATTTTTTTTCTTGAAAACAAGAAAAGTTCATAAGACCGAGAAAAGAGGAAAAGACTGATGCTGTTTTATCCCTCCTCACATCCAAGAGTAAATGTCTGTGAGCTAAACCTCTTGTGATATGTATGTGATTGCTGTCGGTTTGCATCCGTCTTCAGGTCATTGACTCAGACTTAATGGCGGGTGAATGGTTTGAATATGACATTAGATGTATGATGCTGCTGTGTTCTCTGTTGTTTGGAGTGATATCTGGGTTCATCAGCTGCTGGACTTCATTAAAGCACACTGACAGCCGGTCTGCACTCTGATAAATGAATCTGCCTCATGCCGGACTTAACATGCAAGCCTCAGTGCTAGTAATGTCAGGCTGAGGTGCATCAGAAGCCATGTTAAATATCTGAATACGTAATGTGTCTGGATTGATAACCATGAACCTGGTGAGGAGAATCTCAGTTATAAAGCATGTCTTACAATCTCAGTCTTACAAAACATGTTATAAGATGGTGATATTGAAATTACACACAAAAAAAACATACATGACATTTGCCATAACTGTTACAAATCAGCACATAGTTTTTTTGTTTGTTTGTTTGTTTTTTTAAAGGAATATTTCACCCCCAAAAAAAAAAAAAAAAAAAAAAAACAAATGCTGAAAATATACTTGCTTCTGGCTGAAATACATGTCCATAATATTGCTTTCTCCAGTGAAAAAGGTTTTTTTTTTTAATCAGGAGAGAAATATGCATGGATCAAACACCATTTACATGTGAAAATGGTCCAAAACGGCTCTAAACAAATACGTGGGTGAATTTTGATGTGAGATGACAGCAGGAGATGGACTTTATCACTGAAGGATAACAGACTCATATATCGATAATTGGCTCATATTTCATTCAAAAGCAACGGTTTCAAGTTAAAAACGTCTTAATGATGGATTATTTCTGGCAAATCTGTAGCTTTTCACTCCACATATGTTAATTGATGGACTGGAGTTGTGTGTATTACTTGTGGATTATTGTGATGTTTTTATCAGCTGTTTGGACTCTCATTCTGACGGCACCCATTCACTGCAGAGGATCCATTGGTTAGCAAGTGATATAAGAACCTGAGGGTGAGTAAACGGTCAGCAAATTTTCACTTTTGGTTAAACTGTTTCTTTGACATGAAATGAAAATTTATTTTATAAATTCATGTTACAAATTTTATTGTGAACAATTTGTCTATATATGTGACCCTGGACCACAAAACCAGTCATAAGTAGCATAGGTATATTTATAGCAATAGCCAACAATACATTGTATGGGTCAAAATGATCGATTTTTCTTTTATGGCAACTAAATTTTTGATTAGTAATATGCATTTCTAAGAGCTTCATTTGGACAACTTTAAAGGTGATTTTCTCAATATTTTGATTTTTTTGCACCCTCAGATTCAAGATTTTCAAATAGTTGTATCTCGGCCAAATATTGTCCGATCCTAACAAACAATACATCAATGGAAAGCTTATTTATTCAGCTTCCAGATGATGTATACATCTCAATTGCACAAAATTGACTGGTTTTGTGGTCTAGGGTCACATATTTGTTTCATTAAAAAAAAAATCTGACCTTGTAAAATTAAATCAAAATTATTATTATTTTTGTTTTTCATTGGATTAGGACTATTATTAGGTTTCGTATGTAAATATATAGTGGCTCTGCAATGTTATTATTAATTTAATGTTTTTATTTAAAATTCAGGCAGTGGCTGACAGCTCTTATGGTTCATCTGGTCTCAGTTTAATAAACACTTTGTGCTTGCAGTGGGACAGTGAGGAGATGTGTGTCCACATGTGTATAAAAGTGTGAAAGTGTGGCAGCCTTGTGTCAACACAGTCCTGCGGGGCCTATATGGCAGTCTTAGTGCACACACACACACACGCATGCTTACAAAAGTGAACATGTGTAGAACACACACATACAACCGTTGCTTGAGTTAAAGTTCACACTTGACCCTTATTCTCTGGGATATTTTTACTGTCACCACCACAGATAATGTGTGGAACATCTATGCCTGTCCAGATAGCCTTCCCTGATCAGAGAGGGAAAAAAATGATTTAATGATTTAATGCATTTAACTCAGAGAGAGAGAGAGAGAGAGAGAGAGAGAGAGAGAGAGAGAGAGAGAGCGTCTGTCGGAGGAAATAAAAGCTTTTTTATGTTCATGTAGGGAGGGTCATTAGCATAATATCCTCTTCTGTAAGGTGAATGCAGAATAGTAATTGGCTTGGCCTTTTCTCTCAGTGTGTTGTAAAACAGTTAGGCATTAATTTGAGGATAACTATGCAATTATTTCTGAATGCTGAAAGGTAGGAGAAAGAGAGCTCATGAAAGAGGAGAGGAAACAAGAGATGAAAGGTCTAGTCAGGAAAATAGATAGAGAGGTAGAGGGTAATTAAGGCCAGATCAGAGTACAGTGAAGAAAGGCGTTTCAGTTGATTTGTCATGACTGGACTGTGTTTGTGTCACACACAGAAATATGTCAACAACTAGACTTCATCGTTATTATCACGGGAGGACTAATTCTTATCATGGGGAGAATTGTTACCTGTATATCGCAAACGATAAGATGTCGCCCACCCCTATACTTTTTTGATGGTCGCAAAGTAAGGTCAAATTCAAATGTAGTACCTTCTCATGTGAATTCGGACACAGCTTATTTCGTCAGGCAAAGGTCTGGCTACACACGAATAGCGGATAGGTAACAGCCATGGTTTGTTGTGCACAGATCTGAAATGGCAGTGTTGTCAGCTGTTTCTTGTAAGTGTAAGGTTAGTGGTGTGCATTTCAAAAACACCCATTAAATATTACAACTTCCACAGACAGCTGTCAGTAACTGTCTGCTTTCCACCTGAATGCCAAACACACACACACACACACACACACAAAGATTCATGGAGTCTTTCAGATGTCTGAACATCTCATTTTAAAATCTTGGCTTCATTACACACTTTTTGAAATACAGCATGATGCTAGATATTTAAATGTTTAAATTCAAAAAGATGATAATTTCCTGTATGGCAACGTATGAATGCTAAAAAACACATACTGAGATGTTCAGAACATTCGAGTATGTTTATGGGCCTGTCCCAATACCAACACTTCCAGTCTTTGCACTTGACCACTTGTCCATTTTAAGACATTGCCAGAGTGTTTCTTTCTGTCTTTCTTTCTTTCTTTCTTTCTTATTAATTAATTAACTAATTAATTAATGCTTGATTGAGCTTTATTTACACATTTTCAATACTTTGCACTTTAAAATAGACTTTACTTTACAGTTAAAATAACTGTTTTTCAGTAGTTCCTAACAGACGACATGAATTGATCATTTTGGTGCTTCTAATTAATTATAAAAGCATTATAAAAGCAGTTGCAAACAGTTTACAAAACACACATACTCATTTTTGCATCAAAAAATATTCTTTCTTAAATAACAGTCATTTAACTCGCAGTGGAGAGTTTGAGTTCCTGAACATGATGAACGATGGGATACGCTTAGCCTCATATACTACACTGAAGCATCATTAGTGTGGATTTGGTGTGCGTTAAGAGCACTGAGCTTCGGCATTAATCAGAGCTGAGACAGTCTTACACACTTTCACTCTCATGCACACACTCTCAAGTTGCCAAGACCTCAAGTGTGGATATCGGGACAGGCCCAAGATGTTTCAATGGTCACAATGGTGGTCTTGCAACATCAAACAAAAGCAGGTTTCCTAGTTTGCAGGTGCATTATCAGGTGCATACTTTGTAATGTAACCAAAGGTAAAAAAACGAGAGATTACCAAACAAAGTGAGTAATATGATCTCAATATGGCAGCCACCATAATGAGAACCACTATGTAGAGTAAAACAACACATTCTAAACATGAACCAACTACTTTGGAAGAGACTGTCTGTCATACATGTGAAGTTGGATTGATTTGTTTTTATGCGCTATTTAGAGGCTTTTAGATTAATAATCAATAGATAAATAGAATATTGTAGAGCTGAATAGTTATACCGAAAACAGAAAATGTGAATATACATTGTGATATACATTGTGATAATTTGTCTAGAAGTATTAAGTAGGCTACTGATTATTCTCCAGTAAAATATACATATATATATACACACACTGCCGCTCAAATGTTTGGGATTGGTAAGATTTTTGATGTTTTTTTTTAAGGGAGTCTCTTCTGCTCATCAAGGCTGTATTTATTCGATCAAAAATACAGAAAAAAAACATCAGTATTGTGAAGTATTGCAATTTCTAATATTGGTTTCCTATTTTAATATACTTTAAAATAGAATTTATTTCTGTGACGCAGCGCAGAATTTTCAGCATCATTACTCCAGTCTTCAGTGTCACATGATCCTTCAGAAATCATTCTAATATGCTGATTTATTATGAGTGTTGAAACTGTTGTGCTGCTTCATATTGTTTTTTGGAACGTGATACTTTTTTCTTTGATTCTTTGATTAATACAAAGTTAAAAAGAGCAGCATTTGTTCAAAATAGAAATCTTTTCTAACAATATGTCTTTACTTTTTATTCATTTAACACATCCCTCCTGAATAAAAGTATTAATTTTTTTTTTTTAAAAAGAAAAAGTGAACTGACCCCAAACTTTTGAATAGCATTGTATATTGTAACACAAAATTTCTTTTTTAAATAAATGCTGTTATTTTTAACTTTTTATTAATCAGAGAATCCTAAAAAAAAAAATATCACAGGTCCCAAAAAAAGCAGCACAACGGTTTCCAACACTGATTATAAATAAGCATATTAGAGTGATTTCTGAAGGATCATGTGACACTGAAGACTGGAGTAATGATGCTGAAAATTCAGCTTTGATCACAGAATAAATTATAATTTAAAGTATATTAAAATAGAAGACTGTTATTTTAAATTGCAATAATTTTCACAAAATAACAGTTTTTTTTTCTGTATTTTTGATCAAATAGATACAGCCTTGATGAGCAGAAGAAACTTCTTTAAAAAACATAAAAAATCTTACTGATCCCAAACTTTTGAGCGGCAGTGTATATATATATATACATATATATATGCTACTAAGCTCCACACAAAACTCACTAACCTTGCAAACACTAGTAAATCCAGAGACAAGCTTTCTCTATATTTTCAGATTTCAGAAAGATCTGTTTAAAATGATTATTTTGGTGTAAAATGTGGTAATTAATGTGTAACAACGTGTGCACCACTACATGTTTTTAAGTTAAGTGAAGTCCACACATAATTTCCTGTGCAGTCATAATGGCTGGGATGTTCTTGTCTGGGTGTGTGTGAGAAAGTTTTTGTCTAAGTTCAGACTTGTAGGAGAGACTACAGGAAACTCAGTTTTCTGCAGCGTTACTAATGCTTCTAGATCCTGTTTCTCCCAAAAACAGTGTGAAAATTCACACACACACACAGAAGTTGTGTTTAACAGCAGGAAGAGGGGTATAAACACAGTAATTTGGCATATTGTCTTGTACTGGCATTTCCTGCTCTGACGTGAATTAGCCCAGACACGGGATGGAAACAGACAGATTTTAGTATTTTTACAGATTTGAATCATGTCGCAAGGAAACAAATGCTACCATTCATAAAGACCCCCTGATCTCTACTGTCCTATTCATTCACTTTTATTTGTCTCTTTCCTCATGTTCCTATCCACATCCTCTTGTGAGTCTTTATTTGAGTGAGAATATTTACAATGTTATCTTTCTCTTTCCTTTTCCACTTTCATATTTATTTTCCCATCTGTGGTGATCAGTATTTGGTTTGTTCTTCAGTAGAGATTAGTGAATCCAGCGGACTGGATTCCCATGGATGGGAATTTGAGGTCTTATTGGAAGTGTTCCATGTGTGTGTGTGTGTGTGTGTGTGTGTGTGTGTGTGTGTGTGTGTGTGCGCGCACGTTTTTGTGACAAATGAGGACATCAGTTTGTATAATGACAAAGGTATGACATAGGTATTACAAGGAGAAGGTGACTTTTCAGGACATTACACCATGTCCCCACTTTTCAAAACGCTTATAAATCACTCAGAATGGAGTGTATTGAAAATCTGAAATAGCACAAAAGTTTCCTGTAAGGGGTAGGGTTAGGTGTAGGGTTGGTGCAGGGCAATAGCACATACAGTTTGTACAGTATAAAAACCATTACGCCTATGGGATGTCCCCACTTTTCACAAAAACACACGTGTGTGTGTAGGATTTGTGTGTGCTTTCAGGAATGTGTTGTCTAGAACCAGCCTCCACTCGTGTCTGTGGTTTACCCTTAATCCCTCTTTGATCTGGTGATTTGATGGGTTTAGTGTACCTGTGGCCACATGATCAGCAGCAGATTGTTTAGTAGATATCACTGCTGTATGTGTCACTCCAAACGAACACAGCTAAAGACTGCTTACACATGTTCCTCTGGCTTATTGTCAGGCACTCCCAGGCTTCTGGAAAGATCTAAACAGAGGAAAACTGCTCATATGGCAGATTTTAGATCTTTTAAGAAAAGACCTGCTGTTACAGCCGTTATAGCCCATAGCTTTCATCATTGTCTTCCTGCTCATCACTCTTAAAACAGTTAAGGCCTGTTCAAACCAAGAACAATAACAATATTAGGGTCCACACCAACCGACGATAACATTATGTTATTAAATGAATAGTTATTAAATGAATTATTAAATTAACAGTCAATGGGGACCATAAACTGTTTGGTAACCATTATTCTTCAAACCATCTTCTTTTATATTCCACAGAAGAAAGAAACTCCTACAGGTTTGGAACAACTTGATGGTGAGTAAATGATTTTTGGGCTTTAAATACTCCTACTTTTAAATACTTTAAATACTTCAAAAATACTTTGAAGTAGGATGGATTATGATTGGCTGTCAATGTTTTTAACAGTCATCAGCTGGAGAGAAAAAAAATAATTCTAAAATTGATTCCAACATTATCATTCCTCTGTGTAATTACTGATTATTACATTACTGATTATTAAAACTTTACTTTACTTTTTATGTTTTTTTTTAAGGGAGTCTCTTCTGCTCATCAAGGCTTTATTTATTCGATCAAAAATACAGAAAAAAAAACATCAGTATTGTGAAGTATTGCAATTTCTAATATTGGTTTCCTATTTTAATATACTTTAAAATAGAATTTATTTCTGTGACGCAGCGCAGAATTTTCAGCATCATTACTCCAGTCTTCAGTGTCACATGATCCTTCAGAAATCATTCTAATATGCTGATTTATTATGAGTGTTGAAACTGTTGTGCTGCTTCATATTGTTTTTTGGAACGTGATACTTTTTTCTTTGATTCTTTGATTAATACAAAGTTAAAAAGAGCAGCATTTGTTCAAAATAGAAATCTTTTCTAACAATATGTCTTTACTTTTTATTCATTTAACACATCCCTCCTGAATAAAAGTATTAATTTCTTTAAAAAAAAAAAAGTGAACTGACCCCAAACTTTTGAATAGCATTGTATATTGTAACACAAAATTTCTTTTTTAAATAAATGCTGTTATTTTTAACTTTTTATTAATCAGAGAATCCTAAAAAAAAAATATCACAGGTCCCAAAAAAAGCAGCACAACGGTTTCCAACACTGATTATAAATAAGCATATTAGAGTGATTTCTGAAGGATCATGTGACACTGAAGACTGGAGTAATGATGCTGAAAATTCAGCTTTGATCGCAGAATAAATTATATTTTAAAGTATATTAAAATAGAAGACTGTTATTTTAAATTGCAATAATTTTCACAAAATAACAGTTTTTTTTTCTGTATTTTTGATCAAATAGATACAGCCTTGATGAGCAGAAGAAACTTCTTTAAAAAACATAAATAATCTTACTGATCCCAAACTTTTGAGCGGCAGTGTATATATATATATATATATATATATATATATTTGCTACTAAGCTCCACACAAAACTCACTAACCTTGCAAACACTAGTAAATCCAAAGACAAGCTTTCTCTATATTTTTTAGATAATTTTCAGTTAATCTAAATTTAAAGTTATTGTTACAGTTATCATCCATGGTGTGAATGGCCTTTAATTTACCCATCCAACCTGTATGCAGTATTTCTTCCATGGAACACAAATATTTGCACTGCTATTTTACAATCAATCAATCAATAACATACACCGACATGGACTGCGCATGCTTGAAAAATGACTAAAAACATCAGTGTAGCCCATATTTTTGTGGCATATTCCTGAAGTCATATGGCTTTGTGTGAAAATAGGTTTAAATTTAGATTAACTGAAAATTTTCCTTTCACCACAGTTCTAGAATCTCATTAGCATTTGAGTTTGATTGACATTATTTTACACAATACAACTGTCTTTCAATAAAAGCGGTAGAAGTGTAACCATTATTAATAACAGGCCATGTAAGGTGTTCGCTCAGCATCTGACAGAAAGGTATGGCACATAATTCCATATGCTGACTAAAAAACTGCAATATGTAAATCACTTATGCTAGTGGGCAGATGTTCTGTGCGCTAATTACAGCTTAAACTAACATGACAATGCCTCGCTTAGTCCACAGTTCCTACTCAGACAATATTTGTGTTTGTATGTGTGCGTGTGATAAACTCTCCCTCCAACAGTTAATGGGTTAGTTCACCCAAAAATGAAATTTCTGTCATTAATTACTCCCCATCATGTCATTCCAAACCTGTAAGACCTTCGTTCATCTTCGGAACACAGTTTAAGATATTTTTGATGAAATCCGAGAGCTTTCTGACCCTCCATAGACAGCAATGCAACTGAAATGTTCCCAGACCCAGAAATGTAGAAAGGACATTGGTCCATGTGACATCAGCAGTTCTTATTCGTAATTTTATAAAGCTACAAGAATACTTTTTGTGCACAAAGTCAGCACACGCATGCGTTGTTTACATGAAGCGGAAGCGTCATGCATCATGATACTCCCTCCATAATGGTGGCGCACCACAGCATACAGGATGAGGAGGAGAAGAATTGTTGAATAAACTCGTTATTTTTCTTTTCTTTTCGCACAAAAAGTATTCTTGTAGCTTCGTAAAATTACGGTTGTCACATGGACTATTTTACCCATTGTCCTTGCTACGTTTCTGGACCTGGGAACATTGTAGTTGTGTTGCTGTCCATACAGGGTCAGAGAGCTCTCGGATTTCATCAAAAATATCTTAATTTGTGTTCCGAAGATGAACGAAGGTCTTATGGGTTTGTAACGAAATGAAGGTGAGTAATTAATGACAGAATTTTCAGTTTTGGGTGAACTATCCCTTTAAATCCATTCGCGCCATCAGAATCTCCATACTCTCCCACTAAAACTTTCACTCGACGCGTATTCCACAAGCTGCCCGTGACACCGCGGTAAATGTAATGTTTTGGGAAATGAACCCTTTCACAGGGGTGAAGTGTCAAAATTGATTTTTATCGTGGCTGCAATCTGTATTTGCACGGCGTGAACCTCTTCAGCTGTTGCTGTGATACCGGCTGACCTTTCCCATGAAATGGAATGTAATCATGACATCGTGAAGCTGCACGGGAACTCGTCTTCACTAAAACGATCTCGTTGGTAACGTAGGCTATCCTGTTTTTTTTTTGTTGTTGTTGTTGTTGTTGTTGCTTCTAAGAGTGTGAAGGTGTAGATATATGGCAGCCTCAGTCTCTGGTCAAGGTTACACTTTTCCTTTGTTTAATGACTCTCTTCACGAGCCCAAGGTTAGCAATAAACTCGCTCCCTGGCACCTTTTCACAGCCCCAGATCTGAGAAAAGACGTATGTGTCTTTGGGGACTGCCATTAGAATCTATTTTAATATGTTACACAAACAGTTTGTCTCGCGTTTCTTTGGCCTCTGCGTCGCGCCGCGTCTCTGCGAGGAACGGCTGAAGGCTGCTTTACTACATGCCAGTGGCCCACTTATAACTTAAATGACTAGTTTAGTTAACCTCTCCGCTCAAGTCCAACATATCGTTATGGCAGCAACCGCATAATCTCACTGGCATTAACATCCGTCATCTTCCCTCTCCGGCTATAAATAATACTGTCACCACGTAGGCCCACATCCGCGCTTGCGCGCAGTGGAAGAGTGAATCAGGCTCCAGAGGTGAAGCACTTTGATAGTCCGGCAGATGAAATATTTGCTGACTTCTCTCACCTCAGGGACTGGCGCACTGATGGAGCCACTCAGATGTGGCCCGGCGAGTCTCAGAGGATTTTCCACAGCCCACTTTCTGCTCGATCCGTGCCAATTAAGCAGCCGAATTATGTATAATAGTGGGAGTGACTCGGATTTGCCAGAGCAGGAATGCAGAGGCCAGGATGACAGAGGGATACTATTGAATAATTAGAGTGAATTTTCAGAGCCCTGGAAGCTCAATCATACTGTGCCAGACGCTAACTATTTTTAACCTTATCTCTCCCTTTCTCTTTCTTTGTAATTCTTTCTGATTTCACTTTTTCCTCACTTTGCTACTGTCTTCTGCTTTTGCGTGTTGTAAAATCGCAGCAGGTGTCCTCAGTGTCCAACAGAAGACACATACAAAAATTGGGTCTGAAACTCTTAAAAATGACAGAACAAATGGTCAGATAATCACTGGTCAACTTTAGGAGGTCAAACTAAATGTTTAATTTTCTATTTATCTTAATGAGCTTTCCTCAATTCCTGGACATTGCAACATTCCATACATGTCTAAATACAGCGTAAACCTAAGATAGGTTCAGCAGTACCAAATTAACCATATTTCAAAGACAATATAATTATTAAATTACATTTGAAGATGTACTTATAAGTCCTACTTAAGTGGGTCAAAAATAACTCTTTAAGTTCAACTAATTGCACTTAATATACATTTATATAATACATGTTTCTTGTTATTGCAAATAACATGCAAAAAAAAAAAAAACATTACATTCAGTTCACACTTACATTCTCGCAAAGTTTATTTTTGAAAAGTATATTTCCATAATCAGTACTCTTATAGCTTACTTCTTTTCACAAGGGCTCAAACTAAATATGGAATTTGTGCCTCTGGCACTGTAAAGTAATTGAACATGAACCTGTATGATACTGTGGAAAGTGCCAAAAGTTCTTGTAAATGTAGTGTTGGGTTTTGCGGTGAGAGGATGACTCACAGATCTGAGACCAGGCTCCAACTTTACATTTGGTGAGGAATTAACAGCCTATAATTGAAGCTGGAAGTGAGTCAAAGTGATTTTGAGGGATCTTTATTTTGTGAAATGAAAACAGACTGCTGCAGCCCTGCAGTGCCGCCATCATAACATCTGTCTATCTATCCTGAGCACATCACACCCTACCCACCAATACACACACAATTAATTGATGTTGCTAAGTTACAGCTGATTGGACCATCTGTGTGTGTAAAATAAATACATTTGGAAAGTTGGGATTTCATATTGGATAGTGGGTAGTGAATATATCAGAATATCACGGAGATTTCGAGATGAGCATGTTTAACTTAGGATAGTAAGTAACCTACTAGCAATTACCCTGAATGACCTATAGAAACCATATTAGAAGAATAATAAACTTCACATTTTGCCCCAGTTAGCAGTAGGAGTCGGCTGGAGGAGTCTAGTTGCCGAAAGTCAGATCGATTCTGCAGATTTTGAGAAGCTGTATCACAGAATGATAATGGTCAAAGGCTTCAGATTCCATGCAACTTAAGAACACATATTGCTTCCATTTGTCCTGCGTTTCCAAGCAACAAGGTACCTATTTCTGCATGAGATTGTTGTGATCAGAACAACTATAAAGTCTGGTAGTGTATGATCCTCTGTCGTTCAGTTTGTGGTGACCAGCTTTTCCTTGTAACCATTTTCAAAGCCGGCATGGGTGATTCAACTCATTTTTATTTCTAGAGCATTTTCTAAAACCCCAAAGTGTTGTACATGAGAGTAACAAAAGTAAACATGCAGACAAAATTACACCAATACATGCAATTTACAACCCATTATTAAAAGCTAAAGAAAATAAATACGTTTTAACATCCTCTGAAATCATGGAAGCAAATAAAGGGAGAACAAAACAGGTCCCAAAATGGAGCCCTGAGGAACCCCATATGTTAGCAGCATAACAGAAGCTGAACAGTTCCTCAAACTGACTGAAATTGTTCTAACCTTAAGATATGAGGAAAACCAATCCAAGGCTAGACCCTGGATCTTTAAGGCGATCAATGAGAATGTCATGATCGACCGTGTCGAAAGCAGCACTGAGATCTAACAGTAAAGTAACAGCGGGACTACCAGAATCGGCAGCTAATAAAATATAATTTGAGAAATTCAGTACAGCAGACTCTGTTCTATGACCAGCTCTAAAACCTATGATGCCTACAGTCTTAAAAATAAAGGTTCTTTATTGGCATTGATGATATTTTAATGAAAAACCTTTAACATCCATAGGACCTTTCGATCACACAAAAGGTTCTTTGTAGTGGAAAGGGTTGTTTAAATTATAAAAATATTCTACACACAAAGAAAAAAAAATGGTTCTTTTAGTTTGAGAACCCCTGTTCTAAGGTACCACTGCAAAAACTCCCTTTTGGAACTTTCATTTTTATTTTGATTTTAAGTGTAGAGTTTTAAAAACTGTTCTGATTTTTAAAGTAGAACATCATACAAACAAACATGTTCTTAAAAGCATACAATAAAATCTAATAATATTAAGATGAACTGCATAGACCCAACAATATGTAATATTATTTACATGGCCTATAAGCTGAACAGAAACAGGACCATTTCAGCTTCTAAAGGTATGTTGGATTTTAGCTGCCAATAATTCAATTTTAATATAAATCATATTTATCCTCATTGAAAAATCATGTATTTAATATAATATTTTATCTTCTATCTTTTATCATTGTAGTTTTGTTCATGTAGGATGTTGCACAATATATCAATGTTGGCATCTGTCTGTTTTGGCTGCTTAAGTGACAGAAATTGCACTAAAGCACCATAGATTTTCACTGGACGCACTATCCTTGACATAAACAACATTGGAAATGGGAAGTATTTTGCCTCGATTTTAAAAGTTGCTAAGTCTTTTCTATATTGCTATCCACCTTATTTTTCCAGCTTCCGGTTTTTAACTTCCAGCTAAAAATTCTGGTTATTTTTAGCTGTACAAAACAGCTTGTTATGCTGCTTTATATTGCAAACTGGTATTTCTCATCATATTATTTTAATGTATTGCCAAATTATAAACACACTAGTTTGCAGTGCAAAGAGTGTTACCATTTACTGCACTATTATGTTTCTAGTTGCTTACCTATAGCTGCAAATGAATCGGAAACCTCGCACATTCACTGTAAATAGCTTATGGATGCAATGCAGTGATTATATGGTTAGTTGCATTTTATTGTTTGCATTTTGCATCCTATTGCATTAAATCATAACAGCATGATGAGAGGACGAGTGTGAACAGGCAAGTAACCACAGCCTCCTCTCCTCCAAACTTAAAAATATTACAGCACCACAAAGCATAATCACTACACCCTCCCGGAAACAGCGACACCGCCTCCATAACACTCCCAAACATCCCGTGCGATTACTCATCAGGCCTTTACCTCCAGCAGCCTTTGACCTGATGCTGCCCGGGGTCAGAGGTCACATGTCCTTGTTTCAAATATTTGATTGGGCCGTGTTCTAATTACTGCTTTGTCATTGACATACCACCTCTTTCTCCTTCCCTCTCCCTCTCCCTCCCGCATCCCTCATGTTTGGTAGCCTTGTGTAGGAATCATTTTGCCCTCCCCCCGTCCGCCGATTGCCTGCAGAGGCCGCCGTAACGAGATGTCAGCCCACTATGAATTCTAATTTAGCTCGGGCCAGTCTATGTCAGTTATTTGTACCGTTCCACAGGATCATCAGCCTGCGGAGAGGCCATGTAGCGGCTCACCACCGCTGCGCCACTGATTATGAGTAAATTACTTGTTTTCTTCTCATTTTCGCTGGTTTTTAGCACTCCTGCAGCAACATTACAGGGCCAAATCCCAAATGGGCACTACGCAAAGGTTAATAATCCTGTTAATTAATGAACAAACCTGATATTGAGCATAACATATAATCGCTGAAGGATTACAACCCAAATTAGTAGAGTTGCGGCAATTAGACTGATGATTAACGTTTTAAGTGTGAGACTAAGAGCCCATGCGCTCCACCACGGGTTGTAAAACTCATACTGTTGTTAAGGGAGGTTGTGGAAATGTTAGCGTGCGCATTAAGCGTGGTGCGCGCCACAGTGTGCGCGCCCGGGGTGGCTGTGAAACGCGTGGTCCCAGCGGGGGCGAGCGGCAACAGCTGGTCCCGCTCTATCCCGGTGCTGCGCGCAAAATGATCTCTCCATCAGCATGCGCCCGCATCTGTATTCATCCACGAGTCTTATCAATAAACAGACCGCTGACAATTATGCGAATCCGAGGGGGGACGAAACCTCCATCTATGAAAAACTCCAGCCGTACGCTTTAATCACCGTTAATCAATAAAATACCGTCAGATCTTTTAATTAAAGTTTTATTTGTGGGGAATCGTGTCGGCGAGATGCGGGCTTTCCATTAATGGCAGCGGGACTCTTCGGTGCCACTGCTTGGCCGGTCACGCTGGGGATCCGCGGTTCTGTAATTGCATTTTGTCACCTACAGAGGGAGGTGAGGATGCCAGTTAAAGGTAGAGGGGAATCTCTCCCGAACAATTATTGTCGAGCAAATTACTAGGTAGGCAATATATAAACTGTCAAGAGAGGTTAAGAAGAAATGGTTTAAGGAAATGAGGCGCTCAGCCGTTCATCATGGATCCAGTTTCTGAGTCCAAATTGAAAAAATGTCATTCTATCTACAGGAATTAGAGCATGTTAGCTTTGCTCATCACGGCCGCTGACAGAGGATGGTGGAGAAAACTGTGTCATAAATGCTCTCTCTCTCTCTTTTCACTATGGCTGTCCGTCTGAAATAAAACCAAACAGTGTGAAACCGCTGGCTGTATGGAAGAGATTTACAGTGAACGAGAGAAGAAACCCCTCGATTCCCCCCTTAGCGGTATCAATGGAAAACAGTTTTGTAGTCACATGAGAGCTGTATGCTGCCATCTGCTTCATTCTCAGCGTGGTGCCTCCACACACACACACACACACACACACTGACTCACTCTGGTGCACATGCAAAAATACACAGACACGTGTACAAGTTTAATAAGGGTGAATGCAATTTAAGGAATAAATTCCATTTGAGAATGAGAATGTATTTATGCTTGACGAAAAGTATATCCTTTTAAAGGACAGCAGTGTCGGCATGGCATTTAAACTGAAAATTAGGTTATGGTAAAACCATCTCTGCAGCGTGAAGTCACTGAAGCAGTGGAAGGGTTTAAGTCAAGAAACCGTAGAATCAAATATAAACTAGCATAATCAGGAAGCTGGACAGCATAACTCAATAGAAATAATAAGTTATGCTTTAAGAACAAACATTGACATTCAGTGAATTTATTTAAAACAGATTCATCTTTTCATATTAAAAATCTGTACGTTTTGACATTGAGCTCCATGTGTTTTTTAAAATGTTGATTTGATTAAATGTAAATCTTAGATTTTTCATTTTAGTCCCTAAAAATGGACTATAGATGTCACATATAGTGTCAAATATATAAATAATATGCTATGCCAATATGTGTAATTTATATATTACATATTTATACAAAGACATACACTATATATGGTTATGTGTATAAATAATTACATTCATGACATACATGTAAAAAAAAAAAAAAAGTGTGTTATACATGCGAAAACATATTTTTGGCAAGATATGAAATTGTTCCAAGTTCCAATAGGTTTCGTATATGTTTTTACTGCATGCATAGGACAATATATTTCATATATGCAAATTGAAAACATGTACATATTACATTTGAGTATGGGTAAGTCTGGTGATGCAATAGTTTACAACTGGTGAACAAGTGTTCATTTACATTTAGGCCTTGCCCAAATCATCTTTTTGCATACTCCACTTACAAAAAGTACTGTGGTGGAACCGTGGTTAATTATGGTTCCAAAAGGTAATCATGATTTTTGATATATGGGCCCACAGATGTACTGAATGATTACTGTATTGATATACCATGGTATTTACATGGTAGGCCTACCTCAGAGAGTAATACATATAATATACTCTTTAGATATAATTTTTGTATATGTACATGATTTGTTTGTGTATATGAAGAACATTGAAAAAGCTATTCCTTTGTTCATAACATTTATTTTGTTAAGAATTGTGTGAATCGTGGCTTATGAATCAGGCGCTGGCCTCATTGTGCTGATGATTGTATTCCTGCGTCACTGAGGCTGCTAAGCTAGGCTAAGCGCTAGCATTAGAGAGCCGCCATGTTTCTCTGGACATTTCTCTGGCTTTTCTCATCGGTGTTAACTTAGAGTTGAATTTGCTGTTGCTCGAATAGCACAATCCTGTTTTTATTATTGTTTTTCTGTGAAATCGGCCCATTTTGAGGTTTAATGGTGGCGTGGAGTGTTAGCAGCGAAACGGCTCTCTGGGGAGCAGAGCATCAGGCAGCTGAATTTCCACAGCCATTAAGCAGTCTCCATTCAATTAGAATGCATAGAATCCTGACACGCCATAACTTACAGCCCTCTCGGCCAACATAAAGCATGTCTATAGTGCGGCTCCCCGCTCTAAAAATACTGAGCCAATCTGACCGCCACTTTTATAGGAAGCTAATTACATCCTTGATTTTTTTGTTTCAGAAAATTAAACCTGGATTAATGGTTCACCTTATGTGAGGGGGAGCGCGGCCCAGGTTTGTGTGCTTTAATGCAGATAGATACAGTGAGGCAGGAGGAGGAGGGAGATGATTTTCTGCGAGGAATCGCACAGCCTCAGACTCGCCTGCCATCAATTAGACCGCGTCTCAGACCAGCACTCTCATACCTCCACGTCTAATAAATTATGCTACGTATCAGAAATGGCACGGTTACCTATTTAAAAAACAGGATTGTGTCGGGGAGAGCCGTAAATATGAAATATGAAAGGCAACAAATTGAGACAGTCAATAAAATCTGAGATTTGTTACCAGGCTAAATGCTACGTGCGGAAAGGTGTTGCTGACGATCAGGAATTATGATGATAGAAATTGACTTTGATTGGTGTTTAATTTTTTCGCTGGAGTGGACGCTTCTTATTTGCCACCTGATTAATTATACTCCACTTCGGCCAAATACAGACATTAGTCCTAATACAGACGTTATTGTAAAAATCACCTCTTTCAGACTCTGAGATTGCTTTCATTTATTCATTATTATTGCGTAGAAAATCTCATTTCAAAAGTTGCACCTTGCTGTTTTCCATTTTAACAGTACAGAAGATGGTGGAAAATCAATGTGCTTGGTGTATTTATGCATACCCTTGTGAAAAAAGTAGACATCAGCATACTTTAAGTAGAGTACTTATTATGGAAATAAGAGAATATACTTATATTATAATGACATATAATTATACTTAAGTGTAACCTGAATATAATAATTTTGAATATAATTATTTACAATTAAATGAAAATGTTTTATATTTTACATTTATATTAAATGCAGTTGATCTTAAGAGTGTCTTTTTTGACCCACTTAAAGGGACAGTTCACCCAAAAATGAAACTTTTGTCATCATTTACTCACTGTCAAGTTGTTCCAAAACATGCATGGTTTAACCAAACAATTGCTGGTAGCCACTAACTTCCATATTATGGAGAGAGAGAGAGAGAGAGAGAGAGAGAGTCAATGGCTACCAGCAACTGTTTGGTTAAACATAAAGTTAAGTATATTATTTAAAGGTGGGGTAAGCGATTTCTGGTAGCCAGTGTTGACATTTGAAATCACCAAAACAAACACGCCCCTATCCCAAAAGGGTCTCGCCCCTATTTTGATAGCTCCGCCCCAGACATACGTATGCATCCCAGGCAACGATTAGTTCTGTGAAACAAAACAAAACTAATGTTACTCACCTATTGAGAAGAAACAAAGCAACCTCGGTGCCCAATCGCAGGCTTTCCCGCTCCTTGAGTTCTCTTCAGCGCGGGAAAGCTGATCTGATATTTACACGGGTCCTACTTCTTGCCTTACCGTAACACACGTGCCTATTTTGTCTACGAGAGAAAATACTATAGAAATCACTGATGCTGTCTACACTGGATGTTGCGCCGCGACACGACAAATCCCAGACAGTAAACTGCTGCCGCGTTCTATTTATGACATATTGACACAAATTTCAAATGATTTTCAACGGTCGCTTTGTCGCGTCCGGTGTAGACACGGTGTAAGCCTTCTTACAAAAGAGACATTTTCCTCTTTTGTTTTTTATCCGCCATCTCTATCTTTCTGTCATCACTCGGCTCAGCTAATGTCCATCCTGTGCACTGATGAGCGCTCTCTCCTCTGCATCATGAGTAGACACGCCCCTTACTGCTGATTGGCTACAAGTTTGTTTTGGTACTCGGCCCCGACTCGTTTTCTTTTTTTTTGGAAAAAAATGCATACCCCACCTTTAAATTATATATACTGTATATATATATATATATATATCTTTAGAGAGGGAGAGAGTATATTTGTTCTTAGTATATTCTTTTAAAATATATATAACTGTCCCTTTAAATAGGACTCAAGTACATCTGTCTATATAATTTCATAATTGTACTGTCTTTGAAATACTGCTGAATGTATTGACAATCATTTATGGTAAGCTATAATATATTTTAATGTATGTAATGTGTTTAAATATACATTATTTGTAATTACACATTTGTTAACATTAACTTATAATGTAAAGTTGTTATTACAGTTAACTATAATCAAGTACTTTACATGTGCTTTAGTACTGTTAGTTAATACATCAAAATAAG
Source organism: Onychostoma macrolepis (assembly GCF_012432095.1). Lineage (NCBI taxonomy): Eukaryota > Metazoa > Chordata > Actinopteri > Cypriniformes > Cyprinidae > Onychostoma > Onychostoma macrolepis. The sequence continues at coordinate 26,460,551 of NC_081163.1, read as the reverse complement.
TGTACTTTTTTAAAAAGAATGACAAAAGATGGTTAAAACAATTGTAAAAGTGACTTTTTATTTCAATATTATATTTTCTGCAAGTAAGATTTTAAAAAAATATATGCTTTCACGATTTAACTTACACTACTTACTGCACATTCAATACAATTAAGTGCACTTCTTTTTCACAAGGATATGTTAAATGAAGTACTTTTCACTTTTTTGGCTTTTGACCAATAAGATCTTTCCTTTTTCCACGGTTTATATATGTAGGTCTCCCTGCAGTTTCTGACCTTCTTTGCTTCTAATTGCTTGTTACATAAATCTGTCCTGAAGCTTGAAATAAAAGCCTTTACAGGGCACTCACCTGAGCTCATGAAAGGCCTGCAAAGTGACTTTGACAAACTCCAGAACAGCCACATTTGTTTGTAATTAGTATGAGCACACCTCATGCACATGTGTGCATGTTCAGACCAGCTAGTGGATCACAGAACCAGGGATTTCATGGCTGGTGGCCGATCGCAGGTGAGCCTTCCTGCCATCAACAACAAAGTGTGGTCCGGCGTGTTCACGCTCAGAGGTCACAGAGGTCACAGCCGCTGCAGGTTCTGACAGTCTGACAGATTAAAAGAGGTGACGCTGAACTGATGTTTTCTGGACCACCCGTACCTCCATTCTGTTTGCATTAATGTGAGGGGAGTTGGGTTTAAACACAGCCAGAATTGACAGAGCCATAAAACTAGACGCAATCAGATGTGATGTAAGAGGCCAATGGGGCCAAATCGGACATATTTCCACAGTGATTGCCACCGATTCTAAGAAAGAAAACTAAATCCAGGTGCAGGTCGTGAACAGATCTGGCAGCTCTAGGAATGAAAGCTCCGCCTTTCAGTAGAAAGAGCCAATCACATTTTTTCTAGAACACTTATGCACATTAACTGGGCCCAGCTACACACACACATATACATACCTACATACATATACAGTATATATATATATATATATATAGAAGGCGACAAGATAAAGGTGACAAGTTTGGAAGTGCTACCAAGACTGAAGTAAACTGATATGACTTTACAGGTTTTAACTTAGTCTGTTTCCGGCAGTGTTGTACCAAAATATGTTTTTTGTTTTTGTTTTTGTGTTGTGTTTTTCATTTCTTTTGCATTGTTTTTCCTGGAAAATCATTGCAAATATTTATGTCAATGACTTATCAATGGCTTTCTTGGGTTTCACATCATGTCAAAACTCATTAAAACATCCTTTCAAAATTTCAGTCATGACCAGAGTCTTACCTCTTTTTATTTTATTTTATTGTTTCGTTTCGTTATTTAATTTTATTTTTTATGAAAGAAAATAATTATTTTATTCAGCAGGGATGCATTAAATTGATTCAAATTGACACCAAAGATTTCCAAAAAAAAAAAAAAAATTCCAGTGTACATAAACCTGAAAAAAGTATCACAGTTTCCACAAAAATATTAGAATGGTTTCTGAAAGATCATGTGACTCTGAAGACTGGAGTAATAATTCTGAAAATTCAGCTTTGACATCAGAATAATAAATTACATTTTAAAATATATTCAAATAGAAAATAGTTATGTTATTTAAAATTGTGATAATATTCCATAATATTACAGTTTTTACTGTATTTTGATGAATAAATGCAACCTTGGTGAGCATATGAGACTTCTTTCAAAATCATACAAAAAAGAAATTATTTCAACCTCAGACTTTTGAATGGTAGTGTGCATGTCATATAGTATGATTTAAAAGAAAAAAGTATAAACTAGCCATGATATCACTGGGGTCATATTGTGCAATATGACAAACAGCAATGGTAAGCACAGTAAAAAAACTTGAGTTGAGTTACTTCCATTCTGAAGTCTCGTAAAGTCAAGCTTCTCTTGGTCTACAAAACAGCAAATGTTCTCTCTTGTTCACAGTTCACCACCACTTGGGATCAAATCAACGTTTGCATTACCATAATCAAGAGACCACCTCACTGCACAACTTTAGAAGCAGCAACAGCCAAAAATTTTTTTTTTTGTCCTTAACAGCTCTATGACATGTTCTTCATTTCCACAGACGAGATGAAGTTTTGTGGTGGCCTTTGAACTATTGGAGGTATTGAAGGATTTAGAGTACGTCTGTGTGAGAGCTCAATGTTTCTGCCAAACGGCCCTGAGCAGACTGGCTGTGCTCATATCTGGGGAGAGAAAATTAATGCTTATTAATGGGGCCTATAAAAGCGACTAATTGAGCATTCCGGAACTTGCTGAGTTTGGCATCTGCTGCTGACATTCGGCAGCACAGGGCTTCACACACACACACACACACACACACACACACACACACACATCGGCTGTCTCTCTCTCTCTCTCTGACATTAGGTCAGGCTATTAAAAATCAGAGAAGCTCGACAGGTTATTACTGTGACTGACATGTTAATGACACCTGGTCTCGCTACCCAGGGTTCAGCGCAAAGCGAGTCCATGGGAATCACCTTCTTTGAAGAAGCCGCCGCTTAAGTGTTGGGAAATCACAATTACGACATGTATGTGGATTTAAAACACATATGTGTTTTCGTGTCTGATTCCGTCTCCCTTCAAAAGATCCATCTTCATGCGTTCTGAGTATTAATGTGATCGTACGCCATTCGGTGAGAAGCGGAGAGGTCACGTGTCTTCCATTATCCAGGTTTTTTCTAATCAGCTTGCAGTGGCTGAGATTAAACAGCACAGAATTCTGCCATCAAACTCCGCCGTCGTAAATCCAGCTCACCTTGGAGAGCAGAAGAGAAGTGCACATCTGTAAACCAATCATCGCTCGGCTCCCTGTCAGCCGCACTCCCACCCAGACACACACGGGCGTATGCAGGCATATAGGACCACATATATAAAAAGAGTTCACTTAACACAATTAATTTACTCAGCTTCATGTTGTTACAAACCCGTATATTTTTTTTGTTTTTTTCCATGCAACACAAAAGAAGCAGAATGTCCATGCTGTGAATGGTAACCAGAGGTTGTCAAGCTCCAAAAAGTACCCCAAAACAAGTCATCAATCCCTTGTGAAAAAAAGAAGTCTTAATTGTATTTAATGGGCACTTGTAGTGTACTTTAAATCTTAAATCTAAAAAACTGTACTTAATATAATATTAATAAAATAAAAGGCCACTTAAGTGTAGTTAAAGTGGGATACTTTCAGACTGTTAACACTTTTAAAAAGTGCACTTTGTAATAATATATTAAAAAAATTGTAGTTTGGTATTATATTTAAGGTTAATATATTTTAAATTTAATAAATTACAACTTCATCTTTATGAATGTGTAATTAAAATTATATATATATATATATATATATATATACACACACACACACACACACACATATACAGTATATACACTGTAAAAAAAGAAAAAAAAGTTGAGTGAACTTTTAAAAAAAAAAATTACCAGCTTCAGCAGATTTTTGAGTTTGCTCAACTTATTTTTGTGGGAGATTCCCAAATTTTTGTTGTATAAACTTAAAACGACAAGTCGAGAAAACTCAAAAAATCTACTGAAGCTGGTTGCCTTAAAATTTTAAGTTGGCTCAACTTCACAGTGTACATGACATACAACTTTCAATGGAAATGACATTGAAGTATATTTGAGTTGATCATAAATGCTTGTCAGTACATTCAGCAATATAATTTAACCATATTTCAAGAGAATAGAAGTACATGCAGTATGAAACTACTTATAAAGATGAACTGAAGTCCTAAGTGGTTCAAAAACACTCTAAAGTTCAGCTAATTGCATTTAATATAAATCTAAATTATAATACATTTTTATTTCATTGCAGTTAACTTGCAATTAAGTGTCTGAAAACCCATTCATTTTGCACTTAAGTATATTCTTTAAAGGTATATTTATCGAAGTGAGTGTTCTTTTTAAAAATATACTGACGTGTACTTCTTTTTCGCAAGGCATACACTTTGTGTGTTATATTTTGACATAACATGAGGATGAGTAAATAATGACAGAATTTTCATTTTCGGGTGAACGATTCATTCGGTGTTGAGCAGAAAATCTCAGAAAGAGAGAGTGTGTGGATAAGAGCATGTAGTTTTGCTAGTCAAACCATGAGCTATTTTTCTCCTCACCCTGCAGCCTATATGATTTCAATTAACACTTAATAGTGAACACACACACACACAGAGGTCATGTGACAACATCTCTCTGCCTCTCCAGGTCATTTTCTCTTTTCACCTCAAGCTTAATGAATTCAGTGCATCGATTGGCTTGATGATTCACTCTGTGATATTCGTATTATTATGCCTGAGTATTTCTAGTTTCCAGTCAAAAACACATTTCATCGCTCCTAGGGGAATCTTTCACATCTATAAGAGAAAACAGACTGGTCTCTCTCTCATCTTGCGGTCTGTCTGTGTTACTCAGAGTACTGAACACTCATATGAGCTTGTGGATTATTTTATGAAGCGAAGGTGTCACTGGGGTGAAATTCAGCGAGATTTATGATGCATCACATTAGACAGAAATGAATGTTGTGTGAGATGATTTGTGGTTATATGGGGCCTAAAACCATTGTGAAAAAGAAGCATACTTTTAAAAATAGTACTTATTGTGAAATAATATACTTTGAAAGAATATAGTTAATTGTAAACAGAATGTTATTTTTTCAGACACTTTTTACTAACTGAAATTAAATTTATTACAATGCAATTGGTTGAATGTTAGAGTGAATTAAGTGCATCTTTATATGTCATTTCATTACTTCTGTTGTCTTTGAAATATGGTTAAAGTGCTGCTACTGACAAGAATTTACGTAAACTAAAATTCTTCAGTGTCATTTCTATTGAAACTTCAATATATTTGTAATTACACATTTGTAATAATGAAGTTGCAATGTAGTAAAATACTGTATAACTTTAAATGTAATAAAACACTGCAGTTAATAATAAAAGTACTTGACGTGCTTTAGTATGTTAGTCAACACATCAAAATAATTAAGTACACTTCTTTTTTTACAAGCTGTTTGCATTAGTTCTGATGGAGAACTATGATGGAGCTCTGCTGTACTGGATTTATTTCTTCACTGAGCTAAGTATGCATTGGTGCCTTATCATTTGGTAACAATAAGGTATGTTAGGAGGTAGTCTCTTGTGTGGAGCATATATTTAGTGGGATAAAGAGGTCTTGGGCATGCATAATAAACATGTCAGTGAGGGCTCTGTGTGTATGTGTGTGTTATGGCAGCTTGAAAACATGTTTACTGGGTTTGGGTTGCTTACTATAGTAAGTTCTCATGGAGCATTTGACGGATAGGGATGTATACAATTTATTTTGTGGGTCAGTATAAAATCAAGTGAGAATACAGCAAATTAGACTTCTGAAATCATCTCAAATGCAGCAAAAAATCTCATTTTTGGTTGCATGATAGATGGTAACTCTCACAAACCCTTACTTTTATTTATTTATTTATTTTTTTGTTTGTTTGTTTGTGCAATGAGAAACGTTTCATTATTATCAGACAATAATAACCAACAAAGTCTAAAAATGCTAAAATAATTAGGAAATTTCCTCCAACTGTCAATTAGTAAAAAGTAATCCAAGTAGTAAAAACAACAACTTTGCCATGTACAGCTGTGAGTTCATTTCCTCTCATACGCACAGACAGTTCACATTGTGTTTGTTTTCACTGCAGAAAACTGTATTGTTAAACTATATTGTTTTTATAGTGTATACTGTTCATTAAGGAGAAAGACAGCGAGAAGAAGCGAGGAATGGATTATTGTGTTGATCTCAGCGTTTCTCCAGACTGTGGCAGACACAGATCAGTGCTGTTATAGATCAGCTCAGAAAATCAATCTGTAGAAGAATACTAACGACCTTTAGATCTCTGAATCCCTTCAAACAGGAGCCAATCATGTCCAGTAAGACCACACAGCCTGAGAGAAGAGCCAGCTGGGCCACTGCTGGACACACACACGCACACGCACGCACACACACACACACACACACACACACACACACACACATTGGGTTTTCATGTTTTATGGGGACTCTCCATAGGCGTAATGGTTTTTATACTGTACAAATTATCTTTTCTATCGCCCTACACCTAAACCTACTCCTCATACAAACCTTTCTACATTTTTACATTTTAGACCACAAAATGTCCCCACAAGGACAAAGATTTCAGTGGTTTACCAGGATCACACATCACACACTTTCACACAACTTTGAATTGTTTTACATTTATAATGACTAACCATAATAACCTAAACCCTTCCACTAAAAGAAAACAATTAATTATTTTTCTTTAATAAATTCTTCACATTTAAAACAAATGAATTTTAATAAGAATTTTTTTTGTTTTTTTCAATTAAGGGGCATCCTCCAATGGGGGGTATGTCAGATTTAGGCAATGTCCGTAGAGAATTTTATACACAAACATATTATAGATCAATATGTACTATAATGTACAATATTTGAAGAGTTCAGATGCAAAAGCCTCTAAGTGCCATCTAAAATTTTCATCTAAAATGAACATTTTTATCAGGCTACTATGTTTAGGTTCAGTTATTTTACTCTAATGGCAATATATAGGTCCTTTTCTATGCAATTAAAATGAAATAACTGAACATAAATATAGGAGCTTGAGAAAAATGCTCATTTTAGAAGAAAATTTCAGATGGCATTTAGAGGCTTTTGCATCTGAACTCTTCATTTACTATTGTTCAAATGGGGCCAGTAAGTTTTTTTTTTTTTTTTTTTTTTTTACTTTGATTCAGCAAGGATGCATTAAAATGATTAAAAGTGACAGTGAAGGCTTTTATTTTGTTACACAATATTTTTATTTCGAATAAATACTGTTCTATTGAACTTTCTATTCATCAAAGAATCCTGAAAAAAAATGTCATGGTTTCCACAAAAATATGAAGCAGCACAACTGTTTTCATTGATAATAAGCAGAAATGTTTCTTGAGCAGTAAATCAGTAGAATGATTTCTGAAGGATCATGTGACACTGAAGGAGTAATGATGCTGAAAATACAGCTTTACCACACAGGAATAAATTACGTTTTAAAATATATTCAAACAGAAAACAGTCATTTTAAATTATAATAATAATTCACAATATTATTGTTTTATTGCTTTTTGATCAAAATATGGTGACCAACCCCAAACTTATATATTATATATAAATATATTTAATTCTAAAAGAATTAAATTAAATTAAATTAAATTAAATTAAATTAAATTAAAAACATACATTTAAGAGGTATGTCCTGTGATGGTAAATATAATGAAGATCATATATCATATGTACAGTGGCATATAGCATCAGTCAAGCGGTTGATTGTGTGTTGGTTCCAGTGTTAAAAGTCCCTCCTTTTCCTGAATGTGTGTGTGTGAAGCAGGAGCATGTAGGCCTATCTGCATGTGCAGGGCCTGTCTTTATGTATAGATGCAGCACACACATTAGCGTGTGTGTGTGTGTGTGTGTGTGTGTGTGTGTGTGTGTCTGTGTATGTGTGTGTGTTTCTCTCTGTTGCCGGTGCTGTCAGTGTGCTGAACGCCTCTCACAGCTTGTCAAAGGTGTTGACCAGAACCCGCACGAGGCTTTTTCCTCTCTAACAACTGCACAACACACACACACACACATACACACACACAAACATACAGCTCCATGGGTGCCCACTCCTCTGACAGGATGTGCTGCTGGCACAAATTGTAATTCACAAAGGTTAAGGGGGTCAATGCCTTTTATCAGCCGCCCGTGTGTGTGAGAGTGTGTGCTGTCTGATGAGGGCCGCATGCAAATACACCCTCTCAAGATGTTCAACTCACTGAAGGGGGAAGGGATGTGTAGTAAAGAAAAAAACAGACAGTCGAGCATGAGAATGAGGTGCAGGAGTGCTGAGAGGACCATAAAGAACTGGAAATATAGACTAGAGAAAGTGATCAAGAGGGTAAACAGAGGATAAACGTGATCACACTGACATTGAAAGAGAGAGACTAACTGCAAGTCTGACAATTAAACATCCATATATTGTTCCCTGGTGAATAATCTGTCTTATAGGCTTCCTCATATAAAAGCACTTTTCTGCTCATTTTGGCTGTATTCCTTGTTTAAAATGTTTATATGAAAAAAGAAGAAAAAAATCATTTTAAAAGACTAAAACGTTACATACACGAAACAATGAAAATTAGGCACATACACATGAAATCCAATTTCTATGTTAAAAAAAAAAACAGTATAGCATAAAATAAACATAAGGTATTTTTTAATGTTTATATGTATGCATGTATATTCATTTTTGACTTTTTAAAATTGTTTTAATTTTGTATATATATAAATATATTTAAATTTTAATTCAAAATTCAAATTTGAACACAAACACAATGCAAAAGGCACACACACATGAAATCCATTTTTTTAGGTTTAGAACGTAGTTAAATATAATATAAATATTAAAAGTATGTAACATTACAATCATGTATAATTTAATTCGGTGTAGGTTTTGTTTCCGTTTAATTATCACCTAAATAAAAGCCGTTATTTTGCATTTGTTTTTATCCAATTTAATAAAAAATGTCTTAACTCTTGGCAGTTTGATGACATATTGAGTGAACTGTCTTAGATAAAAAGGTTAGAATCTGTCACTGCTTACAAAAGCTAAAAGGTACATCTTATTTACCCATAAATGGTACATTTTAGTACATTAAATGTACATATTAGTACCTAAAGTGTACATATGAGTACCTTTTGAAAGGGCACTGCCCAAGTGACAGCTTTAAACCTTTTTTTGAGAGATAGATTAAATCACTTTTTATGGTTCACAGGTTGAGTGCATTGCATTATGGGATACAGTATTGCATGCAGTGTACTATTGATTAGTGCACATTTTGGTAAATGTAGTCTGTCATTCTGGTACTCTACACATACAGAAAACTTACATACTTAAGCTTAGTACACAGACTGTATGCTACAGAAATAGTGTGAGTATATATGGTGGTCCAGTGCAGGGTGCTCACTGACCCCCTCTGCTGGAAAGGGGACACAGGGAACAGGCAAGCATCCCATTTACAGAACAAATTAAAATAGTGCTATAAAATAGATTTGAATGCTCTGTCATTTGCTAGAATGTTTTGAACTTCAGATGATAAACAATACATCAAGCTGATGTTCAGTTACTAAGATAATGGCCATCTTAATTTAGATGTTTTGTGCTTTTAACCCTATAACATATACACAAACACACTTTATAAACCTTATAACACACTTTACAATAAGGTTCTATTGGTTGTTAATGTTAGTTAACTGTATTAGTTAACCTGAATTAACTATGGAAAATACTACTAAAACATTTATAAATCTAAGTTAATATCAATGTCAGCACTTACTATTAAAATAATAATCTGGAATCGAGCTAACAGGATTTAATGAATTGTTAGCATTATTAACTATTGTTAACAAAAATTGAAAAATACCATGGCAAATGTATTGCTTATTGTTAATTAATGTTATTAATGCATACTAATGGGAGCTTATTGTAACGCTTTACCATTAAACGTAAAGCCACCTTCATAAAATGCACATTCTTTTCAATAAAATGCATATATTATTACATACAATGTCATACATAGTCATAATTATGAGTTAAAAGACTTTATTATAAAATCAGAATTTCATATATGGCATAAAATCAACTTTGTCAGATTGTCATATTTTATTAATTTTGTCATATCAGGATTTTTAAACTTTTTGGTATGTCATAATTTTAATTATGATTTATCAAAGCATATTTTTTTATGTGGCAGAAATGGACTTCACACTTCTTTGATAAATACAATTATTAGATATGTCTTATTATCTAAGAGTTTTATATTAACTGATCAAATTAAATGCAAAGCTGCTGTTTATCACATTATAAGCAAATCTTTTTAACAAATGTAACTGAAAATAAATTAGCATAACATATCTTATGATATTTGTAAATGTAACAATATTACAGTGTAATGATAGAGAAGCAGCACAAAAAGAATAATTGTGGGGTGTTGGGGACCCCGCGTGTGTCAGTCTGTATTAGCGGGAGTGATTGAGAGTCTCTCACCTGTACTGATCACACCTGAGGAGGACGGACTGCACTAGAGTTTCAATGCACTCATTACCTGAACCTCCACACAGCCCATGGCACCCACAGGCCATTCATCACCCTCAAGCAGACGAATACTGCATGTGAATCTGTCCGGCTTTACGCAGACGCTCAGTGACAGCTGCTCTGGGACAGCACTGCCTACATCTGGGAAACCAGAGAAATATATCATGTAAATCTACTGTGTACTGTAATCTAGATTCGGTTGGATTAAAGAATTTTTTGTTTTTTATTTGCAGAACAGATCTAAATTTAAAATGGTTTATATGCTTGCATTTTCTAAATCCTTAATAGGACTATACATTAAATAATAAGTATTACTCAAAGCACGGAAGCTCATTTCCACCCTATAGGAAAATAATGCTTTGGTAAATCAGGACACAAAAGGTCTAAATTATGACATAAAAAGAAATCAAATCTGACATAAAAAGCAGATTTTTTTATTTGGTCACGATAATGACTTTTTATCTTATCGACTTTTTGTCATCATTTCAACTTTTTATAACATAATTATCAGGTTTTTGTCCGAATTTTTTTTGTCATGCTTTCTTAATTATCATTTTAAGCCTATCATTTTGACTTTTAAGTCATAATTATTAATAAATAATAAATGATTAATTATTAATATATAACAATTAAGATTTACCAAAGCATGATTTTTTTTCCTAATGTGGCAGAATTGGACTTTCATATAAAAAAAAGCAGCTCTGAATTTTTATTAGGCCGTCAAGTTCTGTAGGCTATATTTTTTTTGTAATGCAATCCAGATTTATATGCAGCTTAAACAGTTTTTGATGCTTCTAACTTCAAAAACAATCCTCAAATAAAAAAAGATATGATAACATCCATGATTTGGATTTATATATATATATAGAGAGAGATTTTGGGGGATCACTTATGATTTGTTATGTTTCCATGTTATGTATTCAAATTTTAACAATAATTAATAAATCAAGCAAATACATAAATACATAACATAAACATAAAAACATAAAATAAAATAAAATAATTATTTCATATGAACATTTGAAAAACTTTAAGGCTGCTTTCGATCTTTGTACAAATATACAATTGTGACCCTGGACCACCAAACCAGTCATAAGGGTCAGTTTTTTTACATCTGAAAGCTGAAAAAATAAACTTTCCATTTCCATGTAGGCCAGGGCTATTCAACTGGCAGCCCGCGGGCCCAATCCGGCCCGCCAATCATCTTCATCCGGCCCGAGGAAGAGTACGCAGGTTGCACATTCGCCTTGAATTGTTCTTGCACTAATTAGTTTGTCCACAAGGTGGCAACACTGGCCCGGGCCGGCCAAAAAGAAAAACGTAATAACAACAATCTACCGGAGACCGTAGATGGCAGCGTTGACAAGCGCTTATGTGAGGGAGTTATGAGATATCCACAATTCTAACGTTAGTTTAAACAAGTTTAAAGACAGTGTTATCGGTCATAACTTCTGGCGAGAAATAGCGCTGACACTGGACGAAGATTTTTATCAAAGCAGGAAGTATAGTTTGAAAATCTGCGCGTTTGGCTGTAGTTAAGTTACTCATAAACTGAGCCGCTTAAGACAAGCGCACAAAACCACACACAATGATGTAAAAATACGTGGTTTTGGCGAGCTACCTCAAACACAGTCTTAAATCAGTTATAAAATCCTACATGACCGTAAAGAGTTGGGAGAAAATTGGAGGTCACATCCGCGTCATGTGCATCAGGTTTTATTAAAGAAACAGCGCTGCTTTTAAAGTGAAGCCTGCTGCAGTCTGTGACTGATGTAAATCAAAGCACTGAAGAAAAAGAGAAATCACTCGACTGCTCTGCTTGCTGATTAACTTTTGTAGCTTGAATAAAGAATAAATCAATAGTTTATGCATACAATTTATAGTTTATGTGAAAATTGTTTTAAGTTCACTTATAAAAAGTTATATTTTTCATTAAAAATAATATAACATTTAAATTATACTGTAATATTAAATGGCTATAATTAATGGCTAAAATTAAAGGGACAAAATGGATTTAATAGAGACAACAGTTTGTATCAATGATACTTCTTCATTAACAATAGGCTAGTAAAAAGATGCCAATAAACACATATTTAAAATATACCATCTTTATGTTGTTTCTATATTAATTTGGAAGTTCAGTGTGAAAATATGACAACACAAATATATTAATATGCATTTAGTCACATTACTTGAATTAATTACAGAATAAATGTGATTTTTTTTTTTTTTATTGAATGGCAGACAGCACTAATGTTAACCTTTTATGTTACTGTTGGTAATATTAGTTAATTTTACAGCTGAATATGCATTTAAATTTAATATCCAATTTTATAGCCCCCCCAAAAAAAGATCGGGACAGCCCCCCACATCCTTGGCCCCCTTCAAATGTTCAATTCGATAATCCAGCCCTCAAATGAAGTTAATTGAATAGCCCTGATGTAGGCTATGGTTTGTTAGGATAGGACAATATTTGGCTGAGATACAACTATTTGTGACCCTGGACCACACATTTATACAGTTACACAGTCATAAGTAGCACAGTTATATTTGTATTAATAGCAAAAAAATACATTGTATGGGTCAAAATTATCGATTTTTCTTTATGCCAAAAATCATTAGGATATTAAGTAAAGATCATGTTCCCTGAAGATATTTTATAAATTTCCTGCTGTAAATATATCCAAACTTCATTTTTTATTAATAATATTCATAGCTAAGGACATATAATTAAGATTTCCAAATAGTTGTATATCAGCCAAATATTGTTCTATCCTGACAAACAATACATCAATGGGAAGCTTATGTATCCAGCTTTCAGATGATGCATAAATCTCAATTTTGAAAAATTGACCCTTATGACTGGTTTTTTGGTCCAGGTTCACATTTGAAAATCTGGATCTGAGGGTGCAAAAAAATCTAAATATTGGGAAAATCGCCTTTAAAGTTGTCCAAATTAAGTTCTTAGTAATGCATATTACTAATCAAAAATGAAGTTTTGACATATTTACAGCAGGAAATTGACAAAATATCTTCATGGAACTTTACTTAAGACATATCTTTTTTAAAAACACCTATGGGTTGGAGTAACTGCTGTATACAGTTTTATTGTGTGGATATTTAGTGTTGTGTATTTGTGTTTCCTTTAATTTTTTAATTCCTTTTATTTTTAGTTTAATTATATTTCTCTGTGTAGCACTTTGGTCGGCTCTGTCGTTATTAAATGGGCTATATAAATAAATTAAACTAAAACTGAAACTAATATCCTGATTTTTTGGCATAAAAGAAAAATCGATCATTTTGACCCTTACGATGTATTTTTGGCTATTGCTACAAATAGGCCTATACCCGTGCTACTTATGACTGGTTTTGTGCTCCAGGCCAAGGTCACAATTATGGCAATAATACATTATTATTATATTGGCGTATTTATGATAAAGTCAAAACTAGTTCGGATTTCTGTGGCATTGCGAATTGTCTCTGAGCTCTTTCAAATAAAGCTCGACAGCAGCGACCTTGCGTTGACGTCACGCCAATATCCGGGTCTTCGCGCAGTGTCGCTTGTGCGCAGGCGCAGTTCTCGACCTCTGCCTTCGGTGAGTTGGATAGGAACGACAGCGTTCACACAGAATACATAAATCTACTTTCATCTTCAGTCTGTGTGATCTCAGAGCTGCGGGTTTGATCGGGATAGTGTTAGCACACGCATTCGTTGCGTACGACAGTCGTATTTCTCCAGCTCTTCGTCTAAATCTTCTCTGACCTCCTATTTTGTCTTACAGAAGTCCCAGGCCGCTCAAAATCACTCACCTCTCAAAATGTTCACCTGCGCGAAGTTCGTCTCCACACCTGCCCTGGTGAGTGAAGTCTCCTTCAGGAAGAAAAGAAAAAGAAGCACTGTTATTGCGCTTTAGCAGCTGTGTGTGAATGAAAGCGGCCTGCAGGCTCAACTTCAGTAATTCATTCATTTCGAGACGCGTTTAAAAGCGTTAACGTAAAACGTCACGCGTTGTTATAGTTTACCTTTGAACTTTTGCTTCAGTTACAAAGTTTTGAGCTCGCAAAACGCTTAACAGGTTAAGGTCAAACGCTGGGCTGGTTAATAACACGTTAATCTTGTCAGCCTCCCGTGTTCGTGGAAGGTTGTGCCACCCAGTCTGGTATTTCTTGTTGTATCTGTATGCTTTGAATAAGATGCGCATAAAACTACGTCTTGTCCTGTTGTATCTCTGCCACCTCGTATATTAATTTTAGTTATTTGGTAACTTATTGCAGGGGCAGCCCTCTGGAGTTGTCTTTATCAAGGGCACAGTGGAGGTTAGCAGCCCATTGTAATAGACAGGTTGTTGGTATTGGCCTTGTTGGTTAACACTTGACACAATTATGGTGGTGAGTTTTAATGGATCTTTCCTATGCTTAATACTACTAATATAAATGTGTCTTCATAATTCAATGTTGCCGCCTACAAACATCTGTCCTGTAGCGAACTTTGAGCCGTAACTTATGTACATACTTCAGAAACGGGCTTTTTCCAGAATGCATGCCTTTCAGAAGACTGTTAACTATTGTTCACCATTGTTTGAATTCACCATTTTTTTTCACAAAAGTGTTTAGGTTATTCTTCTATAATCCATTAATACAGTGTTTTTTGTGTGTGTGTTTTAGGTGCGTGCGGGGTCCAGATCCCTGTACAGGCCAGTTTCTGCTGCTGTGCTTTCCAGACCAGAGGTTCCTTTTGACTTTCAATATATGTCTTCATGTATAGTAACTCTTAAATGTCATGCTTTGTAGACAATGTACAAGGCATCAGAGTAAGAAGAACACACAAGATAAACTGTAACTTGATCTACTTGATTCTTCTGATCCACTGCAAGCATGTTACTTGGATAGTTCACGCAAAAATGAAAACACTCATCATTTTTCTATCCTCATCTTGTTCTAAATATTTTGGTTAAGCCTAAATTAAATCTGTTCATCATATAAAGTAATTGTATCTCTTTACATGACTTGGATTAAAAAGCTCTTCATATTTTTTTGGTCTGGGCAACGATTAATCGCATCCAAAATAAGACACATACAGTATGTATTTTGAAATTGTTTACATGTATTTATATTCATGTAATTTATATTATATGTAAATATATTTAATATAAAAAAAAAATTCTTAAATGTATACATGCATGTGTCATATATATATATATGCATACATAATAAAAATACAGTTCACACATTTACACAACTTTTATTTTGGATTCAATTAATCATTGCCTAGGACTAATATTTATTAACTTCACAACACTTTTATGATTTTTTTTCAATAATATTCTTAGTTTTGGTATGGTAGGACAGAAACCTCAGGATTTATTTAAAGGGGTGGTTGATTGCGATTTCACATTTTTAATTTTAGTGTGTAATGTTGCTATTTGAGCATAAACGATATCTGCAAAGTTACGATGCTAAAAGTTCAATTCAAACTGAGATATAATTTTTTTAAATAATAGCAGTTTAATGCCTATAAAAATGTCACAAACCCAGATAATTCCCGCCCCTGCGAACATGCAACGAAGGGGAAGGGGCCATGCTGCACTGATTTAGAGAAGAGGAAGAGTTGTTGCAATGCAGTCAAAACTATGGATGCACGAATTAATAAATCTATTAATAAATGAATCACGATTCTGTCTTCTAACAATTCTAATGGATTCACAAGTTTCAAAATCAATGTTCTAAAGCAGCGGTTCTTAATCCTGTTCCTCGTGCCCCCTGCTCTGCTCAGCATCTCTCTCTCTCTCATTCAGATCATCAGCTCAGCTCCGTCAGTCAACTGTATTACAGTAATATACTTTAGACAGATATTTTTCACATACGAGAAGCAGTGGTAGCAAGAAATACTTGCTGGCGAACACTTATTACTCTTACAAAAATGCTACAACGCAATCATGTTTTCTCCTGTATTACAGCTTTAATCAGGATAAAACCGTATATTAGAAGCTAACAGAAGCAGTAGCATTTACAAATAACAGCGTATCTAAAAGTATGAGATGACAACAACAAACAAAAAACATACCATTCTGAAACATCCTTTAAGTGCTGTGCTTGCACAGGTTCTGCACGATCCTCTTGACTAATATTTTCTGCGTCTCAATTGGGCTCAAACTGATAAGCAATATCGACGACGCCATTGTTTACACCCATAGCGCATGCTGCTGAGGTGAGGGGTGTGACGTTTAGATGTGCACTAGGCAGTTTAGCGAATCACAACACATTGGGCCAGCTAGCCAATCAGAGACCGTTTGTGTTTTTCTGAGGGAGGGGCTTCATAAAACCAGGAAATCATCGGAGTGTACATGAGAAGGGACAGAGCAGTGTAGAATAAAAGTAAATTATGTGAAAAATAATGCGTTTTTAAAAAAAACGAAGCATTAACACGTTAGACTACACCCTATCAACACAATCAAGCCTAGAAAAAAAAGCAGTCAACCACCCCTTTAAAAATGTGTTTCAAAGATTAACAAAATAATGTGATGACATGACAATTTTCATTGTTGTGCGACTGTCTCTTTAAGGTATTTGAAATAATTGTAATAACTTCTCTGCTCCTTGTGAACTTGGTATTTAGCCCCGGTCAGAAAAGTGATTGCTTGTCATTGAAGTAGACATCATGTTTGAGCTCTCTGGCTATTGCTGTTATGGGACAGTAGGTGGCAGGCTGAACACTCGGGTCGTGTAGAGGTCAAGTAAGTCCTTTCTTCCTCTTGTAGGTCAGCGCCTCTGTTCTGCCTCAGTCGGCCCTCACTCAGGTGGCCCTCAGGAGCTTCCAGACCAGTGCTGTGAGCCGCGACATTGACACCGCTGCGAAGTTCATTGGAGCGGGAGCTGCCACCGTGGGAGTGGCTGGATCCGGTGCTGGAATCGGAACAGTGTTCGGGAGTCTTATCATCGGATATGCCAGGTAAGAGACATTGAAATTATGTAGTAATCACATTATAATATATTATTTCATCATGTTACATTATTATACACTACATTTAGGGTTAGTAATTTTTTTTCTTTTTTTCTTTTAAGTCTCTTCTGCTCACCAAGGCTGCATTTGTTTGATCAAAAATACAGTAAAAACAGTAATACTGTGAATTATTATTATAATTTAAGTCTTCGGTGTCACAATCCTTCAGAAATCATTTTAATATAATGATTTACTGATCAAGAAACATTTATCAATGCTGAAAATATTAATAGTAATATAATATATAATGTGATGTATATAGTAATATAATGCTGATTAATATTTTTGTGGAAACTAATTTTCGTTTTTCCAGGTTTATTTTATGAATAGAAAGTTCAAAAGAACAGCATTTATTTGAAACAGAAATTTTCTGAAGAAGTATGAAATAATTTAGTGTTGCGTTCAATGAATTTAATAATAATTTTAAAAAAGCATTTATTTATTTATTTATCCCAAAAAAAGTACTATCCCCGAAATTTGAGCTGTATTGTTTCCAACAAAGTAATTGAAGTATTATGGATCTTACGTTGTCCAGATGTTTGCAAATGTCTCTCCATGTAAGCAAGATTTAGTAAGATGGTTGTGTGTTATTTTGCAGGAACCCATCTCTAAAGCAACAGCTCTTCTCTTACGCCATCCTGGGTTTTGCTCTGTCTGAAGCCATGGGGCTCTTCTGTTTGATGGTTGCTTTCTTGATCCTGTTCGCCATGTGAAAATCTGCTAGTTACGTAAACGCATTTAGTACAGTTGTGACTACATATTTTTGCTGTTGCTACCAAAACGTCTGCTGTCTGTCTCTGCAAGAGGAAATGTATGAATATAAAGTCCACTCTGTTTAAAGAAATCATGTAACAATTAAAAATTGTTCAACTATTTAAACCCTCAATCCTGTTCATGCCCACTGAATGAGAAAAGCAACAGCTCCATCGGTGCTACTGGCATATCAAACTGAAACTCACCATGGAAATAAAGAACCTGATAGCACTTTATCTACATCAGAATAGGGGTAATATTGTGTCTGTAGACTGTAAGGGTTCGTTCAGATGTTTTCAGGGGTTAAACTGCTGGTCAATAGTATGACTGTAAATTTATAGCAGTTGGTTGAAAGCCAATTAAAACCTCAGTTGCTTTTGTAAATTGCATTAAATAAATTTAGATCACAGTTTACCGTATTTTTGTGGTGTCTGTATTTATTTTTATTCACACAATATTACTTAACGTACACCGTTTTCATGGAAAGACGCTTCAGATGTTTCTAACCTTGTGAAGAGAGCTACAGTGAAAAATATTTTGCTTCTGCACAAATATTATGCATTACATTAAAAAGTCATGCGTTAAATCCTATATAGAACGAGTTAAAATTTTCAAAACCAGAGCTCATCACTCGCGAGATTTCAAATGGCAATGTGCTTTCGCTCTGAAGGGGTCAGCAGAGCATTTATTCATCGCGAGATTAGAGTTTAAAGGGCTTGGCCCTGGGTTGAGCGGAGTGCTTAATTCTCGCGAGAATCTCGACACTGAAGAGTTTAGCGGAGTTTCTAACTCTCGCGAGAGGTGGCGTAAGTGGGCTTTGGCTCTTCAGGGTTCAGCCTGCGGGTGAGTAAGCGCGTCAACGCACAGTAATTATAAACAAACGCGCCTTTTTACGCACTCTTTCGGGTGGCTAGTAGAATCGTCTGAATATGTAACACCATAAAATGCATTTTTATGACACATTCAAAGCTTGTTGGTGTTTCTTTGTTATTAATATGGCGACGCATGCTAACAGCTAGCTGAAGTCCCATTGAAATGAATGAGAGATGATGCTAAGCATTGATTAGCCTGCTGAGACTGATGTAAACAATCTGTTTAGTGATGATACAGTCCTGGTGTTGCTGGAAATACACTAAAGAAATGCAGGTTTGTGGTTAAAGTCACAGGCGCTTTGAGTTTGGGTCTGTGAGGATATAGAGATACAGTGTTATTTAGAGGGATTTAAAGCAGAAAGTGACAATAGGTTGTGCTGTTATCAATGAGCATCAGCCTGATCATTACAGCACATTTCATTACTGTATGTGAGTTACTGATTAGTATAATAAACACATAGAGGCCAATGTCAAGTGTTTAAATGTATATTATATAGATAGTGATGCATAATCCCTGTCATTCTGCTTTTAATCTTATAATATCTTTATGTCCTGGCAAACCTGCTTTGACAGCTTGGTCTGACACAACACAAATCATTAAGCTCTTAGTAATAGTAGCACAGAATAATACTTACTATTGCACATGGTTATGGTGTGGCTTTAAATTATGTTGTTAATGAATGACAAATTGCAAGTTTGACTTTAATGTTATCAGGTGGCAGACTGAAGCTGTGAATATGAGTGATGATAAACCATTTCTCTGCACTGCTCCTGGCTGCGGACAGGCATGTGATCACTGTTACACACTTAAAGCACTAACAGATATTTAAATATACACTCCAATTAAGTTACATGCTTTTTTGTCCATTTTCTGTTTCATACTACTATGTATGGTTCATGCATCTACATAATGACTGTCTGGCTGCAACAGCGATTCACAAATGAAGACCACCTGGCGGTGCATAAACACAAGCATGAGATGACCCTAAGATTTGGTCCAGCACGCAATGACAGTGTCATCATCGCTGGTGAGTCTGAAAAGTCAGTGGTTTGCAATAAAAGCAAATGAACATGAACTATTATTATTCATGGCTTTATGGGCTACTGTTGCAGACCAGACACCGACACCAACCCGCTTCCTGAAGAACTGTGAGGAGGTCGGGCTGTTTAACGAGCTCACCAGCCCGTTTGAGCATGACTTTAAAAAGGCCACGGAGGATGACGTTAAAAAGGTAAAGATGTCATTTTATAACTCAGCTGTGTGATCATTTTACAAATAAACTGTTGTTCAAAGATTTGGGGTTGATAAGATATTTTATGTTATTGAAAGGAGTCTTTTATGCTCACTAAAGCAAAAAGAGTAATATAGCGAAATATTATTACAATATAAAATAAATGTTTTCTATTTGAATTTGTTTTAAAATGTAATTTATTGCCGTGATGCAAAGCTGTATTTTTAGCATCATTGCTCCAGTCTTCAGTGTCACATGATCCTTCAGAAATCATTCTAATATGCTGATTTGCTGCTCAAGAAATATGATTATTATTATAAAATACAAACAAACACCAGATCCACCTGTCAGCCCTGTTGGCAAAGGGCATCTCAGGAACCACACTCTAGTGGTTTGAGTCTTACCTCTCAGATAGGTCCTTCAAGGTATCTTGGAGAGGTGAGGTGTCCAAGTCGCAACATCTAACTACTGAAGTGCCTCAGGGCTCAGTTCTTGGACCACTTCTCTTCTCTGTCTACATGGCATCACTAGGCTCTGTCATTCAGAAACATGGCTTTTCATATCACAGCTATGCTGATGACACTCAACCCTACCTCTTATTCCATCCTGATGATCCAACGATAGCTGCTCGCATATCAGCTTGTATAACAGACATTTATTGCTGGATGCACCATCACCTTCAACTCAACCTTGCCAAGACAGAACTGCTTGTGGTTCCAGCAAACCCATCGTTTCATCACAATTTCACCATGATGTTAGGCACATCAACCATAACTCCTTCAAAAACAACCAGAAACCTTGGAGTTGTGATTGATGATCAGCTGACTTTCTTAGACCACATTGCTAAAACTGCCCAGTCCTGCAGATTTTCTTTATTCAACATCAAGAAGATCAGTCCCTTTCTTTCGGAATATGCTTCACAACTCCTTCTTCAAGCTCTTGTTCTGTCCAGGCTGGACTATTGCAATGCTCTCTTGGTAGGTCTTCCAGCCAGTTCTATCAAACCTTTACAATTAATCCAGAATTTTTAATGAGCCGAAAAGAATGCACGTCACACCTCTGTTTATCAATTTGCACTGGATACCAATAGCTCCTCGCATAAAATTCAAGGCATTGATGTTTGCCTACAAAACCACCACTGGCTCTGCACCCCTTTACCTAAATTCATTACTTCAGACTTATGTGCCCTCTAGAAGCTTTCATTCTGCAAGTGAACGTCGCTTTATTGTGCCATCCCAAAGAGGCACAAAATCACTTTCACGGACTTTTAAATGAAATGTTCCCTCCTGGTGGAATGACCTGCCCAACTCAATCCGAGCAGCTGAATCCTTTGCCATCTTCAAGAATCGGCTAAAAACACATATCTTCCTTCTTTATTTGACCCTCTAACTCTAGCACTCTCTGTTCTAATTCTATTCTTAAAAAAAAAAAAAAACTTGCCCCTTTTAGACTTACACTCTATTCATTTACTAACTGCTTGTTTTCTTAAAACAAACAAACAAAAAATCTTCTCTATTCTTTTTATATTCTATTTCTTTTCTTTTTATTTATTATACAATTAACCAAAGCAAAAAAGGCCTCTAACACTAGCTTGCTCTATTCTTTTTCTTTATTTATTATATAATTAAAAAACCCTTGCTACATGTACTAGGTTAAGCTAACTGAGACTTACACTTACGTATCATTGCTCTTTTGTTGATTTTGATTGCTTCCATTGTCCTCATTTGTAAGTCGCTTTGGATAAAAGCGTCTGCTAAATGACTAAATGTAAATGTAAACATTTTAAAATACTTTTCAATCCCAGTGGATAAAAGCTGATTTTGTGATATGTGTGCGTAATCAAACATTGATCTGCATGTTGTTATTGCAGTTGCCTCTGGACTTGTCTCCCCTTGCGACTCCTGTTGTTCGAAACAAAATAGAGGAGCACACACCCATTGAGTCCCACCGAGACAGTCCCCTTCCCCACCCTGAGTCAACAACCACTGACGACAAGGTATACAGAGACTCTGCTATACAGAGAGCTGCATAAACTCTTGCAGTAATGGGTAGGACTTTTTTAGGTCCTCTATGTGTGGTAGTTACTTGAAGGTGTTTAGGAAGAATATTTCATGCAAAGGAGCTTGTAGTAGAGCAATGTTAGGGAAAGTCCACCTCGAGGATCCTAGGCTCATATTTTGCAGAACTGTGTTGTCAGTAATTCGTAGTTTTCCCTACCTATAGCCTATGTTTTAGCAGTCCAGGTTTGTGTGACTGCCTTCTCCCCTCTGTGCACAAGTGAAAGGTGTTTGCTGCTTGATTTAGCTTTTCCCAGAGCTACTGGCTTTTAGATGAAAATGCATTTCTTCATAGAGAAATACTCGTTCCCGTAGCTCTATGAAGAAATCTCTTTGTTCTCCAGAGTGTGTGATAAAGATGATACTTTCTTCCTAAGTCAGCAAATACTCTGATTCTGACTTTAAGATTGAAGCTGTAGAAGTTTTAGTGAATAAACATTCATTTTGAGTGCTCTGTGATCTCTAGAAGCATGATTTTTTTTTACTCGTCGTCTCTAATGTGAGCTCTCAAAATGCTGAAAATATACATATTTCTTAATTACAGTAGTTACCCTACTGTTCAAAAGTTTGGGGTCTTTAATAAAAGAAATAAATTGATACATAAACTGTAACGTTTGATCAATAAATTTATAAAATTGTATTAAAAAATAATCTTTTTAACTTTCTATTCATCAGAGCAATGATGCTGAACATTCAGCTTTGAAATCACAGAAATAAATTACGTTTTAAAATATTAAAGTACAGTGGGGCAAAAAAGTATTTAGTCAGCCACCAATTGTGCAAGTTCTCCCACTTAAAAAGATGAGAGAGGCCTGTAATTTTCATCATAGGTATACCTCAACTATGAGAGACAAAATGAGAAAAAAAAATCCAGAAAATCACATTGTAGGATTTTTAAAGAATTAATTATAAAATAATTATTTGGTCACCTACAAACAAGCAAGATTTCTGGCTCTCACAGACCTGTAACTTCTTCTTTAAGAGGCTCCTCGTTACCTGTATTAATGGCATCTGTTTGAACTTGTTATCAGTATAAAAGACACCTGTCCACAACCTCAAACAGTCCAACTCCAAACTCCACCATCGCCAAGACCAAAGAGCTGTCAAAGGACACCAGAAACAAAATTGTAGACCTGCACCAGGCTGGGAAGACTGAATCTGCAATAGGTAAGCAGCTTGGTGTGAAGAAATCAACTGTGGGAGCAAGTATTAGAAAACGGAAGACATACAAGACCACTGATAATCTCCCTCGATCTGGGGCTCCACGCAAGATCTCACCCTGTGGGGTCAAAATGATCACAAGAACTGTGAGCAAAAATCCCAGAACCACACGGGGGGACCTAGTGAATGACCTGCAGAGAGCTGGGACCAAAGTAACAAAGGCTACCATCAGTAACACACTGCGCCGCCAGGGACTCAAATCCTGCAGTGCCAGACGTGTCCCCCTGCTTAAGCCAGTACATGTCCGGGCCCGTCTGAAGTTTGCTAGAGAGCATTTGGATGATCCAGAAGAGGATTGCAAGTTGAGTTTTTACTTTTTGGTAAAAACTCAACTTGTCGTGTTTGGAGGAGAAAGAATGCTGAGTTGCATCCAAAGAAAGAATGAATGGGGCCATGTATCGTGAGATTTTGAGTGAAAACCTCCTTCCATCAGCAAGGGCATTGAAGATGAAACGTGGCTGGGTCTTTCAGCATGACAATGATCCCAAACACACCGCCCGGGCAACGAAGGAGTGGCTTCGTAAGAAGCATTTCAAGGTCCTGGAGTGGCCTAGCCAGTCTCCAGATCTCAACCCCAGCGCAAATCTGGAGGGAGTTGAAAGTCCGTGTTGCCCAGCGACAGCCCCAAAACATTACTGCTCTGCATGGAGGAATGGGCCAAAATACCAGCAACAGTGTGTGAAGACTTACAGAAAACGTTTGACCTCTGTCATTGCTAACAAAGGGTATATAACAAAGTATTGAGATGAAATTTTGTTATTGACCAAATACTTATTTTCCACCATAATTTGCTAATAAATTCTTTAAAAATCCTACAATGTGATTTTCTGGATTTTGTTTTCTCATTTTGTTCTCATAGTTGAGGTATACCTATGATGAAAATTACAGGCCTCTCTCAACTTTTTAAGTGGGAGAACTTGCACAATTGGTGGCTTACTAAATACTTTTTTGCCCCACTGTAGAACATTATTTAAAATTGTAATAATATTTATCAAATAAATGCAGCCTTGGAAAGCATAAGAAACTTAACTTTAAAAGCATTAAAAAACCTACTCCCAAACTTTTGATTGCAGTGAAGTAATTTTTGAGACTGATTTTTTTGATGCCCTCTGTCATCTATCAACTGTAGAACACTGCAAATTGCAGTTTTTTAATTCATAGATGAATAATGTATGTGCTCCCTGCGATGTAAAAGCTACAAACACAGTCAGAAATGGTATAAGATCAGTAATGGACAGTGTAGTTTTGTGTGAGCGGTTGATGCAGCTTGGCTCTCGTGTGGTGTTTTCAGGAGGTTTCTTTGCAGCCGACCTCTCTGCCTCCATCCACTATAGTCCGTCCTGCCTCCCTCCAAGTCCCCAATGTACTACTGGCCAGCAATGAGGCTGGTGTTGTTATTCAGCAAGCTCTCCCATCTCCAACATCTAGCTCTGTTATAACCCAGGTCCCATCCTCTAGTAGACCGATAGTGTAAGTAACTTCTAAATGTTACTTATTCTGCTCCTCTCTTAGTTTGCCATCATTTTTTTTCCTTTTACACCTCATTTGGTGTTTGGTTTTCGTCACTCATTTACTTGGAGAATTTATGATTTAGTTTCAGTTGCTTGTGATCCATGTGCCTTTACTTTTACATCATAGAATTGACCATCAGACAGGTTTTGTTTGAGCCTTTTGTTTTTTCACACACCAATTGAAGAGAAAATTCTAGCTGTTGTTGTTTATGTTCTTATCACTTAAAGTCAATATGAACACAAAATGATTGACACTGTTTGCTTTTTAATACACTTTTTTTTGCATGATTTATCACAAAAAAGTTTGTAATATGTAGTTAAAATGTAATAATTGCCCTGCCCTAAACAGCTTTATATCTTTATTTTTTAAATCTTGCCATTTGTTTTTATGTAATTTACAGTATATATATATACTAGCAAATAGCTATAGATATTAAAAATAAGCATTGTGAATGTGATTGACTCTTAGTCACCTCTGACTCAGTTCTAATAAGAAACATTTAGTATTTACCATTTAATATATTTCTTGATGGAAAAAATTAGTTCCCGTCCTGTTTCTCCTCATTAAAAATGTCACATTACAAAAGTAAAATACTGTGCAATTACTGTTTCATGTTGACTTTAAAGCATGTATAGCTTGTTTTTGTAGCCTATTTGTGTTACAAGCCTTTGCATATAAATTCTGTACTACAATTATGTTAATGTAACATTTGGTATGAGTTTTGTTTCTGTTTCCCCCATCTCTCTGTCTGTCTTCAGTCCGGTGTCTGGCACGTTTCCGGTTCTGCTGCAGCTGCCTAACGGTCAGACGATGCCAGTCGCCATTCCAGCCACCATCGCCAGCTCCAGCGTACACATACCCACTGCCATTCCTGTGAGTGTTCCACAAGCACTCTCTCTGTAGTGTGTACAGAAAGCTCCTGGACAATGATTTTACATCATTAAAGGGACAGTTCGCCCAAAAATGAAAATTGTGTCATTAATTACTCACCCTCATGTCCTTCCAAACCCGTAAGACCTTTGTTCACCTTCGGAACACAAATTAAGATATTTTTGATGAAATCCGAGAGCTTTCTGACCCTGCATATACAGCAACGCAATTGAAATTGGTTCCAAGACCCAGAAAGGCAGTAAGGATATCATTTAAATCAGTGGTTCAACCTTAATTTTATGAAGCTACGAGAAAGAAAACCAAAATAACGACTTCATTCAACAATTTCTTCTCTTCCATGTCAGTCTTCGACACACATTCACGAGAGTAATGCAATGCATGCGTGTAGTGCTGCTGACGCAGGAACCAGCCTTCTGACGTAGAACCCGGATTCACTGCAGCTTGTCAACATGCATGCTTCTGACACGGAAGAGAAGAAATTGTTGAATAAAGTCGTTATTTTTGTTTTCTCTGTGCGCAAAAAGTATTCTTAACAAAGCTTCATAACATTACAGTTGAATCACTGATGTCACATGGACTATTTTATTGATGTCCTTAACTACATTTCCGGGCTTTGAATGTGGTAGTTCTCTTGCTGTCTATGGAGGGTCAAAAAGCTCTCAAATTTTATTAAAAAGTATCTTAATTTGAGTTCCGAAGATGAAAGAAGGTCTTATGTGTTTGGAACGACATGAGGGTGAGTAATTAATGACAGAATGTTTATTTTTGGTTGAACTAACGCAGTGTTGACCAACAACATGTTCATTTTTAAAGGGATCATTACATGGTAAATACGAATTCCCCTTTTTTTTCTTCTTTTTTTTTTTTTTTTTTTTTTAGATAAAAGACCGGTACTGGCTATGTAAACAAAACCTAATGTTTACAATTTAAACTCTCGCCCCAGTCCACACAGACTATTTGTGAAAACTCTGCAACAAAAATGGGTCATTCAAAAATTGACATGGTGTTGGAGGCATAGCCTTGTGAGCAGCCTCAACATATGCTGCAATAACACTTTGGGCAAATAGAGTTTCAGTCCTGACTCTAGATCCTTTCCCAGTCCTGCTGCACTCTCTTGTTGGGGAATAACAGTTAAAACCCAAAGGACCAGGTGTTGTTGAATGAAGGCAAGGAGTCAAGAGATGCGTTTCAATTGAAGACATTTACTGAAGAAATGGTTTGCAGTTTCAGGCAGGAGTCAGCTTTAACACTCGCATGGAGTTCATTGGCCACTGTGTGCTTACAATTCAAAATCACCAACAATTACACCCTGAGAGAGGATGCTAATTGCGTCAATGCATAAGTCAGCAAAATTCTGATTGGTTCCAAAACATAGATAAACTTAGACCGTTTCCACATATGGACGTAAACGCTTCAAGCATATCTCCAAATGATTATTGCAGGCATCAGCAAATGAAGAAGACGACACCTCAGCTCGGATCAGGATGGCTGCAGAAGACAGTCTTCTCATCTAAACAGAGAATAGATGCCGACACGCACACATACACGCAGAGCCCTTATCTGCATCTCAAGGTTTTCTAGCTTCTAGTGAGCATCTTATCAGTATGGTTGGTTACACACATACTATGCAGCCATCAATCTTGGAGAATAGAAATACAGGATAGAACAGGATTCTCTAATATCTGTTTAATCAAACATCTAAATGTCACAGTTCTCTCCATCACTCGTAGCTCACGTAGATGCTACTAAGGCCCTTAGCCTGACCTTATGGCCCTAAGGAAAGAATACACTCAGCATGTGTTCACACCTTTTACTCTGACTACCTCTAAAAAGGATATGCACACGTCAATCTATACGAATATAGATGGCTCTACTACTTAAGTCAATCATCAAACAATCTGGGAGGTTAAATACTGATCAGTAACTTGATTAATAATCACACAAGAAATATTAATAAAATAATTAATATCAGAAGGAAGGGATATGGTCAGATCGTCATCCACTTCATCCTCTCCTTCACTCTCCTCTCCCATAGTTTCCATGTCTCTCCATAACTGTGCTTATTTAAAAAAAGGGCCAAAAAGTTTGACCTGGTTTTGACTTAACATAGGTAATTTAAAAAGTTCCATAGACATTACAACCATGAGCTCATCAACATAACCACCAACACCCTGATAACAAGATGTGTCCTGACATGATCAGGGACTGTTAAAAAAATACATTTCAGAAGGCTGCGACACAGCCAGGAACACCATAAAGCTTGACACATTGTATCGTAGGTTTCAGTAAATGTTCTTTTTGGACTGAGCAGGACTTTGAGACTTTTGAGAGTTACAGTGTTTAGTACAGTAAACTCTGTAATATCTTTTTCCATGATATGACTTCTTTAATTCTAAGAGAGGGTGGGAAATACTAGACATTAAAAACTGTTTTGTGAAACCTTGACAACAGTATAATTGAACTTAAGAGAAAGAACTAGAATTCATTCTGTCTGTGAAGGACATGTTGGCATAGAATTTCTAAACAAAGGTATATTAGAAATTAATAAGCTTAATAAGTCTTAATAAGCAGCTCACTAGGTTTTGGAGTTTTTGATTCACGTTCAAAATGCCTGTAGAGGGCGGATTTGTTTTTGGCTAATTAGACATTTCAAGGTAATCTCCTTTGTGTTCCAGTGCTGCAGGATTATGATGTAGTAGATGGGTTTGTCCTGGCCGCTGTTTGTCAGAGATGTGATCCACAGCCGTTTATGGTCACATACACACACATTCCGAAGTACAGTTAACACGGAGGCTTGACTAAAACAACACTGAATGTTCAGAATCAGATGTTTTCCTTTCTTTAAAAACCCTCCCCTTCAAATCAAGTGGTCACAGGAGACACATTTGCTACGCATGTTACTACATGTGTAAAAAGCAATCTGTCCCCTAACCAGATGTAAACGTTCCACAAATCCATCATGAGTGTGCTGGGAAGTGATCTAAGCACTCTTAAACATGGCTCCAGTGCGTTGAGTGTGTTTAAGTGTGTGTTGGTGGATGAAGGACACTGCGCCGCTTTCATGACGTCAGCCTGTGAGGTGTGTGGTAATGTATGCAGAGACACATTATCACTCATACACACGTGTCTGGGGCAGTTCAGACCCTGTGTGTGTGTGTGTGTGTGTGTGTGTGTGTGTGTGTGTGCTTGATGATCTGTGTGGAACACTGAGCAGCATATGATTATGTCCCGTAGGCTTTCAGCAGGAGGAAAGGAGAGAGATGGGGAAAAAGAAACAAAGAAATATATTCCCTAATACCTACTGCAGTTTATTCTATAGGATTTAGGTTACACTTTATTTGGTAGCACTTTATTTTACAATCCTGTTACTCATGTACATACTATGTTCTAATTTTAGAAATTACAATAACTAGGTACTTACCCTGAAACTACCCCTAAACCTAACCCTACCCCATGTAGTTACCTTATATTACCAGTACTTTCTTAGGCATGTACATTGTAAGTACACATACTGTAAAATAAAGTGCAACCCTTTATTTTAAGGTGTCCTTGTTACAGTGTAACTATACATTTATGTACTGAGTAATATTAATTAACTACATGTACTTACTATTTGGTTAGGGGAAGGATTAGGGCTTGGTTTTGGGTTGCTTGCATGTAATTATGCATAATTTATTGTTATTATAGTAGTAAGGACATGTAACGTGTAACAAGGACACCTTAAAGTATTACCAGATTTTGTTTTTGGCAGGAGGCCCTTTTTATTATTTTTGTTATGGAAATATAAAAATACTGTGGTGTTATTATCTGCTACATTATTGTACATGGTACATTTTTGTTTCTTGTTTTCATTGCTCATAGTAGAAGCTTAGCCACAGATATGGGCTGAGCCCTTACTGTGTGTTTGTGGGATAATGAGGGGCATGTTTGTGTCTTTAGTTCTGTTTGCTTCTTTTATGTTTCTTATTTAGTGTGTTTGAGACAATGCATTGATGTTTTCTGTGGTGTCTGGTGTGTTTTCAGCTGGTCAGACCAGTCACCGTAGTGCCTAGTGTCCCTGGAATCCCTGGCCCCTCCTCTCCACAGCCTGTCCAATCAGAAGCCAAGATGGTAATTTACGCCCCTCTCATTTACATATACATCCACATGCGCCTCATTTGCAAGCATATTTTAGTGTAAGCAGATTTTCCTTCAGCCCAGAGGGACTTAGGATGTACAGTCCACAACACTGACACAACATTGAGCTTTGTGTAGTTCCTGTACAAGAGCACAAGAGGGCATCTCGCGCGAGTTTTTTTATGTGTGTTTGTGTGTTTGTACACTATCAGACAAGCAGAGACTGTTGAAGTAGTGGATGCTGACATGTACTTTGAAATCTAGAGAACAGCTATGTTTTTTTTATTTAATTATATTGTTAAAAGTTATATTGTTATATATGTTATACATTATATTGTTAAATATTTTTACAATTTAAAAACTGTTTTGTAATTGAATATATATTAAAATGTAATTTCTGTTTGTAAAAAAAATTCCTGTGATGTAAAATGTAAAAAGAGAGTAATATTCTTAAATATTATAACAATTTATTACAATAATTTTTTTTTAATGTAATTCATCATTACTTCAGTCTTCAGTGTCACAGATCCTCCAGAAATCATCCTAATTTGATGATTTGCTGCTCAAGAAACATTTCTTTCTTTTTTCTGCTTAATATTTTTGTAAAAAGTGTGATACACTCCAACGTTTTGGGTAAGTAAAATAAAAAAAAGAATGAAAGAAAGAAATGAACACTTCTGTTTAGCAAGGCTGCATTAAATGGATCAAAAGTGACAGTAAAGACATTTTTAATGTTATAAAAGATTTCGATTTTAAATAAATGCTGTTGTTTTGAATTTTCTATTCATTAAAAAATCTTAAAACAACTGTATAATGGTTTTCACAAAAATATTCAGCAGCACAACACTGATGAAAATAACCATTATAAATAATTGAGCACATCAGTATGTTAGAATGATTATTAGAAGGATTTCTGAAGAGCTTTCGTTCAAAAACATTAAATATATAAATTATTCCAAACTTTTGACCAGTAGTTTATGTAAACATTTATTTATTTATTTTTAATTGTATGCCATGTGCATTTCTCAAGCTCAACCATTTAACCCTGTTCCTAAAGTTACTGTAAAAAAAAAGTTATCAAACAAATGTGTTTTTCTTTAATAAATGGGAAATATACATTTATTAGTTATTATAGACCAAAATTTGGGATTAAATTGTTAGAATTCTTGAACGTTTGGAATACAGACCTAAGATTGGACACTTTTTTTTATTTTATTTTTTAAGAAGACAATTTGCAGATTATTGCAGAATTGGAATAATTTCAAAATATTAAAGTATCAAAAAGGTTATAGAATTTTAAATTTACTTTAAAGAAAATACACTGTACCAATTTTATTTTATTTTATATAAAATAAATATTTTACAAAATTGATATAAAATTAAAGCCTTATGTCTAAATAAGTTATGTTCCAAATTTGAAGTTGATATAAAAAATTTGAGGTTCCTGTGAGATTTTATTTAGGGTGTTATACCACAAATAGCCACCGGGTGCCATCAAAACTCCATTGAATAATAATTTTTTTAATGCGTTTTTCACACGTCTAATTTTCTTTGTCAATATTACTTCTATCACAAAATAACCACCAAATATGGAATCTTGAGACCTTTACGATGATCTGTATTTTGTCAAGATTATAAAAGTTTTGATTCTAAAAGACCGTAATACATTTTAGGGGAGAGGACCGCTAAAAGATTTTAAAGTACAATTTCCATGGTAACACAATGTCCGATTTCAAAATTGTTTTCAAAGGATGAATTTTGAGGTTTTAAAGGGGTCATATGATGCAATTTCAAGTTTTCCTTCTCTTTGGAG
Organism: Onychostoma macrolepis; assembly: GCF_012432095.1. Classification (NCBI taxonomy): domain Eukaryota; kingdom Metazoa; phylum Chordata; class Actinopteri; order Cypriniformes; family Cyprinidae; genus Onychostoma; species Onychostoma macrolepis. Next base: position 26,428,926 of record NC_081163.1, on the reverse strand, counting down.
TGATACAAGCTGTTTGTGCATAGATAAGATCCCTGAAGTTGCAAAGACTAAAGTCTCAAAACCAAAGAGATATTCTTTATAAAAGTTAAGACTCGACCACGCCCATCTAAAACGGCTTGTTTAAACACGCCCCCACATGTCTACGTCACGGTGTGGGGAGATTTGCAAAACACTACCCAAACGTATACGCAATGAAAGAAGGGGGGACTTTTATTCTCGCTGTAGTGTTGTTGCTGCCACCGGCGCCATGTCCTGGAGACGCTGTGTTTCATTGTGAAAGCGAAAATTCCTTTGTTTGGGCTTCCAAAAGAGGACACAACTTGAAATCAGTGGTTAAGTCTTATTTACAACACTATTCTAGAACAGTTCAACCCAAATATTCGAGTGTGTGCAGCACATTTTACTATTTCCTGAACCTGGGAGTAGCCTGCCAGCTATGCTCAAAGGGTAAATGCAGCTATGCTCTATAAAGTCGGCAATTCCAACTTTTCAAGGACAGTCTGGCGCTTCTGACTCACAGCCTGTAAGTCTGTTTTCATATTTAAAGCATTTTCCACTGACTATTCAAACGCGAGTTTTGAGCAGTGTAGAGGTGCTTGTTTGTCGTTTCTCTGATCACAAATGCAGACATGGTAATGTTTACGTGGCACGATGCAACGCGACACGTAAAAAGACAGTATGAGTCATTATAATCAGTAATTACCGTATTGTCCCGAATATAAGACGACCCTGATTATAAGACGACCCCCCTTTTCCCAGATGTACCTTTTGGAAAAAGGCTTTTTGAAAACCAAATCTTGTTTGTTTGTTTTTTTTCTCTCTCTCTCTGTAAAACATTTTTTCTTAAATTATTTTCAAATTGCATATTTTTCCTATTTTAATTTTTGTTTTGAAAGTATGGTAAATACTGGTAAAATGTACCAACAATGACATTGAAAAATATACACTTTTTGATATACCATTGAAATAACAGTTAGCCCATCTGAATTATATAACATTTAGGCTATCCATCTCATAGTAGCCTACCAAAATTTTTATTAACAGTAGAAGTGAAATCTTATTGTAGTCTTCAAATCTGGGTAGTGTCTTATGTTTTAAAGTCACTTACAGAGAAGTTTGGTCCCATCAGACTAAAATGACAGTCACGAATCGTGCTGCTGTAAGCTTTTCTTTTTCTTTTGTTTTCACTCGCGATCTTTACAACACACGTTACATTACATATTTCATGGCACACTCGTTTTATGCGTTGTTGGCACCACCTATTGTTGTGGGTGTATTACTGACATGTCAAAGTCTAGACCCCGAATATAAGACGACCGCGTTTTTTCATATGTATTTCCAAGATAAAAACATCGTCTTATATTCGGGTCAATACGGTATGTCCCCACTGGATGCAACAAATGCCTCGTTTGTAATGGGTTTTATTGTGTTTGTGTCGTCGCGCTGGGACACGGCATCACAAAACGGTAAGGGTCGTAACATTTCTGTCTCACGCTTGAGGTATTCGGCCAATCACAATGCACTGGATAGTTGGCCAATCAGAGCACGCCTTGCTTCTCAGAACGATGAACTTAGTAAAAATCTGCACGTTTCTGTAAGGGCGGGGCATAGAGGAGCAACAATAATGTACAGTATGTGGAAAATAATGTGTTTTTTGAACCGCATAAACACATTGCATTACACCAAATACACAAAATAATGTTCTTTTTAGCAACGTCATATGACCTCTTTAAGATTTCAAATGATATATAATTTAGATAGAGAAAAAAACAACGAATAAAGAGCGCCAAGGGCTAGTGACACTTAAGTAGTTAAAGGGGTCATATGACGTTGCTAAAAAGAACATTATTTTGTGTATTTGATGTAATCCTATGTGTTTATGCGGTTTAAGGTTCAAAAAACAATATTTTCCACATACTGTACATTATTGTTGCTCCTCTATGCCCCGCCTTTCTAAAACACACAGATTTTTACAAAGCTCATCGTTATGAGAAGCGAGGCATACTCTGATTGGCCAGTTATCCAGTGCATTGTGATTGGCCGAATACCTCAAGCGTGAGATGAAAATGTCATGCCCCTTACCGTATTGTGATGCCGTGTCCTGACGCGATGACACAAAAACAATAAAACCCATTACAAACAAGTCATTTGTTGCATCCAGTGGGGACATAATTACTGATTATAATGACTCATACTGTCTTTTTACGCATCGCGCCGCGCAAACATTACCATGTCTGCATTTGTGATCTGAGAAACGACACATAAACAAGCACTACTCTAAACAGCTCAAAACACACGTTTGAATAGTCAGTGGCAAATTCTTTAAATATGAAAACATACTTACAGGCTGTGAGTCAGAAGCGCCAGACTGACCTTGCAAAGTTGGAATTGCCCCACTTTATAGAAACAGTCTTTGAGCATAGCTGGCAGGCTACTCCCAGGTTCAGGAAACAGTCCTCCGTAAAATGTGCTGCACACACTCGAATATTTGGGGTGAACTGTTCTAGAACAGTGTTGTAAATACAACTTAACCACTGATTTCTAGTTGTGTCCTCTTTTGGAAGCCCAAACAAAGTAGTTTCGCTTTCACAATGAAACACAGCGTCTCCAAGATATGGCGCCGGCGGCAACAACAATATTACAGCGAGAATAATAGTTCTTTCTTTTAAAACCTTCTTTCTTTGCGTATACGTTTGGGCGTTGTTTTGCAAATCTCCCCACACCGTGACGTAGACATGTAGGGGCGTGTTTAAACAAGCCGTTTTAGGTGGGCGGGGTCAAGTCTTAATTTTATAAAGAATTAATCCTTGGTTTTGAGACTTTAGTCTTTGCAACGATCTTATCTATGCACAAACAACTTGTAACACTCCAAAGAGAAAGGAAAACCTGAAATCGCATCATATGACCCCTTTAAGCTAGTCAAGTTTAGGGCTAAATTAAGTTATCGCTCAGTAGGGGCTAAGTCTGCAACCCTTTTACCATTCTTTAAAAAGAAATCATGAAAAAGTCAAGTATTTAAACTGTGTTCAGTCATTTCCCAACTTTTAATAAAATGCCACATAATATTTAACATGAGCTCTTGAAATGACCTGATTTTACTAACACTTTTAAGAAATTAGACTGACTTTTTTAAGAGTCTCAAGCCCTGCTTTGTACCCTATTTATTTATAAGCATATGACCAAATAAGTACATGCTTGCATCCAGACACCAACAAATGCACATCTACCTCATGACCAAACATTCATAACATGCTCCACATCAGCATACACATACGCACATAAAATATATTCATACACATACACCTTCCAGATAACCTCCATCTACAGGAAGCAAACGCACAAAACCTCAACTCATCAGAAAACATCTAATGAGCCCTCGTCAAGCAAACACCCCCTCATCTCTCTCTCTCTCTCTCTCTCTCTCTCTCTCGCTCCCCTGCCACACAGACACGGCACTTTACAAGGACTGATGATGCTGCAAAGATCACAATAATGATAATTAACTTGCTGAATTTAGAAGATTATGCTGTTAATTAGTTGCAAAATAAAGATAAGTAATAAAGGAGCAGATGGTTGAATAAAACCCTCGAGATGGAGGGCTACTGCTCTGATGGGGCTCCGATGGCAGATATGAAATATGAATCTGACTGGCCCCGCACACATCGTTCACAGTCCCTCTGTTTCTCTTTCTCTTCTCTTTCTCTTTCTCTTTCTCTTTCTCTTTCTCTTTCTCTTTCTCTTTCTCTTTCTCTTTCTCTTTCTCTTTCTCTTTCAGTCGTTCGCTCAGCCCTTGCGTGACTTGTTCCACGTGAATAATTTCTTTGTAGTCATGTAGAAATGTAGAGTTCGGGAAGGGTGTTCTATAAACTAATTTGCTAGATAGATTGGTCTGCTGAGGATGGCTGTTTAAATAATGCTCTTTTCTTGTTTTTTTTTCATGAAAATTAATGCGTCCTCCGTGCCTGTGGCCATGGTTACACACCTCACCTGCTGTGGGGACGTTTGTTAACTCTCGCACTTGACTGTTTTGGCCCACATCATGGTTTCCTACAAAAGGTTTTTTAAAAACCAAGTCGGCTTAGAAGAATTATCTTCTGAAGACTGGATTTCTGTTTGTGCTAATGTTTCACATTAACTGAAATAAAATATGAAAATACATATTTAGTGTAACTTTATATATACTTTATAAGAGGGTTGCTAAAGTATTATTTCTAAATAAACTAAATTTAGTTTAACTTGATGTACTAATATAATTAAAACTGAAATAAAAATGAATGAAATCTATATAGACATAAAAAAATACTAAAAATGACAAAAACACAGTTACTAAAACTTAAAATTAAAATGAAACCTAAAACATATTAAATCCTAAAAATAAAATGAAAATATAACTAATATAAAAACTGATTCAAAATAAAAACAATAATTGTGTCTCAATAATGCTAAAATAACAAAATGTATGAGGATTAGACATTTAAATTTATTTTTGCATTATTGCTCAAATGTTCATGTTCACTGTGTGGTTTTTAAAATGTTTTTGTAAGTATGTTTTGGTTGAAAAATAGTAAAAATTAAGTTATTTTATATTTATTTAAAAAATATTTGTTTAGTTTTATTTTCTTATTTTTATTTTTTATTTTACTTATTTAAACCTTCCATGTAATCAACGCTTCATTGTCACAAAAATATATCATTTTTATTATTAATTAATTAAATTTAGTTTTTTTATTAAATTAAATTAAATTAAATTTTCAGTAAATTATTTGATTTATTTGATAAATCATTTTAATGCTTCTTTAAACTTTTGAATCAATGTTAGTGCAGTGGCTATTGAGAGTCAATGCATAAATAGCAAAATATTTATTTTATTGAATATCACCAAAATATTGAGAGATTTTTTTTAACTGCGTCAAACCTTAGTGTTGTCATTATTGGGGGTTGCTCATATTGAAGAGAAAAGCTCTTGGCGCTGAGGTCTCTATGCTGCACACGCTACAGTACGCCAGGGAAAGGCAGATTTCCCTGACAAGAGAAAATCACAGGCATCTCCAGGGAATAGGGAATTAGCTACGACAGCTCTTACTCCTGTGGAAGAGCTCTGAGGGAAGCATCTGTTTAAAGCTGTGATGAATATGTTGTTTTAATCCTTGCCTCTGGTTTTCCACAGAAGTTAATTATTCTAATCTTCAGTTCTCGCCTCTCTCTAATGTAGTTTAACCTCCTGATCCCAGAGAGAGACAGAGAGAGAGAGATGTTTTCCTCATTTCGCTGCTGGAACTATAGGCAAACATGCTGAAGAGAGCGAGATTTTTGACTGTCGGCATAAAGTCTGTTGCATATTGCGGCATTGGAGCTTATTGTGGCCAGAACCTTCCACTTAGTCAGGAAGGGCCCTCTGACTGACATGTAACGTGTCCAATCACAGTTCGGTGTTTTGAATGTGACATTTAGGGCCTGTAAATGTGAAATTAGACACAAAGCAAGCAGATAAAACTAGGTATATTCTTCTTGTAAAGAACAGTGTTTTAAAGTCAGCTAAGATGACAAGAAGTTAGTAATAGATGTTGACCTGACCTCTGACCTGTCTCTCACCTGCAGAAGCTGAAGGCGGCCCTCAGTCAGCAGATCCCTCAGGTAACCAACGGCGATGCAGGTGACATCCAGAGCAGCTCGGCCAGCGAGACTCCGCCCCCGGGCCCGCCTCCAGCTGAGGAGCCACGCCCACAGTCATTACAGCAGCCGGCTACATCCACGACAGAAACGCCTGTATGTGTTAAACAGTGCTCTCTTATATTAAATGTATCATATAACTAACACAGAACAACAGGTTAACAATTAATGTTAATTGTATGTGTTTTATAGCATTTTAACATTTCAAATTTAACAGTAGTTAATGGATTATGAGCTAGTATGAATTTAACAATAAAGAAATGTACACTTCTGTTCAAACTTTTGGGTTTGGAGAGAGTTTTTGAAAGGTTTTTTTTTGTGTGTGTGTTCACCAAGTGTGCATTTATTTGATCTAAAATACAGTGATATATTTTGAAATATTATTACATTTTAAAATAACTATTTCTATTTTAATATATGTTCAAATGTAATGTATTTCTGTAATCAAAGCTGAATTTTCTAGCATCATTACTCTAGTCTTGTCACATGATCCTTCAGAAATCATTCTATGCTGATTTGCTGCTCAAGAAACTTTTTTTTTTTAATTATTAATGCTGAAAACAAGTGCTCTACTTGATATTTATGCAAAAACCATGTTTTTTCATAATTCTTTAATTAACAGAAATGTATTTGAAATAGTTTTATTGTAACAGTGTATAATTCCTGTCAGTTTAATGCATCCTTGCTGATTAAAAGCATTTTTTTTTTTTTTCTTACCTTTTAAATGGTAGTTTAGATGTATAAATTAGCATTAATGTGGACTAACAAATGCTTTAAGAAATTGTTGTTCATTGTAAGGTCATGATATCTAGCTAATGCAGGTTAATGAATTCAACCTTATGGTAAAGTGTTACCAATAATAATTCAAATTGAAAAAGAGTATTATTATCAAACGCAACACACATTTCCGTGGTGCGTTTAAGTCTAGTACGTTTTCTGTCTTCGTCATCCTTTGGCAGGTGATTTTAATTCTTCTGAAAGGTCTTAATTGATTCATGTTTGATTGTCGGCCTGTGCAGGTGTCTCCTGCCCCTCCGGCCCAGCACACCACCAGTACAGGTGGGCGGCGGCGGAGAACCACCAGCGAGGACCCAGATGAGAAGAGGCGGAAGTTTCTAGAAAGGAACAGAGCGGCTGCGTCTCGCTGCAGGCAAAAGAGGAAAGTCTGGGTGCAGAATCTGGAGAAAAAAGCGGAGGATTTGAGCAGCATGAACGGACAGCTACAGGTACACACACACATCTTTGAGTGTATTTCTGCGTGCATTGGAGAGCCAGACAAAGATGGTGATGAAGTCATTAATGTAAATTAAGAAGTGTGTTTGCATGACAGCCACGGCGTGATTGTTGGAGTCTCCTGCATCGATATGGCCCTGTCAATAAAGACGTTTCCTCCAGATGTCATCGGCACACAAGCGTGTCGTCTGTTCTGTCGGAGCGTTTGTGAGCTGCCCTGGAACTCTCCCAGGGAAAGCCGTCTCTTTCTCAACCCCCGTTTTGTAGCAGGCAATTAGGATCCGCCACTGACAAGTTCGCAACAGTTCATGTAACCGTTGTCTCTGCTGATAACGGAGAGTGCGGCACAGCGCCGGCACGTTCCAGACAATTTAATGAGATGTGCCACTGTTTATTTGCGCGCTGTCTTTTTTATTTGTCCGTTTAAACAAAGCGCAGTGGTTTGGCGACAGGGTGGGGGAAGGGCGATTAATTTGCAGGTTATATGAAGGAATAAACTAACATGAAACAGATGGAGAAGCAAAGAAAGGTGTTGGGTGTAGAACAGAATGCTTGGGACTCTGAAAACGAGCGTGACAGTATGTTTCTTCGGAGAGAAGGTGTTTAATACTAGCGCATTTATCAGTGCTGATGGGCTGGTGTAATTGTCCCTCTCTGCCCCGTTGGCCCAGCTGATCGGAGCGTAGAGCTCTAATGATGCTCAATTACGTTAACATCATCCTTAACTGGCTTTTTAACGAGGTGTCAGGGTTTGCCGACCAGCGCACGGCAGCACTCGAGCCAAACATCCCCCTTGTGCTGTCTTTATGGATGCAGCCGGTCTGTGAAAACATTAAACACTTTAATGGCCTGATCTTACTGCCTCACCACCTCTCTGAAAACAGCACAAGGGACAGTTCATCAGATTTTAGACATTTCGTTTGATGTTTTTTTTTTTGAGAGTCAGAATGGAAGAACTGTACCTGAAGCCATATGTCAGTTTAGATCAGTGATGGACAAACTTGGCCCTTCCAGACCACTTTCCTGCAGAGATTCGATAAAACCTGATTAAAACGCTGATAAAACTCACCTGCCTGTATCCTTCTAATAGTCTTGAAGACAATGATTAGCTGGTTCAGGTGTGTTTGGTTAGGGTTGGAGCTAAACTCTGAAGGAAATTGGCCTGGAAGGGCTGAGTTTGCCCACCCCTGGTTTAGATGTTCAGGTCATTGGAAGTTCACTGGTCATAATAACATCACTGTATACATTTGAATTATTAATACCTTTTAGCAAAATTCCAGCATATTAAATGGTTCTTCCTTTCTTCGTTTGTCTGATATCTAGACTTAGACGAATATTTTGGCCTATTACAGGTTAATTAATGGAATTTTTAAAGGGTCATTGGATGCTAAATTCACTTTTACATGTTGTTTGAACATAAATATGTGTTGGCAGTGTGTGTACACATCTACCCTATAATGATAAAAATCCATCCAGTGGTTTTTTTTTAATCCCTAAAAATAATATCCCCTTTTTCAAATCAGGCTGTTCTCAGCTTCTTGTCTGTGTGACGTCACACGGACGAAGGCCACTCCCACGATAGGTGATTGACACAGCCGTCTTACCTTAGACCCGCCTTGAGTAAGCTGTCATCAGTTCGCCATTGTTTAGACGCCGGAGCAGGGGTAGACAAAAATATCTCCGATTAAGCGATTTGAGGTGTTTTGTTGTTGGATGTAATAATGAATATTGTAGTCGTCATTTACTCCCGACATCTGAGCCGCTGAAGATGCAGAGGATTAACGTTACTTTCGTTTTTGAAGGGAATGCGCTGATCCCGATCTAACTAAATGCGTTTGTTTCCTCGAATCATTCGGGATCTAGCTTCACTTACAGCAGAAGTGAGTATAAATGGTTTTTATGAATCTTTGCAATCGCCTTTCCTAATAACGTGCTAGTTAGCAAGTTTCACGGTTTAATGTGGCTAAAGTAAACAGTCTCTCAGAGCACGGCTGGTCACCCCACAGAAGAGAGGGGCGGGGTCAGCAGAGCTCATTAGCATTTAAAGCAACATGCAAAAAAACGGGTTGATGTGTGCAGAGCTGATTTTGATATGGTAAAAAAGGTGTTTTTATACTACCATTGAGAAATTTTAACCAAAATACGTTATAGACTTTTCATTAAGACCCAAAAGTATTTGTCTTTTTGGACAATTAAGAGACGTCTGTTCAGATATTTTAGAGTAAACAATCAAGTAAGTCTTAACTATTTACACTACTCTTCAGGAGATTTTTTTTCAAGTTGTTAAAAGAAGTCTCTTATGTTCACCAACATTTGCATTTATTTGATAAGAAACAGTAAAAATTGTGAAATATTATTACAGTTTAAAATCTTTTATATTTTAATTTATTTTGAAATATTATTTATTTCTGTGAGGGTAAAGTTGAATTTTCAGCATCATTACTCCAGTCTACAGCGTCACGTGATCCTTCAGAAATCATTCTAATATGCTGATTTGCTGCTCAAGAATTTTTTTATTTTATTATCAATGTTAAAACCAGTTGTGCTGCTTAATATTTTTGTGGAAACCATGATGCTTGTTTGTTTGTTTGTTTTTTGATAGAACAGAATTTATTTGAAATAAAAAGGTCTTTACTGTCACATTTAATAAATTTAATGCATCCTTCCTGGAAAAAAAGTATCAATTTCAATTGAAAAGCAGTGTCAATCAGGGTTGTTTTCACCCTGTCAAGGTTTATTTTGTGATAATTATTTTTCAACTGCATTTTCCTGCTTGTTATAATATACTTCTCGCCTGATAAATAATAAATATATCTTCATAAAATACTGATTTGAAATAGTTTATTATATGAGAAGAAAAATGTACAGACATGAAACTATCACAGCCACATAGGAAACCATTTGCCTGGAACGACAGTCAAATTTAAGCTAAATTTTTTGCCACAAAATGACCGCAGTTAATCAGTCACGTTCCAGAAATCTAGGCTGTTTGCTCTTTATTACCGTTAATATTTATCTGTCAGCCACCGGCCACACTGCTCTGGAGATATTGACATGGCAGTTGAACACCTTACCAGTCCACCCGTCTTGTTTTAGGATATTCAATAGCCCCTGAGCCTTATGAGTTATTTTCTAGTAACTAATAATAATAGCCTGTGGTCAAGCTGAGCTCCAGACAATTGGAGTCGTGGGTGCATTTTGATGTGATGTGGAATACAGAAAGAAGAGAAGGAGGGAGGGAGGCCGACTTTGTGGTCGTAATGGAAGATGGCAGTTTGTGGTGAACACTGCCATAGTATTTTAGCAGCTGTGTTTAAATCTGCTTCTCCTCTGCACACCGTACCAGCACTGCCAAGATAAAACAGATGGAAAGAAATAAACTGGCTAGCGTTTAGACTGCTACATTAAACATCGGCCGTGTTTCTGAGGAACAGAGAAACCTTTTAAATCTGCGGCGTTGTGCCCCTCTTTCGCACCCGTTCGGCTCTCTGTAAATCCTGTTAAAGTCACCTTCGCTGTTAAACAGCCTGTCTTTAGCGCATGCAGAACAGCACAGCCCCATGGGAGTCCTAACAGCAGACGAGAGTAAATCTCACCAGAATGGGCGACAGTGTTTCGCTGACGGAGGGGAGCGCTCTCTCTGTGTTTCTCTCTCCTGGGACTCTGCCATTAAGCAGCTATAATTGTGTCCCAAAAAAGCTTAAATGAAGAAGAGCTAATGATCTTTTTCTGTTGATTCCTCACTGATCTTGATGGGTAACGTGCTTCTTTCTCTCTGTGTAGAATGAGGTGACTCTTCTGCGTAGCGAGGTGGCCCAGCTGAAGCAGCTTTTACTGGCTCATAAAGACTGTCCTGTGACGCTCCTGCAGAAGAAATCAGGATACCACCGTGAGTGACCTCAGCAATTCACGCTGTCAGACATATCAGCTTGCTTCATCATCAGACTCCAGTGCTCTCGATTTAAGATTTAGCACTTATGATCACAACAGCCATAAAATGTGTTTTTTAGTTTAGTGATATTTATTGAAAAACGTCTTGATTCTGCGCTCTTAACCCTGCAAAGCCTTAACATATTTAATAATAGTCCGAGAAATCTACATTTTTTAAATGGAACAAGGTTTTTTTTTTTAAACCTTTAGACAAAATGTTTCTTAAAAATTTGGGGAACATTTTTGAGTGCCATATTTGATACTTATGGCTAATATAGAATGATGTAATAAGAATATGGAGCTCATACTTAAAGAGAAAAAGCACATTATTTTTATTCAGAGGCACAAACTGAGCAAATTGGTGTAGATGTTGTTGTTTATATGACCAAAAAGTAAGATGGCATTCTGATAGCTTGTAATATAAATAATTGAGATCTTTATAATAGTACAGCAGACTACTTGCAAAAGATGTATATACATTTTAGTTGTCACTCTGTATCTCACAATAATACAGCATATTTTAGTAAGTTGATAATTAAATGCTTATTTTTAGGATCAAAGATTTGTTTTATTATAATGGAATACAATGATTATCGAGAGATAAACAAATAAATGGTCCTCAAAATCCTGTTGTATCATATTTGATATTCATATTTTAACATGATTTTTCTAAAAAAAAAAAAAAAAATGCATGGATAATCAAGTAAACCTAAGTTAACTGTTCATCTTGAAATATTATTAACTATAAAAATGTTTCTTAAGTTTACTTTCTAAAAATCAGTAAAGAGACAAATAGACCCAGAGGGGGATATTTTTACAATTACTGTATACTGTAAGGCCTTTTAGTATTGTAGTATAAATGATCAATCAGACAACAGAAGACATGTAGAAGATACAACAGGTTTTTCAGCAAATGATTGCAGTATAAATTCACATCACATTTTTGGCAATTTTTTACCAAGCGGTTTACTATAAGGAAACAAAAATTGGCACACTGCCATTGCTGCTCCCAAAGATCAATCTTGTCAAGTGAAATGGAGATTGGAACGGGGCCAGAAAGGACCACGAGTTGGGATTTGTTGTTATTGTTGGCCATAATCATAAGTACATGACATTTTAATAAATCATTCCTTCAGAAAGATTCATAAATTGTAGTTACTGGTTTGTGTTACTGGTTTCACTGAACTGAATCAATAATTCGATCAAAGCAGTTACTGAATCAGCATATTACTAATGAAAATGTGTAAATGGACCAATACTGGGGTACTGGGGCAGTGTTTCCCAACCCTATTCCCAGACAAACCTGATTCAACTCATTAGTAGAGACACCAAGACCGGACATGGATGGCTAGGGTAAGGGTGAAATACAAAATGTGTGCTGTTGTTATCTCCAAAAACAGGTTTAAGAAAGACTGTCCTAGGTGGTTGCTTACTGGCATAAGTCAAAAGATCCTGATTTCATTCACAATGCCTTAATCTCAGTTGGCAATGAGTTTCAAAATTTTGAAAATGAACACACATCTCTGGACTGACAGCTCTGCTTAATGGGTTGTAAAGTTAATGGTTTCTTTTTTTCCAAATTAGTTTTGTTTTGTTTGTTTTTGACGATAACAGATGAGTGTTATTCCTAATGAGTGTTCAGTTGGGTTTTTGATGAAATGTGAAGTGGAATATGAACTAGCCCTGAGTGTGAAATAACAGATTTATCTCGTCCCATTATTACTGCAGAACGCAGAGGACTCATATATTTGCACAACAGCGATGTTCGCTAACAAAATGATCCCCGCTGTACGTGGCGGTGTCCTCTTTAAGATGAGTGATAAAGAGGCATTCAGAAACCGAGGGCTGCTTTTGTTTCTCGCGCGTCTTCGGCCGTTACGCTTTAATGACACTTTGTGAAATGTGCAGATCTGCGGCTCGTCTACCATATGCAGCCACTTCATATCAATTAGCTGTTGTCACAGGGACGGAGAAGCGGTTGTGGTAGAGATTGCATGTGCCGGAAGCACTTCCGCGACACTAAAACTTAACGGCCGCCCACGCCGCTCCGCTGGTGCGTAAGCACTTTTTGTACATAACTTTGATATCACGCCATGTCTGATATGTTGCTGGCTTTGTGTGTGCATGTGTCTGGCTCATTTTGTAACCCGAGGCTGACTTGTATTGACAATGATTGCTTCCAAAATGAGTGTATTATAGCGGAGAGCCTGACAGAAGCGCCGTTTCGCGACTGGCATGCGCCGCTGCAGCCGTGCAGTTCATTATGCGCCGGCATTGTTAAGCAGCTTGACTGACAGGTCTCATGCATATTATGAGCGGGATGGTTGTCGGGTGAGATTGGGTTGTCAGGGAGCGGTTCATTTGGTCGGTCTTGGCGAGGTAGAGGAGGGTACGGAGATGATCGAAACCATTCCTCAATCCTGTTTATGCTGCCAATGTCACCTAACACCGTGAGGGGTCATATATTAGTCACCTGTGCAAATGAGACTCGCAGAAGAGCGCCGTTCCGTCTTTGCCGGATTTGTAAACAACGCCAGTTTGTGCCACATTCATCGCAGGACGGAGAAGCCGCAGATGGTCATCACCTGTCAAAAAACGGTCTTAATGCAGTGAAAAAGTGCAGACGTCAGTGCGGGTTTCATTCGGTCACCTGAGCGCTTCCGTCTTGTTTGCTTCATTACAGTCTGTTAGGCCTGAAATAAATGAAAATCGCATTGTACCTGGTTGGGACAGGTGTAAAATATGGCCGACGTGAGCCTGCTTGGCAAAGCGATTTCGTTTGTGATTGCGTACTTAAGTAAAGTATGTTTCTGGCCTTAATCTCTCTGCCCTGGTAGCAGGTGGGGGAAAATTACCCAGGCTGCCCTGCAAACAGGGCAGGCCGTGCCTCCGTTTGGCATTGCGCAAGCCCCATCTGCTCACAGCGGAGATGATCCGAGACCGGTCTCCAGAGCATGCAATGCTGTGTATGATAATATATCACTCCCTTTCCTGCTTAATACCATTAGGAGTAATTACAGATGCCTGAACATGGAGCTGAAGAGAAGAAAAAACCCAGTTCTGATTTCTGAGCTCGACCTTACATGCATGGAGCAGGCAAGGTTTGCAAGTCACCAGATCGGAGCCTGGACAATTCAGAAGCGCGCACACAATCAAATACCCCCGCATTAATTACCAAGTGCCATTTCAGCCGTGCTTGCTTCATTAGCTATATTAATTATCATGGTAGTCTGCATTTCTGTGCGAGTCAGAGTGAGCCTTTTTTCATTCGCTTCCTCATCAGGAGCCAATTAATTCAATGCAACTGCAGAACAGCTGGTGGCATTTGGACCGCGCATCTCTGCCGCTCTCCTGTGTGTGTATCATTAAAATCAGGTGCAGTAATTATCTGTCGCTGCAGTAGTTGGCAGGAAAGAGAGGGGATCGGAGGGAGGGGTGCGCAAGTCTGGCCACACGCTACAGCCTCTAATATACCCTGATGATGTTGGTTTAAAATGACATTGTAACTTTAATTAAAGGTTACAAAGCAAGCACGGGGATTAATAAAAGACAAAGCATTGGACTGGCAAAGTCTTTAATCGCAATCATGCCAGCAACTCATCCGGTGCGAAAGAACTTCAGATGTTCGCGGGTCAGAATCGAGCTTTCTCGCTCACACCTTCGCTCAGGAGGGTCAGATTTGTCTGTTTAGCATAGACAGTTAGTGCTTGACGGTAGATGTCAGCACTACAGCTCAGGAGTCATCAGTCACATGGTGATTACAGGTCAGGTGATGCTTAAACAAAGATGGCGTCGCACTTTCAGGGGGCATGTGCCAGCTGAGCAACTGTTATTGACAGAAATAGAATATTAACAGATAGCTTTAGTTCTAACAATTTAAACTTTGTTGCTAACTTGGGTTGTTATGAAATCAGTTTTTACTACATGATTGTCGTGGCCAAAATAATTTGCCATAGGCTTAACCGCGGTAATTAGTGTTATTATCAATGTTACACAGTTTAAATATATCAAAACAAGGGAACGAATACCTCAAATTATTGCACTTTTTCAATAATTCTTATTTTTAGTAATTTCATTATATTTTGGTATGGTGGTGTTTTTTTCAGCATCAACTGGAGCAGCGCTTCAAATTTTGACAATGAAGGCTTTCAGATCAATTAGTACAACATGGCCACTATTTAATAAAATGTCATGTGTGGGGTATTAAGATGTCACATGTCTTGTTTTGTTTCTATAAATTCTATATTTAATATAAGTTAGTTTGTCGTTGTACTGTTTTATTGTTGTGTTTTCAAGTGTTCGTTTTGTTCAAAGAAAGGAAAGATGGATCAAAGCGCTACAGATCCTGAGGGTCAAATTTCCTCATTGTGGCATTGCTAATTCACAATAACAGTATTATTAGTAAAAAATTATTTGTAATTTGTTGAATTGTCAAGTTCATGTTGAATTAAGATGTAACACTGCCACCTACTGTGTTGGAGTATCAACCAGAGATGCAATGGATTATTTACAATATTATTGTATGTGTAGTATGTTTTTTTCTTTTTGGAATATTAGGGTTATTGTCAATACCAGTATTATTACAACACTCTTGACCTTTTGTAGCACAGCCCAGTGATTACAGACAGTTCACATGATGTATCTTTATATGGGTGGTAGTATCCCCAAATACTTGTACCAAGTACTATCCTGTGGATATCTAGTTGTACAACAGTGTTGATTTCGTAAAAAAAAAAAAAAAAAATTATGCATGTCATGTTACCTCATTTGTTTACTTTGTTTTTACTGTTTGTTGATCGCTCTTGCCAAAGTGCACTTATGTGATGCTTTCTACAACTCATTTCATATGGAAGTCAAAGCAGCACATGACACTGGTGTTGAGTGGTGTGTTGAAGCCCTGATGAGAGTCTTGTGTTTGCGCACAGATGGTTTGGAGACATCATTTCACACTGATGTTCATGCCGACAGTCTGAAAGGCATGTGTACCAGTTGCTTTCACATCACTACGAATTTCCCCCAAAAATAATTAGCAGCACAATAGTTTTCAACATCAGTAATAATAAGAAATGTTCCTTCAGCGTAAATCAGCATATTAGAATGATTTCTGAAGGATCATGTGACACTGAAGACTGGGGTAATGATGCTGAAAGCTCAGCTTTGATCACAGGAATAAATTACATTTTAAAATATATTTATTTTAAATTTGAATAATATTTCACATTATTATTAATTTTATTGTATTTTTGATCAAATAAATACAGCCTTAGCAAACATAAGCTTCTTTGAAAAACATTAAAAAAAATAATTTGACCGGTAGTGTCCCAATAATACTGTTTTTATTGTATTTTTATATATAATTTTATTTTTAATCATTTTCTTTATCACTTCTGGATCATTCATTATACTGTAAGGTCAAGCAAAGCACTTGACAAGGTGAGCTCTGGTTGTGTACTGCACATTTTGACAAATATATTTGGTTATCCAACAGCATACAAATATTAGTGTACTATTTTAAACATTTCCATCGTCATTTGATTTTTTTCATGTTTACCCCAACACTACTTTAGACAATAATTAAATAGACTGCATGGTGTGTGAAAGCGTTTGAGAGCTGCTAATGTCTGTGTGTTTCAGAGCTGGATAAGGAGGACAGCTGTACAGAGATGTCTGTTCCCAGCAGCCCACAGAACGAGGCCATCCAGCACAGCTCCATCAGCACATCCAACGGCGTCAGCTCATCCACAGCAGCCACAGCGGCCCTCGCATCCGGCCCTGCTCTGGGGCTTGCTGCGGACCACAGCACAGAGGAGGAAGACGCCTCTTCCTCTCACGCCCAGTCTTCAGGAAGCTGATCAGGCCTCTGATTGGTCGCTTTCATTCCTGGCAGCCATGTTGAAATGAGGGGTACGAGAGGTGAGAGATCCCTGGAGCACTCCGGTCTCGTCTCCCCTCTGTTTTCATTTGAGCTCTTTTCAATCCAGCGCATTTTTACAAAGAGTTGTGAGTACAGTAGTCGGGGAAGGCACTTGAAAGGTTATGCAGATATTGTACTGATTGTCTTATGGTTTTTCCATTTGTGGTGGTGTATTTATTGTGGATCGAGAAGGAACGGTTCACGACAGTCCAAATGTATCCGGATTCATAGCGAGAGGAAACGGACTAACCGGAGCACTATCAGAGGCTTAAAGATGGAAGAATTGTCCACTTTATAATTTATTTGCCTTTTATATTTTGCACATGAAGGAAGGGAGTGAAAGGTGTTTTTTTTTTTTTTAAGCGATCATTGTTTTAAGTGCTTGACGCAAGCAGTTCCAGCAGATTTTTAGGAGTAGCTTTAAAACAAATCTGATAGAAATAGTGAGGTGTTGTTGTGTGAATGTTTCATATGGATCCTGGCATGTTAAAGGAAGATTTTCTAACATGAATGATTGTTCATTGGGCAGTGATTGTAGGAGTGCATTATTCACCATGCTGACTTTTCAAATGCTTATTTCGATATGTGCCATTTATTTGGTTGCAGGTTATTGAAATTACAATAACAAATTTCTTTTACAGTTTAATTACAATTAAGTTTTAGGTGAATTAGTGAAATAGACTTGCCTGAGAGTTCTTCATGGACTTATTTTGATAAGAACCTTAATGCTTTTTTATAAGTGCTTTTTTTCTGCTTAACTTACAAAGTGGCTGACTTTGTATTTGTGGTGTCTGACTCTTAGAAACATTGAGAAAAGTTCATTAGTTCATTCACTTTGGTTGTCTTTCTGATTACAGTGTAATTAAGGAAGCATTGTATATGCCATTATGATGAAATCATTGTATGTGATCTCTACTGGTACTATGTTTGTCTTAGGATCATGACAACAAAAAAAAAAGAAAAGAAAATCACCTGAACAAACCTTTAAATAAGGCTTTCTCTGGCCAACCTGTGGAACTGTTTTTAGAACTTCTGTCTTTGGCATTAAACTCGACAAAACTGAACAGGACCTGGAGCTGCTCTTCAAAACAAACAATGACGGATATAAAACTCTACTGTCTTTTTTAAGTTCTACTATTAAGTTACGCTTAGTGACAATTGCTAAGTAAGAAAAATAGACAAAGTCTTTCATCATCATCCTCTTCTCTCTTTAAAATCTATTGGCTTACTACTGTGTAGTTCTACAAGACTTTGCTGCATTTCGTTCTACTTTTAAGTCGACTTGATTTTGGTTTCAAAGGTAAATTTGTATGACAGTTGTTCTGTGCTTTACCTGCATGACTGAATTCTCTAAGAGAATTAGACCAGTGTTTCAACCATGTCTCTGTTGCAGTTGAACATCTTGTTACTCTTAGATTTTCAGCCAGGAAATGGCAGCTTTACAATGGGGGTTTTGTTCTTATTTACTAGGTCCACTTTGGAAAAAGGATGTGATAATTATTGTGTTGGCGGTCATCTTGTAACTTGTGAAAGTTATGTATAAATTATAATAAATTAATAAAATGTTGTAATAAATCTTTTAATAGCTATTTAAAGCATCAGTCATTTTGTAGATTTTGTCATTGGATGAAACTGTTATGTTTTTTAACCGTCTTGTATCTTTTATTTTAATGATATTTTGCTTTGTAAATTCTGACATCTAGTGGAGAATCTACGTTTTGTCACGGCTTTGCCAAAACATTTGGAAGAACTGTTGTAGCTGTTGATTTGCTGGCGAGTTTTTGTGGGCAGTCTGCTTGTTCATTTCTGGATACATGTTTGAAAGGAAAAGGAATATCATCCCTGTGATTATGACAATTCCTAAACCGTATGACCACCTGATCTTCTCATTCTTCAAAATACAGAAAATAATAATAATAATAAAAAAGTCAAATTAAATGCACAACAGTGGGTGTAGAAACAGAATGTTGCACTGTTTAATACTAATCAATCAAATATACATTTACAGTAATGCTGGCATATGTTTTGCAATTCTTAAATAGGCATAACGTCGTAATTTAAAAAAGGACTTAGCATGGTTAGCTATTAGATATTTTATCAGCAATTAGATGCAAACATGCTGAAATTGGCTTGGTAAACTGATCTTGAGATATTGCCCTGTCTCCTGACTTCACTAGCGAGTTAGCAACCAACTAACTGACATTTAACAGACTAACATTTAGGCCTATATGAGTGCTTATGTCATGTCTTAATGATTAAATACACATTTCATGTCAGTTTCCTTTAATATTGAACTTTTTAAAACCTAACTCATTTGGCAGCGCGATTGGATAATCATTTATTCGTTTTAATTTGAGTAATATTCGCTTATATGTTCCCGGAAGTATTTATGAAAAAAAATACAAAACTGTAGAAGGTCAATTAGTGTTACAAGATTACGTAATGGGTCAATGACGTGACACCTAAATGTTCTGTCCGATTGCATTTTTTCATTTAAAATTGGTTTAAATTTATAAAAAAGATGCCATATATATGAAGGGCTTCTCCCATGTATTAACTCACTTTAACTTTCCAAAAAACATTAGTTATTTGTAATTTTTCTGTTATTCAAAGTGTAAAAATATCATGTGGTGCGACCATCCAGCCATAATTGTTTTTTTTTTTTGTAAACATCTTTGAAATTACCCTAAATTATTCAGATTAATTCTCTGCACTGTTTGGCATAATTTCAAAGTGTTTTGTAATACTGTATAAAATTGCAAAGCATTTATTTATATTTCCATCATAATATACAAACATATTTTGTCCGATGATTTCCATTTTACGAAATATCATGTGGTGCGACCATCAAGAAACTACCATTTTGGGATTTTTATGTTGAAATCCATTCAAAGATAAGACTTTGCATTATATACCAATTTGCCAAGGACCCATGGAAGCATCAGGCAGGTTTGTAAGTCTAAAATTTGGGGGGGGGGGGGGGGAAGAATCTTTTTAACGGCTGGTATGTAGTTACCACATTTGGATATCATGTGGTATGACCTCAAAAAGTTATTTCTGCAATTATTTATTTTCATTATAAATTTCATAGTGACGTTTTGTGGGAAGCTAGCTTGTTTTGTTTAGGTGACCAATTCTGTGCTTGTAAATTTTGATTGAATTTGAAAATATCATATGGTGCGACCACTGCAGAGTGTTTTCCATTATAGATATATGTCCCAGATTGGCAGTTTTTTTTTTTTTTTTGCTTTTATATTCAATTGATGGTTTATATACATAAAATACTTTTGGAATATATTTGTATGCAGTTTGGTTCATTTCAGACTGTTTATGTTTAATCATTGTACAATATGAGAAAATAATGCAAAAAAAAAAAAAGAAGATAATTCAGAGCATGTAATTTTAGTTTGGTAATTATGCATTCATTAGTAATTTATTATTTATTTATTTATTTATTTATTAATAACTATTTTAATCTATTCTACCAGATTATACTGCCAAGCAAAGTAAAATAAACGCTCACCATAGGCAGCATGCTAATTCTGACCCTGCAGTCTAGCACAAACTCCAGACGTCATTTTCTACTATAAGAAAGATGCTCATGTTGTTATCTCAGAACCTGAGCCCAACAGACAATACAGAGCTGGTTACTTTCAAATTTTGTCATTTAAAAAAAAAAAAGAATTTCAAACAACAAATATTGTTTTGTGGCTCTTTAACATGCCATGACAGATCGCTGTAGAGCCTCAGTTCAAGCGGCACATGAACTGATCATCTCTTCATCTTTACTAGTCATAGCATGAAATAAACATGAATGGACATCAGAAGGCATCTTGTTTCAGCAATGAAAAGATGTCAATACACACCATTTTTCAAGTTCAAGTCCACCGACGTTAATTTACTCTCCTGTCTGGTTTGTTTTTTGGCGTTATAATATGTCAGACTGCCTGCTAATCAAACTCCCGGTGAAAGGGTCAATTGAGCATCCAATATTGGGCAAAGTACAGAAATAACTGGGGCTAAAGAAATGCCTGCAGTTAATGCCACGTGCTGCACTTTTCACACTTCTCTTTAAATAGATTTTTAATGATATAAGGTATTTTTGTCATTTAGAGCGACCACTCATCATGTGGTGCGACCAATAATAGCAATAACTGTATTAAAATAAAAATAAAATAAAATTTCTGTGGTTGAAATATGAATCACTGCTACCATATTCTTAACTGAATGGTATTTTTAAAACATTTTTTGCAGTTTGCAGGAAAAATAAGTCTGTTAACTACATTTAAGAAGTCAACTCTGAAATTATAGAACAAAAATAAGAGATCATTATTTACAAAATTCTAAATAAATGCAAATACTTTGTTTCTAAACACTTTAATTACTGAGAACATTTTTTAAAAATGTTGAGCATGTGAAGGAAATTATTTAATTTTAATATAAATCATGGTCACACCACATGACATTTTTTTAAGGCTACGGCCAATTCATCTAGATGAAAAAACACTGAAATCACTTAATTTTAATATGAATTTATGTGTACACAACATTCTTAATGTTTGAACAATTACAGTAGATATTATTTTTTGAACTTATTGCTCACTCATCATCTTGTTTCTTCAACCGTGAACTTTAGCTTGACCAGACTGAGATGGACTAAACAGAGTGTGAATGTACTGACCTTTCAGTGTTTTTGGTTGAAAGCATCTTCAGTCTGATGAGACTCAGCTTTCCAGTCATGGTTATACAAGTCAAACCCATGGTTTTAGCTGAGTCACAATTACCTTTATATTTAGCGCATTATTGCCTTTAGACTCATTTTAAATGTAATAATTTAAGGGAATCAACTAGCAGCCTACCCTAGTTAAAACTGCATTGCGTATTGTGAAAGCAGTTATAAGACCTATATTTTCTCAACCTTGTGATTTCTAATTATTAATTTCTCTTGATTATGATTTAATGACAAACAAATTAAAAATAGCATCATCACAAGGTCCTTAACATACTTTATGAACAAGCAATTTCCAGAAGAAGAACCATGTCTTCAGTCAAAAATAACCATTACTTCATCCTACGTATGACACGCCTTGTATGTCTTTTTAGTCTTGTCGTATTCAAAAAAAGTATATTTACTTTTATTCAACGGCAGGAAATGAGAGCTAAACAATAAATGCAGTGTCAGGGGCTCATGTCCTCTGAACAGAACTGCTGGGTGGCTATTGTGTGCGCTTCCTGTTAGTGTGTGTACTCACTTAAACGTCTGTCAGTTCAGGGCGAAGCCACCATCTGGGGAACATATTGGACAGTTTGTTTTACTTTAAACCAGTGCGAGGTACAAGCTTCCACAGGGCTTTAAAGGGTGCTTTGGGATCCCATGGCCAACTAAGTAGACAAGGCTTATATAATGATATTGTTTGGGGAAGGCATACTGAGACATGTATTTTGTAAGACTTGTGCATAAGTGCAAAATATGAATGCACAGAAAAAAAGGTACTATGCACTATTAAGGTACTAATACTAATATGTATTTCAAAAGATGACCTACTATTTAGGTGCATTTTAGGTACTATATGCGCCTTCAGGGGTAAAAAGGTACAAAAAGTGTACCTTTTGTAAAAGTAATGCCCCAGTGACAGCAGCAGGACAATGATCCGAAACATAACGAAACACTATTTAAAGCTATTTGTGAATGTATATTGTGTATTCCCATTTACACAAGCACACCTAAAGTGTCTCATATTATGACGTACTCAGCATCATGTCGTCACAGAGGGGGTCTCCATGGTAACGCCATGGAGGAGGCTGCAGTCCCTGAGGAAGAGCGCGCGCGTGTGTGGATCAGGTCATGTGGTCTCACAAGATGGCGACTTCAGTGCTGGGATGTAACGAGTGAATCAGAGCTCCAGAGAAGCGCTCAATACAGCCACCGGTACCGGATCACCTCTCGTCCCAGCGCACATGCGTCTCCCGCGGTGTCAGAGTCGGTGGGAATGAAAGTTTAGCTCGGCAACAGCGTCTAACACCGCATTCCCACATTGAGCAATTCATCAAACCCTTCTCCAGAATATAAGGCTGTTTGTCATAGAATCGGGCTCTTTCCTCATGGAATAGCAGTGGATGTTAGGATATAAGGTGTGTGTACGTTAGTTCAAAGCTTTGTGCGTCCGGATCACTGACTGCAATGGCCATCCATGTGTTCGGTGAGTCCATCTCAATTGATCGCTTTTATTTGGAGTTTGGATGACAACAGATCGCTGTGCGTGTATGACTGTGAAGGCAAAACACACACACGCGCACAAATAGATTTCATAGAGAGATGCAACGATATTCGCTAACCCTGTGGCTTATAACATTGCATCATTTTCAGTCGAAATGAACGACGTTTTTATTTTATTGCGTGTACAGAAACACAATTAAAGTGCGGCTTCACAATGAGATCATGTGGTCAAAATAACTTCAAAATGACTTCATCCTGCGGTTTGTTTATATTCTGACGTTATAACAGGTTATTCTTCTCTTTGTTTGTTCTCATCTTCAGTGTTTGCTTTGTTAAAGTGGTCACACTATAATAATGCAGTGCAGATTGTCCTTCATGGCAACAGGTAAATGATTATTAAACCAGAACGGTGACGAAAATGAACATTACTAAAATATTTTAATGAATATATTTTGATGACTCGATTAATATTCACGTTGTTTATGAGCTCATATTAATAGGCGAATATGTATAGCCTACATGTAATTAAAAATAATTTGTCACTGCAAGAATGTTTCGAATAAACTCGCGAAGTTAATTAAAAAATAACGAAAAACTTGATGAAACGCATCTAAATTTGCACGAATACTTTCAATTTTAACGTAAAACCTAAATGAAATCAAGCTCATGGATATGTTACACATCAACTACTCAAATATAGATGTGACCCTGGACCACAAAACCAGTCATATGGTTCAATTTTGTGAAATTGAGATTTATACATATGAATAAATAAGCTTTCCATAGATGTGTGGTTTGTTAGGATAGAACAATATTTGGCTGAGATGCAACTATTTGAAAATCTGGAATCTGAGGCGAGGGTGCAAAAAAATCTAAATATTGAGAAAATCGCCTTTAAAGTTGTCCAAATGAAGTCCTTGGAAGTGCATATTACTAATCAAAAATTAGGTTTTGTTGTATTTACGGTACGAAATGTACAAAATATCTTCACGGAACATGATCTTTAACCCTAGTATCCTAATGATGGCATTTTTGGCATAAAAGAAAATTGACAATTTTGACCCATACAATGTAAATGTTTGGTATTGCTACAAATATACCCCAGCTACTTATGACTGGTTTTGTGCTCCAGGGTCACATATGACTGCCTGAGCTCAATAGCATATGCCTCAAACACTTGTTGAAGTCATGGAGAAGAAATATGTTTGCTCTTATCTCTGGATAAGGAAGCAGCCATTTTCTATTAATATGTAGTGCTGAATCATACGCAGATTATCAGTAGTAAGTGTGTGACTGTTAAAAGAAGCTAGATCTGAATTTATGGTGTTAAACTCTTATCCATCACTCATACTGCTCTTTTCAGATGCCTTGAATGTATTCAAATGCTTTACACTTGGATGTACCTTTTGTGATGAGCATAATAGAGTTTTTTTTGTTTGTTTGTTTTTTTCTATTTTGGATGTTTCTGTGAAAGGAAGAGGAAGCTGTCAGAGGTTCTTTCCTCTGAGAAAGTGAGAGTGAGTTGGTATAATGAGCAGGACCGCAGTATTGTGGAGCGGGGCCAGGTTTTTCTGAAGTCAGTAGTAATGTGAAGGGCCTCTCCCTCTCCTGTGCTCTATTGTTCATGAAGTGCTTACAGGAGGGTTTTCCTGCTAGTATTCATTAATCTTATAATGAACACTCTGAAGAACCAGCAACATCTTGCTGTCAGTTTAACAATTTTCTTCCAGCAAATTCAGTGTCGTGCAGAATAATATAGAATATTGTATTAATGTATAGCATATTTTGTTTGTTTTTATCTTTGCTTAAATTTGGTTAATGTATTGCATACACTGTAAAAAAAATAAAAAATAAAAAAGTTGAGCCAACTTAAAATTTTAAGGCAACCAGCTTCAGCAGATTTTTGAGTTTACTCAACTTGTCGTTTTAAGTTTATACAACAAAAATTTGAGAATCTCCCACAAAAATAAGTTGAGCAAACTCAAAAATCTGCTGAAGCTGGTTGCCTTAAAATTTTGAGTTGGTGTTCATTATGTTACCGGTCAAACGTTTGTGCTTTTTACATTTTTATTTATTTCTTTATTTTTTTTGAAAGAAGTCTTGTGCTCACCAAAGCTGCATTTGCTTGATCAAAAATACAGTAAAAACAGTAATAGTGTGAAATATTACTGCAATTTAAAATGACTATTTTCTGTTTGAATATATTGTACAATGTAATTTATTTGTGTGATACAAAGCTGAATTTTCAGCATCATTACTCCAGTCATCATTGTGTCACATGATCCTTCATAAATCATTTTAATATGATGGTTTGATGCTTAAAATTCAGGTTTGACCACAGGAATAAATTAAAAACCGTTATTTTTAATCGTAATAATATTTCACAATATTACTAATAAAATGAAATAAGATAAAGTGTTTGATTAATCTTATATTTAGTTCATCTGTGACTTGTATTGTAAAACAAAAGGAATAGAATAGTAATAAACAGTAATAAAAAAAAAAAAAGTAAAATGGAATAAAAATGAGATCTTCAACAGAACTACTTAAGAAACCCCTGCAAATTCTACTGTTGTCCAGCAGATGGCGGTCTCACACAGCCAATACATAGATATGTGAGGTTCATGTGAAGTGAACTGCTTACATGCTGCCAGATCACTGGACATTAAAAATAATGAATAAATTCAGTTAAGGTCAAGCTGCTGAAATGTTAATGTTATTGTCTAGGCACTGTCAGGGAACAGGGTATTTTTCCCAAAATACATAACGTGTCATTTTCATGCATTTGAAATATTATTTTTATTAATTGAATTTTGTCTCTTATTTCTCTCAGATAATGATGAGTACAGACCGCCTGTGTGGAAATCCTACTGTAAGTGTAGTTCTTATTACAGCAACATATAAAAAGTCTTATATAAAGTATTTATTGTAACAACTAGTTTGATGTAATATTTCACAGGTGAACATCATCCTACTAGAGAAGTAAATGATTGTATCTGGACTGTACTCTGGAGAGTACAGCAAATTAAGTTTTTTCTTGCAAGAAAAAGAATGCCATTTATGTAATTTGCAAAATAGTTGCATTCCGTAATTCACTTTTTTTTTTTTCAGTATATAAAATGGAATATATTCCTCTCGTGAAATGCTTGTGGTATTTTGTTGTAATAGTGTACCAGCTCCAGCAGGAGGCGCCACATCCACGCAGAGTCACCTGCATATCTGAGGTGAGTGATAAAGCCTTTACCATGATAATGCTGCTAGAACTGAAAAATAACATAAATAGGCTGTTTGAAAATATACAGGTTTAAACAAATGTATAAATTTAAAATTTTGGACATACAGATGTCTCTAAAAAGACAAAACATAACTTGAGAATTTGAATTCTGTTTTCTGAGCCTCCAAGCGCCCCCTGGAGGAAAACAAATGCATGACTACAAAACAGTAACATGCTACCTTAGTATGTCAGGATTGGCTCCTCTAATCAGAATGCTTCTGTTGACCATGTCCTGTGCTGTTTTGTTCAGTGATAACCCTTAGTTCATATACTTTGATTTTTTTTTTTTTTTTTTTAATGCATAGTAAATGTTTTAAGTTCAGCCAGGATATAATTTAGGTCTCCCATCTTCATTGAATTACAAATGCATGCCTTAATTGCATGATGGTCTAGACTTGCAGTAACCTCCAGAGGCGAGATGCAATATAAAGACCGGAGAAGCAGGAGAGCAGAGTCTGCGCCCTCCATTAGTCAGGCTGATATTAGTGGCAGTAATTAAGGAGCGAGAGAGATGGTGCTTTTGAATTATTCATCTGTATCATGATAATCTTGTGTTTGTGGAGGAAACTGCCTGCGGTCCAGCACTGCGTTTAGAGATGAGGCCAAACATTTAGACTCATGCCCTCCCCCTCACAGTCTGCAGGTGTTTTATCAGCAGCTTTCTAACAGATAAACATTTATTATGAAATCTGATGGCCACTATTAGCTGCTGTTTGGTAGATTATTTGACGATGATATCAGGGATTCGTAATATGTTGGTGATCATATCGGTATTGATAATATTAAGGTAATTTTTTTTCTTTCTCAAATCAAAATTAAAGGGATCATTCACCCAAAAATGAAAATTTGCTGTTAATTTTCTCACCCTCAGGCCATCCACGATGTAGGTGACTTTTTATCTTTAGTTGAACAGTCAAGATTTTAGCTGAAACCATTGTCCTTGGTGGTTCATAAAATGCAAGTCAGCAACAGCACGGTTTTGCGAATAAAAACAAAGCATATCATAGAACAAAAAATGAAAACCAGTGGTTCCTGACGATATGTTAATGAGGTCTTATGAAGTGAAATGATTGCTCTGTGCAAGAAACATTATTTACAGCATTATTACCTGCATTATTAGCATTATTAAACCAAGGAAACACCATGGACTGTGGTTTCAGCTAAACATCTTCTTTACTGTAAGGCTTGTACTGGAAGCAGATAATAATCCAATCAGTTCAGTCCTTTTAAATGCAACTCACAAAAGCATTACCAAATTGGCAAAAAGAGGCCTAAAATACGCCTATTTTATTAATTTTTTAATTTTGCATTGCGACATAGTTTTCATGATTTTTGTCACATTATTTTATTTTATTTTGTAATTATAGGCAGCACAACAAATACTGTGCTGTTTGCTTATTTTCTAACGGAACTGAAATCTCTTATAGGACTATTTTTGTGACATTATTTTCCTGACAATTAAACACATTTATCCCCAGTAAAAATTATTGTATTACATTTTTTTTTTTTCGTTTAAATCAGCATTAATTATAAGCAGCACAACAAATGTGCATAATTGTCTTGAAAAATCGTAAAAATCATTAAATAGGCTTAATTGTCTTGAAGCAAAATGCAGTTTCTCATTTTTTCCTTTCAGTTTTGTGATCAAATAGGACCTGAATATTTCTTGACCAGTTTCTTGAGATTTACCATTATATTTTCTACTTTACTATTGACTCTTTTCTTGAAATTGTAGATTGGTGTTGGGGTGGGCGATATGACCAAAATCTTATATCATGAGAAGAGTAATTTTATTTCATGGTAGCAATAAAATAAAAAATAAAAAATCACAATATAGGTATTTTTGATTTAAATAATGTCTTTATGATATCACAAATTTTGATATTTGATTTTTAATTCTTGTCACCAGTGCCAGTATCATTGAAAAAAACTAAAACTAGCCTAAATTAAAAAAGCAAAAAAAAAAAAAACTCAAGACAAGTAAACAATCAGTGATTTAAATAAGAATAAGAAACGAATTACTAACAATAGGACAAAAAACTACAGTAGAACAAATAAATAAGAAATGCTGCATGCATTGTATAAAGTAAAATCAAATTTATAAAAACAATTTATAATGCATACTGTGTAAATTAAATATATATTACTTATTAAAGTTGCAAAAGTGATTTGGTCCGGAGCAATGAGAGATTTTCTGTCTTTTGCTGTTTGATTAACATAACAGAAATATATTAGACTGCTGTCACTTTAAGAGCTGCCTGGATACAATATACTGTTAAGGTCATTGCACACTTAGTCCGAAATTTTCGCACATTAAAAAATAAATACGACCTCACGCTGTCAATCACGTTTACACACTACCTCCGAAACTTTCGTCTGTCATAAAAAAAAATTGGAACAGGTTCGATTTTCTGCGTTTTCGCATCCATAGCATGCATTTTGATAGGAAAGGATGACGAATACAAAAAAACCCCCGGAAAAACGCTCGTGAAAATTTCGGACTCAGTGTGCAAGGACCTTAACACTTGTTTTCTTTCTCAGCTGTTTGCTTTCACTTAGCACTTAAATTACTGTGTTTACAAGGATACTTGCAAAGACATGCATTTTGACACATACATATGTGTATTTAACCGTTCAAGACATATAAAGCAGCAAAAATAACTCCGTTCAGGACTCCTGTGCTCTATGAGCACTGTCTTCACCTCGCTGACAGCGCTCAGAAACACCCTGACAGTGTTCGCATATAGCGAAATGAGTTCTCTTTCGCTGCTGATTGCATTTCAACGGCTTAAAATCACTTGTTTTTAAACTGCAATGCTTAAAAACACATGCAAATGATAAATTTTCGTGACCATGTAGCACAGCAACATCACATGAGTATGTAACCGCGATAGAGACGATGGTCCAAAATCTCTACTGGTTAATCGCATCTTTCGGTATATCATAACAGCAAAACAGGCAGGCACAACATTAGAACTGTTCTTTATGAATACTGTATCGCTATAAATCTATTAGTGTAACTGTGCTATTTTGATGTTGTTTTTGATGATAAAGAGCATGTTCATGCCAGTAAGTGACTCTCAAAGACGCAGACGTCCGTGTCTGTGGAAGGAGTTTTAATAAGATGTTGATCTGCTGACGGTGGGATGGGGTCTCCTGCTGTTAGCACAATTCAGCAGGTATTTTACCCGCAGACGTAGACCCCTTCCCCCCTCGCCCGCCCCAGCCGACTGGACGGCGTATTAATTAACGGTGGATTAACATTAAACAGATGCACACTGCTCTTCATGTTTATCTCAAGGGCTTCTTAAGGATTCGTTCTGGAGCGTTTCTTGCTCTGGGCTGCTGGCCACTTATCTGCTCCTGTAAAGCGCATCACCCCTTTGTAGGGTGGAGGGTTATTGTGGCAAGAGGTTTAACCCTGTCTAATCCCCTTCAAAAGGCCCCACAAATTTTTTTTTTTTAGCATTCAGAGCATGCAAATCAGTGACCAGAGTCCTCAAACACACACACACACACACACACACACAATCTGCAGCAGAGCACACAACTCACTGGACACTTCACTCAAGCATCTGGGTTTACTTTTTATCAAGAGTCTTGATGACAAATAGTGCTTTTGATTCAGGACCCAGATTTTAGGAGCCAGATAAGAGTGTTATTAACATCTACCAACAATTTGAAAACAATATTTGCTTTTACTCTAGAACAGTTTTAAAGTGTACACTGTATAAAAATGTCCTGTTAAATCTACGGTAAAAAAAAAAGTTGAGAGGAAACAAAACATATGCATATAAACTACAATTCCAGGGACTTCTGGAAATGTTCTTTTATTGTTTCGTTGTTCAGTAGAATTTTACATAATGTAATTTTAAACTATTTGCAGTTTGTCACCATATGTGGTATGTTACAGTTAACAATTTATCAGGTTTTAACTTTAGAATTTTAATGTAAAGGTTCTGAACATTTTACAGTGTTTATTTTGTTATTCTGACACTGAGTATCAGCTGGAGTAACTTAATTCACACAGATAATACAGATAATATTAATTTCACAGCAGATGATAATTTCCTTTTTTTTTTATCTGAACCTCAGTCTACCCTCCATGTAAGTGATAAAGAAATGATCCTTGCCTCTCACAGATGCTGATGTCCTGCTGCTTTCATTCAGTCTGCGACCAAATTATTAAGGTTTTGATTTCACCGCCTTATCAGATTTCATTAGTGCAGCTTGAGTTTGTCCTTTCTTGTTGTAATTGAATTGTATATTGCGGTGAGCTTCAACTTAATCCTCATTAACGCTTCATGGATTTAGCATGATTTACCAGTGACAATATTGAAAATAATAATTTGTGACTTAAATCTCTATAGAGTCTCAGTTCACTGTATAATGTCAGTGTTTTAAAAAAGGTAAATTTTTTTATTTTTTGTGCCCTCAGTGCACTCACCATGTTTTAAGGTATGTTGTGTTTTAGGCTGTATTTTAGCTCTGGTGTAGAGAGGTGCAGCTTCTGGCTGTGTGTGTGAATAAATTGTGTTGGCTTCAAGAGCTCAGTGTGTCTTCTGCTGCACACAAACAAACACACACCTGAAATGATAGAAGTTAGATTTGATATGAGGGGTTTTCTTCTGATTTTCCAAGAATGTGTATTCATGTGTGAAGGAAAACCCAACCTTCAAGACGTGTGTGAGAGTCTTATGTAATTCTCTCTTTGAGGAGCTTCATCTCTGTGAGAGGAGGACCACGATGTGTGCAAACCTAGATATTCAGTCAAGACATTTATGGTGGATGATTTTAGACCATTTTTTCTTGGGTATGAAATGCACACTAACCATTAATAAAACAATAAACTTAAAGGGTTAGTCCACCCAAAAATTAAAATTCTGTCATTAATTACGTTAATACATTAATTTCATTAATAAACACGATAGAGTTGTGCGATTTTGGATAAATTGAGAATCATGATTTTTTTTTTCACGATTCTACCACGATTCTGAACTGAACTAAAACTAATGTGTTGCAAAATATTAATTGCTGCAGTCTATTTAAATGTTTAATTAATTTAAATGAATTATTAAACATTTTACTATAAAATATTATGTATTTAAAATATAATATATTTAATACATTTTTTTTTGTATTAAAACTATGAAAAATTGGTTTGAATGAATGATTCAATGACTCACTCATACCTCACTTGTTTCATTACTGGATGAATCAGCGTTTTTGAATTAATCTCGAATGAATGATTCAATGAGAAATACATTTTTCAGTCACTTGTCGCCACCTAGTGGTGAAACGATGCAATCGACACAAACGCTGTTTGAAGCTACTTTCAAGTAGATGACTTGCTCGATTTTGATCGCTACCATAGACATCAATGTTTATATCTGAACTTTAAATTTCATCCAGTGTCACTGTTTTTTTTTCTTTTCATATTCGTCATCCTTTCCTATCAAAATGCTTGATTTGGATGCGGAAACGCAGAAAATCGAACCTGATCTGAATTTTTTTATGACGGACGAAAGTTTCGGAGGCAGTGTGTAAACGTGATTGACTCAACGTGAGGTCGTATTTATTTTTTAACGTGCAAAAAATTTGGACGAAAATTTCAGACCGAAATAAAACTGTGTAGTTGAAAAGACTGTTAGTGAAGCTGTTTCTTGTCCAAACATGTTAACAGTCTGCTCTCTGTGTCAGCGGCAGCACGAATGAAGATTTGAATGTTCCGGTATGATTTTTTTCAAAGGTTTAATACACATGGGCGAATTGTTGTTATTTAGAAATTAGATCGTGTGGGTATTTAAATCGAGGTCACAATCTTTTAACGATTAATCGTGTAGAGCTTTCTGAATACTTTTTGTGCACAAAGAAAACAAAAATAATAACTTTATTCAACAATTTCCTCTCCGTGTCAGGTTTTGACATGCGTTCACAAGAGATGCATGCATGTGGTGCTGCTGATGTAGAACCCGGATGCACTACGCCTTGTTTATGAGCAGAGGAGTCATGAATGACACAGAAAATAAAAAAATATTGAATAAAGCTGTCATAACGATTTCTTTCTCTTGTAGGCTGGTTCTAAAAACTGATCAGACTTGATTGAAACTCAGTGGAGCTGCAGGACTAGGTGCAATCACTGGTGTTTACCTCCTTTAGTCTGACTGAATTCATGCCAAACAGTGTTTTTATTTTATTTTTTAAATATTTTTCAGTGACCTACAATAATTTGGAAAACTGAAAGTAAAGTCACTAAATTTATATTTCAAATAAATGCTGTTCTTTTGAACATTCTATTAATCAAAGAATCCTGAGAAAAAAAAAAAATCCTGTATCAGTTTCCATAAAAATATGAAGCAGCATAACTGTTTTCAACACTGATATTAATAAATGTTAATTTATCAGCAACAGCATATGATTTCTGAAGGATCATGTGACACTAAAAGCTGGAGTAATGATGCTTGGCATCACAGGAATCAGATACATTTTAAAATGTATTACAATAGAAAAACGTTGTTTTACATTATAATATTTCACAATATTAGTGTGTTTACTGTATTCTAATCAAATAAGTGCAGTCTTGGTGAGCAGAGAAGGCTTCTTTAAAAAAAAAAAATTACAGACTTCAAACTTTTAAATGGTGTGTGTGATGTGACAACACGTTTATTTAATCCTCCACCGATTACGAATTTTATATATGTATATAAAAAAACTGCAGTAGCTTTACTGTAACTATAACTGCAAATGTAAATGTACTTCTTTTTGAAAAAATCGAGAAAAGTCTATTTAGAATAACAAGTAGTGATGAATTGTGCACATTAAGAGCAGGAACATTAATTCTAGTTAATGGGGCCAATTTTTATATCTTGTTTTTTCTGATTTCCAAAATAGGAGAGAACAAATGTAATGAAATTAATTTTATAAATGAGGTGAGAAATTGGGTGAAAATGTGTGAAACAATTGGCTCGTTTTTCCAATGTCACCTGGTCATTGCTGATATTAGCATTTAAGGATGCTGATAGAGAAACCCAGACAGAAATTAGATGCTCTCATTTTTCATACAGCAAATAGTGCACACTCAGCACACACACACACACACACACACACACACACACACACACACACACACACACACACACAGGCCCTTTGACTGTTAAACTCTGGCTTTCAGTGATTGATTAGCTCTATAGTGTTGCTGATTCCCATCATTAGCTGGTTTTATTACCCTGTCGGTCATTTCACCTACAACCCGCACACATGTGCGCTTCACACACACATTAACACACAACCTTGCTTTACAAAACACTTTCTGCTTTTATTCTCATCAGGAAACAGTGTTATTCCATTCCACATCCCATTTACCCAGAAACAGTCATTCATTCACTGACTGACACTTCTCATTGTCTGGTGTTGTGTTTCATTACGTTTTAAAGCTGCATCGGTCGGTTTATTCCTCCTGGATGTATATATTTCAGCTGTCTTATGTTTCTTGTTTTTGTAGCTGTGATAATCTGGATTTCCCATTGTGCAGGACTTTTGATTTTTCAAAAGTTGTCAAATATATTTGTCAGAATCCCCATATATATGGAAGCATATGTGTAGCTAAATTCAATTTGAAACGTGATATGCAAAATAACAATGCAATATGTAAAATGGCAATGTATTTCTGTATTTAAATTTACATTTTCATATGTGCAACATTTAGTGCAAAATGAAAATTCAATAATATCATTTAAATTTGCCATTTTCTACACGAGTTTTAATATGCAAATTAAAAACATATTTTAAAGCTTTATAAGTTGCAAAATTCAAATGAAAATGTATTACCCAAATTGATTAGATATGTTTAACATCTCCAAGCAAAAACCGTAGCAAAATGATCATTTAAATGCTGTTTTTCCTAAATGCATTTAGACTTAGGGGTAGGACACTTGGGATTGCATTTTCATCATGATATCACATGATAATTGTAGCAAAATGCAGTGAGAGTTTCAAAATGCATTCTGAGCCAAAGGTGCAGCAAAATGGTGATTTAAATGTCTTTTATGTTTCTTAAATGCATTGACACTTACATATATGACGTTTCAGTTGCATTTTCATTAAATAGCCCGCGAATATAGTTTAAGTCATTGTGGATTTGAAAAAGCATTCTGAGCCGAGCACGCCCCCTAGCTGTCAGGCGGCAACAGGATGCACGATAGGTCAATATTCACCGTTAACCAAACGCTTTTCACCTGCCTCAACATCTCTCACCGTTTGCACTCGGATTGATGCACATAAGCAAACAGACAGTGCTATTCTACACTTATTTACTACCTTACCTTATGTTTTATTACTCTTTTATTTTTAATCTGTAAAATAGCACGTGTTCCGTGGCACCTGAACAGGGACGTGCACAGAGTTCCTCAGGGGCAGGGGCTTTGGGGGCTCGAGACCCTGCCCTTTTTTCAAAATTATTCAAAGTGCCCTTCTCAGACAAATATCAATGATATTGTGGTCAATAAAACAAAATGCATTTGAATTATAATTAACATGACAATGTGTACAAAACGGTAACTAATCGCTCAAAAGTCTGAAAATTCCTGTTTATTTTTACATATCTGTCAGACTGAGGCGTTGCTATGGGTTGCGCGCGTTTTGTTCGACTGACTGATATTCCACAGTCTGTGCTGAAACCTAGCTCTCAAGCCATATATGGTTCTTTCAGTGAATGGAAGGAAAAAAATAAATCAAACAATATTTTTAACTTTTTTTTTCATCAATAATCAAAGCTATTGTGTCGATTTCATTAAAAATCCATATATTATATATTTTAGAATATTAGGCTACATAATTAATCAATGCCCGTTTGTCATGTATAATACACCAACCAATCATGATCTGGTTCAAATTTCATTGGACAATAATGTGGAGTGGTCATTTTCCGTTCTTATTCATAAATCGGTAGAAAATGACATGGGATTTGAAAAAATAAAATAAAAATAGCAATAATGGTAATCAGTAGGCTATTCAATTCAGTGAAAGTGACGTGACATGAGGCCAAGTATGGTTACCCATACTCGGAATTTGTGCTCTGCATTTAACCCATCCAAAGTGCACACACACAGCAGTGAACACACACCCGGAGCAGTGGGCAGCCATTTATGCTGCGGCGCCCGGGGAGCAGTTGGGGGTTCGGTGCCTTGCTGGCACCTCAGTCGTGGTATTGAGGGTGGAGAGAGCACTGGACATTCCTAACCCTAACCCTTTAGGTTACGAGTCCGACTCTCTAACCATTAGACCACGACCTCCCCAATTCACTTATATTTATGTATGATGTCCTACACCGTTTACTATTTCATGAAACTCTTTAGTTAATGAAGCCCAAGTGCCACCTACAGGCCTATTATGTGAAGTGTTGGCTGGTGAAATGGTGATGTGAAAGGACTTTATTATATTAACATTTTTGATAGTTATGCAGCATTATGAAATTGTCTTATGCTCATCAAGCCTGCATTTATTTGATCAAAAATACAGAAAAAACTGTAATATTGTGAAATATTAGTTTAAAGGAATGTTTTTCTATTTTAATATACTTTAAAATTATAATTTATTTCTGTGATCAAAGCTGAATTTTCAGCATCATTACTCCAGTCTTCAATGCATGGTCCTTCAGAAATCATTCTAATATGCTGATTTATTATCAATGTTGGAAACAGTTGTGCTGCTTTATTTTTGGCTTTTTATTTTTATTGTATTTATTTATTTTGGAACCTGTGATAGTTTTTTGGGGTTCATTGATAAATAAAAAGTTAAAAAGAACAGCATGTATTCAAAATAGAGATGTTTTCTAACAATATTGATCTTTACTATTACTGTTACTATTAAATCTTTGCTGAATAAAAACAAATTTCTTAAAAAAAAAATAAAATAAAAAAATACTGACCACAAGCTTTTGAATGGTAGTGTATATTGTTACAAAAGTTATATTTTAAATAAATGCTGTTCTTATTTAACTTTTTATTCATCAAAGAATCCTGAAAAAAAGGTTTCCAACTGGTTTCCAACATTGCTAATAAATCAGCATTGCTTAAAATGTATATTAAAATTTTGATCAAATAAATGCAGGCTTGATGACCATAAGTGACGTATTGCAAAAATATAAAATAGTAATGTATCCAAACTTTTGACCTATATTTTTATTTTATTTTTTTCACATTGCCCTTTATTTTTTTTTTTTTACATTTGAGCCCCTGCCCCTGAGGAACTCTCTGCACGTCCCTTGTTCAGTGTTCAGGTGCCACGTAACACACGCTATTTTACGAATTAAAAATAAGAGTAATAAAATATAAGGTAAGGTAGTAAATAAGTGTAGAATAGCACTCCGTTTGCTTATGTGCATCAATCCGAGTGTAAACAGTGAGAGATGTTGAGGCAGGTGAAAAGCATTTGGTTAACGGTGAATATTGACCTATCGTGCATCCTGTTGCCAATCTTGATGTAATGATTGACAGCTAGGGGGCGTGCTCGACTCGGAATGCATTTTCAAATCCACAATGACTTAAACTATATTCATCGCCGAGTATTTAATGAAAGTGCAATTGAAATGTCATATATGTAAGTGTCAATGCATTTAAGAAAAATAAAATACATTTAAATCAACATTTTGCTGCACCTTTGGCTCAGAATGCATTTTGAAACTCTCATTGCATTTTGCTACAATTATCACTCGGTATCACAATGAAAATGCAATCCCAAGTGTCCTACCCCTAAGTCTAAATGCGTTTAGGAAAAACAGCTTAAATGATAATTTTGCTACAGTTTTTGCTTGGACATGTTAAACATATTTAATCAATTTGGGTAATTCATTTTCATTTTGCAACTTATAAAACTTTAAAATATGTTTTTAATTTGCATATTAAAACTAGTGTAGAAAATGGCAAATTTAAATGTAATTGAGTTTCCATTTTCATTTTTCACTAAATGTTGCACATATGAATGGGAAAATACATTGCCATTTTACATATTGCATTGCCATATTACATTTTATATTGAATTTAGCTACACATATGCTTCCATAATAGTAAACCTGCTCACATAAACTCAAACACACACCACTGTTCCATTACCCTGCGGTTGTATTTTCTGTAAGAGATGAATGTGGGAGAAACAGAGCCTGTATGGGGGAAGGGAGAGGAGGATAAGGGTGCGTTGTGAATTCAGTGCTGCTGGATTCTCTGTAAGCTCAAGGTTAATCATTCAGGAGGGTGTTGTGGGGTTTGTTATGGTAATTTATTTGAGTGTTGGCTTTACGCTGCTGATTGTCGGATCAAGGGTTAAATGTCACCAACGAACAATAATGGAAAATGTATTCATGTGGTGTTGTTGTTATTTAGTCTTTACACTGTGATTTATAATGTCAATTTATTTATTTTTTGCTGTATGTATTGAAAAGCTTAGGACAAATAAAATGCCACAAAAAATCTACAAATTTTTCAGTAAAAAAAAAAAAAAAAACATTATCAGATGTAATGTTAATATACCAAATTACTAAAATCAGTTTTTACCTTTATAGCATACTGATAACCATAAAAACAGAGATGGTTAAGAGAAAGGCACATGATGAATTTGAGTTCATCAAAAGCAGCTTCACAAAATGAGGAGGAATATACTAATATATAAACAGCACACACTGTCATTCACACAAATACTAGTCAACACTATCATGGTAACACACATAACACTAAAATAATGCAATAAAGAATTCTGGGAATGTCAGTTTGTTTGTTTTTTTTTCTCACTGTAAATTGTAAGACGAGTTGTTCCTTTTCACATCCAAAACTGTGCATTTAACAGTATTTTTTTATTATAAAATTACATGAAATGTCTTGTTTTTACGAGCACGAGTAAATCAGTGTATCCTGGAAGATTTCACAGTAATTAACAAAAAATTCAAAATAAATACATGTACTGTATGTGATTAAAAAAAGAATTCATATCGATTAAAAATAAATAAATCTTATATTTTAATTTCTTTAATGCTACATTAATCTTAATAAAATCCAGATTAGTAGCAAGGCTCTCTGGAATATGTTATTGTTTGGCCAGTGTTGGCATTCTGTAAGATTTTTGTTTTGTTGCATAAAATGTTTATATCTGTTTGTTAATGAGGGATTTGTAGATGCAGTAATTCATGTAGATTTGTCAGATCAACTCTGTCACCCTGAGAACTGGATCAGAAGGTCTCCAGTAGCATGTTGTTGGTGGCATTTTTATTATTTGATTTAATAATAATTGTATCATTTAGAAATAATTTCATGAATTGTACACACAATTTGAAGATCTTCCTTATTAACCCACGGGCCATTTGAGCAGAATTCATAGTCTATTGCTATTAGGACTTCCCATTAAATACAAATAAAGGTCTATATATAATTCATAGAATAAGTTTAATTTTTGACTGGAGTTTCATTGTTTGATTTGCCCGTGCTTTATTCAATTATTCAATTAAACTGTCAAAATGCATAATTTTACATAGAATATTGGATTAGTCTTTTACATTCATGGAACCTTTTCCATAGACATAAATTATTAAAAATGATATCAGATGTATTTTACATATTCTGCCGAAGCAGCTGGGATGAGTTGACCCCCCGAGGGCTTTTGTCAGGGTCAGAAGACTTTCTTATGGTTTTCAAAGTACTACAGCAAAATTAGCCTATACATATA
Source organism: Onychostoma macrolepis (assembly GCF_012432095.1). Taxonomy (NCBI): domain Eukaryota; kingdom Metazoa; phylum Chordata; class Actinopteri; order Cypriniformes; family Cyprinidae; genus Onychostoma; species Onychostoma macrolepis. The sequence goes on along the minus strand of NC_081163.1, from coordinate 26,389,980 downwards.
TTTCCATTTATTATTTATTGTTGATCCTGCTTAACTCTCTAAATATGTTCAGTTATCAGTAAATGCACACTGCTCCTAAGAGGGGCGTCTTCCCTACATTGCCCTATATTTTGCAGTTTGTCCATGATAATCCACTTAGCTTTGATTAGTTTCACTTCCCTCATGAAACACTCCATTACTTTGTGCTGGAATAATTCCCCAGTCAACATTCAATTTGTTTATGTGTATTAATGTGTGATGGTGACTGCCTTACTATTTTTATCCTTTAATTATTATACTGTTACTTTACCTCAGTTTAGTCTCTTAATAAAATCTCTCATAGTGCTGTGGACAATGATGTTCTCCAGTAATACTCTGTGTGTTCCTGAACAATAATGAAGTATTTTATTGCATAACTTTTTAATCAGTAATGACCTCTCTCGTGTTTGCAGGTGGAGAACCGGCCGAAGTACTATGGACGAGAGTGAGTTTCATTGCACTCATTACAGACCCAGTTCAGATTCTACGGGTGTGGTGTGGACTGACATGAATCCCCAGTGTTTCAGGATTCAGACCTAATGCGTTCTTATTAATATTCTCTCTCTGATTTGGTTTCCTGTGAAGGTATCATGGGATGATCTCCAGAGAGGAAGCCGACCAACTGCTCAGTGTGGCTGAGGGAAGTTATCTGATCCGAGAGAGCCAGAGACAGCCGGGCACATACACATTAGCACTACGGTACATGAACCTTCACCTTTGACCTCTGACCTGTGCAGACTCCTCTTCTTCAGGATGTTCTGACTCGGTGTGCTTTATCTTTTGTAACTACTTCAGCTTACAGAAAGATAATAGCAACATGCTAAAACATTTAAGCAAACATGGTAATATTAACAGCATGTTAACAATGTGTTAAAGCATGATTGCAGTTTGTTAAACCTTGCTAGGAACATGATAGAGACATGTTAAAACATGAAATAACAAACAAAATCTATAACAATCTATAAAACAACATACATAAAATTAGAATAATGCATTAAAGACCCACATTAAGAAGATGTGTTTTAAGTTTTGATTTAAAAGAGGAGAGTGATGACACCATTCAGATCGATACCGGCAGGCTATTCCAGAGTTTAGGGCCCGCTATCGCGAAAGCACGGTCTCCACGATGCTTTAACCTCGATCTACGAACAGAAAGCACTCCAAGGTTGCCGAATCTAAGTGCCCTGGACGGATTATGACAATGTAAAAGATCAGATAAATAAGTGGGAGCTAGGCCGTGTAATGCTTTAAAAACAAAAACTACAATTTTAAATTCTATTCTCAGTTTGACTGGTAGCCAGTGCAGAGAAGTTCAAATGCGAGATATGCGATCGAATTTACGACTACCAGTCAGCAGCCTGGCTGCAGCATTTTGAACCATTCGAAGGCGTCCAATCGATGATTGGTTTGCTCCATAATAGAGTGAATTGCAGTAGTCAAGGCATGAAGTAATAAATGCATGGATGACTATTTCAAAGTTCTTTAAAGAAAAGATTTAACTTTTGCGAGACGTCGTAAATGATAAAAACATGACTTAACAACAGAATTAATCTGTTTATCGAACTTGAGACCTGAATCAAACAACACACCTAGATTTTTCACACATGGGGAGACATAAGAACTTAAGTCGCCAGGGTCAAGATATCCTAAGTCGTAAAAATCACTTGGACCAAACAGTAATACTTCAGTTTTATTCTCATTTAAGGCCAGAAAATTGAGTGTAAGCCACAATTTCACTTCCTGTAAACACACTAGCAGGACCTCTATGGAGCTAGAATCATTATGTTTAAAGCGCAGGTACAATTGGGTGTCATCAGCGTATAAGTGAAAAGATACTCCCATATTTTAAAAAGATGGAACCCAATGGCAAGCAGGTATTAAGAGAACAATGTTGGAGCTAGAATAGATCCCTGCAGAACACCACAGGAGAAATGTGCTGCTGAGGAAGTGTGTTTTACAATGCATACAGAAAACTTCCTGTTAGTTAAAAAGGACTGAAACCAATTTAGAACGGTGCCCTGAATGCCTACAAGATTTTCCAGTCAGGAAATAAGAATTGTATGATCAACCATATCGAAAGCTGAACTGAGATCTAAAAGGACCAGAGCAACAGCACTCCCATTATCTGTAGCCAGCAAAAATGTCATTAGTTACTTTCAATAGAGCAGATTTGGTACTGTAAAGTTTTATGAATCCTGACTGAAAAGTATCATATAGTGAATTAGATTCCAGCAAAGAGTTAATACAACCAAACATTTTTAAATGAAAGGGAGATTAGAAATTGGTCTGAAATTACCTAAATCAGACACATCAAGATTTTGTTGTAACAGTTTGTAAAAATTACAAGCTATAACAAAATATTATTAACCCTGCTGAACACCCCCCCAGCTAAAACCAGCCTAAGCTGGAAGTAGCTGGTTTTAGCTGGTCTTCCAGACTCACCAGCTAAAGAAGTGGTCAAAACCCCTTTAAAACCAGCCTGGAAACCATCCATGACCAGGCTGGAAGACCAGCTAAAACCTTCTATTTTTTTTATTTTAATTTTAGCAGGGAACACTTTACAAAATTCTAGAAATATCCTAACAGCATGTTAAATCATGTCAGCAATGTGTTAAAACATGCTGTCAATGTGTTAATTGCCAGATATGCTAGCAACAAGTTAACTCATGTTAGCAATGTGTTACCATGCTAGTACATGTTAACATTGTGCTAAAACATGCAAGCAGCATGCTACAACATGTTACACACTAAAAAATGATGGGTTAACCTTTTAAAGACCTAGAACATTTTGGGGGCACCTGACACGCCTGTACTTTTCTTTGTTTTTTCAGACCAATTCTAGCAGTCGGCATCAAGTACCATATATCATTATAAACAGGAGAACTTGAAGGTTCTGTCTAGCTAATTTAAAGTCCCAATTTTCCCAATGTTTTCTCTAAGAATTAACGAATTTCCAGAATTTTAAGAAAAGTCTTAGTACTTATTATATATATTAAGTAACACATTCATTGTATATATTAAGGCACAAGGCGAGCATAAAAGATGCTCAGGATTGTTTGCGGAAGAGTCAAGCGCTGTGTGAGAAGTTTTCTGTGCACACAGACTGCCGCGTCTACACCGTGCGGATACTAAATTGAGCTCTCTTCCGCTTTTTTGTGCATGGATGAATAAATACAGACAAAATTACATCAATTTTGGCGAATATCATAGTAAACAGGCAGATGTCTTAACGTAAACAGCTGAGAAAGAAAATGCATGTGTATCAGTGTATTAAATCCGTGCTTTCGTTCTTAAAGTGAAAGCAAACTAATAATAAATCTAATTCTGTCAAAGAAAAATACAAGTACTGACTGCTCCTGACTAAATAACCTTTGTAACATCAAAAATGATTAATCTATATTTTATTTATACAGTGAAGACTATGCAGTTATTTTACATTTCTGTAGCGTACCTGAAAATTTATTTTAGCCTGATCTGAAAAACCTGAAAAGCACTGTTTATTGACATTCTGCTATTGCTTGTAATTTGGTTATCTGTAGAAAAGGTTTTTAGCACTGAGCCCATAGTAGTAGCCAGAATTGTTTTTCCAATTGTTTATTTTGTTTATTACCATAAACAAAAAAAAAAAAGTTTATATGCCTGTTTTTTTTTTTTTTTTTTTTGTTGTTGTTGTTGTTGTGAATATCCCAACTGAGGTACAGGATGTGAAAATTTCATATAAATGTTCATGTTATATATTTTGGTTGCATTTGTGAGTTAATAAAACTGTAGGCTAGATGGTTGTTTAAAATAGGTATATAATATCATAACATCGAAATATCGATCGATATACTCCTGTATCGAATCGTAATAATATCGTAGAATTTTTTGAGGTATCAGCAAATATCGTATCGCTGGGTATGAGAATCGATATTGACGAACCATCTGATTTACACCCATAGTAAATACCTCTATAAAGGTGTTCTATGCTGCAATTGAGATTATTAGGGGTTTTGCTGACTGGTTGCTAATGTTGTCAGATTCATTTCTGAGGAACACCCAGAAACCATCTGTGCAAAACTAACCTCGCAGCTCTCTTCTATTCTACCTCAGCATGTGTGTCTATAACATTTGCTCCTGTAACCTCTCATGATCAAAACCTTGTGTTAGTATCCCATCCGTCTGTGACCTAGATCTCTACACTTTCTCCAGTCTCTCTGCCGTATCTTGGCCTCGTCTTGACCCCTGTGTGTTTAGCTGATGTGTGATCACTTCTGACGTGTATTAGCAGAGATTTGTTTGGATGTGGAGCAGCACAGTGGATGTTTTCTGAAGGGCATACGGGTTTGAGAAATCCGTCCAGCATTATTTTGCGTATGGAATGAAGTCTGTCCTTGAAGAGACTAATGTCTCCTAATCGGATTAACATGATGTGTGTTTACTTTGGCTGGTTTTTGCTATTCATCACTAGGGTTTTAAAAAGGCCATTATTTTAGTCAAGGTTTCTTACATTTAAAATCAAGTTTTATATAATTTCTTTCTTTCGTTTTTTGTGTTTACTTTTTTCAGGTGTAGGACAATGTCACGTTTCAACCTCTCACTGACCCCTAGAATTAAATAAGCTGATTTTACTTTTGTTTCATGAATACTCCGTATAAACAGCCTTTGTTATGATTGGTTAAACTCTGCACACTGTGACTGGCAAAAAACTGGCAGTGTGTTGACGTGTAAATGTAGGCTATACACAGAAAATGTTATAAATTGACAGTAAGGACATTTATAATATTACAAAATATTTATATTTCAAACAAACACTTCTGTTTTGATTGCAGCTTCCCCAAAAATATTTAGCAGCAATGGTTTCAACATTGATAATAAGAAATGTTTCTTGAGCATCAAATTAGCATTTTAGAATGATTTCTGAAGGATCATGTGACACTGAAGACTAGAGTAATGATGCTGAAAATACAGCTTTGATCACAGGATCAAGTTACATTTTACAATATATTCAAATAGAAAATTGTAATATTTAACAGTACTAGTTTTTGTTTTTTTTTCAAACACATAATATAAATGCAACCTTATATTGAGCATAAGAGACTTCTTTCAAAAACAATGAATCGAAGTGTGCTCATGTAAAAATTGTGCTCTAAAAGCTATGTTAGAGGACTTGTGTTGAGGTCCGTGTGTGTGTGTGTGTGTGTGTGTCAGAGAAACAAAAAGTCTCGAGATAATCCCTTTTAATCTGCTCGTTTGAGCAGACGGTTGACCACACACTGCTACACACTGCACGTGCTGTCTTTCTAGTCCAAATTTTCTCTCTCTCTCTCTCTCTGTGTGTGTGTGTGTGTGTGTGTGTGTGTGTTTCTCAGCCGCTCTCTTGTGCTCATCCTCAGGCATGTGGTTCCCCAGAGAAAGCATCTGTTGTGTACTGTGCGCAAAAGCTTTAACATCAAAGAACTCTATTGCCATCAGGCTTTAATGACATTAGCCTTTGTGCATGTGTGTGTGTGTGTGCTGCTTCTGATATGAACTCCTATTTGTGTGCATCTGTAAGTGTTTGCAGATCCATCTGCATCTGATTTTGGGTGTGCTCGTGTGTAAGTCTAGGTTTGTGTGTGTGTGAGTCTCTGTGGGATCATAATCAAACTCCAACAGGAAGCACATGCATTATAAAACCTCAGCTGTCCTATGATTTCCAGTGGCTCATAACAGCATTACTATCTCTGATCAGGTTATAATAGATTGTCCTAGAGATTCAGGGATCAAACCGCTGTTTTCTAATACTGTTTGATACAAATATTTAAACTAAAAGGAAAATACAAATATTGTCACTATATGCACTATATGCACATTCATTCTTTGTTTTATGTATGCTAAAACTGCTTTATAAATGCCTCCACTCTGTTTACATTCACAATTATGAATTATATTATGAATCTCTGACTATAAATTTACATATTTTCAATTCAAACAGTGAAGGAGAAAGTGAGTAGTTTGGATAAATTACTGTTGGTAATTTCATTTAAAAATTAACATGGTCACGATGTTAAATATTAATATATGACTGCCCACATCTACACATCAACAGCTATTCGGCATTCAGCAACTTGGTCCTCCACAATTATGGAGGACCAAACCTGTCATATTTAGAAATAAATAAATAAATGTACAAAGAAATGTAAAAAAGCAAAAATAAATGATTATTTATAATTTTCTTTCCTTATGTATTTTTTCATTTTTTTTCCACATTTATTTATACATTTATTTATTTCCACTTTTATTTATTTTCACATTTATATATTTATTTACGTATTTATTTATTTATTTCCACATTTATATATTTCCACATTTATTTATTTATACATTTCTTTGTCCGTAGGGTAATGAGGAGGCGTGTTTCGTCAGGAAAAGCAATCGAGCCAGAGTAGTCGAGGGGTAAGCTTGAGGCCACAGTGACACCTTGTGGTGCCCAAACGAAGTACAAGAAGTGTAGCCTATATGACGCGCCTGTTGATAGTGTGGGATGAATGACTTAGATGGGCGATATGACCAAAATCTTATATCACCGTTATTATTTCAGTTTCACGCGGGGGGTTCTTTCGGCTGGGAAGCCTGCTATCTGTGATCGCGTGCATTTGCTGAAGCTCGCGAAAGCATGCAGTCGCTCTCTTATGCGCGCTGTTTTTTTAGGTTTCACTTTCAAAGCATACAAGGCATGTTTCCAATATTCGGAATAGAAGGAGGTTACTGTAGAAGACTGGTCGCCTCGCGCCTCTTCCCGTGTGGACAGTCACCGCATCAACTGATTATAATGGGTTCTCTTGGTGTAGACACGGCTTTAGATACGGATTAATCACACGTTTTAGGCTGGAAATATCCAGAATTGGGTCAAACAAGAGGTGTCCATGGGAACGGAGCTAGTGAAACACACACCACATGCATTGAACATACAAGCATCATGCTCATCCAAACAGCGCCTGTCGTGTGCCCTCAGCTTTTTGAGCTAACTGCAGTTTTTTAATGTAACCAAAAACCAAAAACAACATTGACAGCATCAGAAACAAACCTGTAAACTGATGTCTAGGGGCATTTAAAAAAATATATATATATATATATATATATATAAATCCAATCAGTGTCAACAAAAGCCAGAGACATCATTACTGAATGCATTTACACTGCAATAAGCCTACAAATGCATAAAATGTTATGAAATTAATGTTTTAAAGTTTAAAGGCAGAAATATGTCAATATGTCAATCTATTAAATGATACGTTTAATATGAAACTAAAACAGACACTAGGTGGGGCCAAGTCACTGTTTTAACGAGTGAGTTCAATCCATTCAGCTGATTCCTTCAAATTACGCTGATTACGAAAACACCACTACTTGTTGCCGCGGTTCAGCTGTGGATTTGTTTCTGTGATCATTATATGTAGGCCTAAGATCACATGTTTTTTTTAAAGAAATAAAACATATTTTCATGATAAAATGATCAAAAAGATGGCAGGTAGGGTAGGGGACATGTTCGGCGAACACGACTTCTTATGTTGAGAGAACATTTCTCGTGGCCATGCGTTTAATGCACGAACCTGCGTGACCATGGCAACCTTGTATATTCAGACATTAATATTATGAATAAATTAATAAAAAGTGTATTGATTATAACAAGGTTCATAAATGTTGTCCGTGGACTGTAACCTATATATCTGCAACATATCACGCACTAATACAGTTAGGTTAATATAATATTTTCTTAATTCTTCGCTTTATTAAATTCAAAACATTTTATTAATTTATTCATAATATTAATGTCTGAATATACAAGGTTGCCATGGTCACGCAGGTTCGTGCATTAAACGCATGGCCACGAAATGTTCTCTCAACATAAGAAGTCGTGTTCACGAACATGTCCCCTACCCTACCTGCCATCTTTTGATCATTTTATCATGAAAATATGTTTTATTTCTTTAAAAATCATGTGATCTTAGGCCTACATATAATGATCACAGAAACAAATCCACAGCTGAACCGCGGCAACAAGTAGTGGTGTTTTCGTAATCAGCGTAATTTGAAGGAATCAGCTGAATGGATTGAACTCACTGTTAAAACAGTGACTTGGCCCCACCTAGTGTCTGTTTTAGTTTCATATTAAACGTATCATTTAATAGATTGACATATTGACATATTTCTGCCTTTAAACTTTAAAACATTAATTTCATAACATTTTATGCATTTGTAGGCTTATTGCAGTGTAAATGCATTCAGTAATGATGTCTCTGGCTTTTGTTGACACTGATTGGATTTATATATATATATATATATATTTTTTTTAAATGCCCCTAGACATCAGTTTACAGGTTTGTTTCTGATGCTGTCAATGTTGTTTTTGGTTTTTGGTTACATTAAAAAACTGCAGTTAGCTCAAAAAGCTGAGGGCACACGACAGGCGCTGTTTGGATGAGCATGATGCTTGTATGTTCAATGCATGTGGTGTGTGTTTCACTAGTCTGCTCCCATGGACACCTCTTGTTTGACCCAATTCTGGATATTTCCAGCCTAAAACGTGTGATTAATCCGTATCTAAAGCCGTGTCTACACCAAGAGAACCCATTATAATCAGTTGATGCGGTGACTGTCCACACGGGAAGAGGCGCGAGGCGACCAGTCTTCTACAGTAACCTCCTTCTATTCCGAATATTGGAAACATGCCTTGTATGCTTTGAAAGTGAAACCTAAAAACAGCGCATAAGAGAGCGACTGCATGCCGCGAGCTTCAGCAAATGCACGCGATCACAGATAGCAGGCTTCCCAGCCGAAAGAACCCCCGTGAAACTGAAATAATAACGGTGATATAAGATTTTGGTCATATCGCCCATCTAAGTCATTCATCCCACACTATCAACAGGCGCCATATAGGCTACACTTCTTGTACTTCGTTTGGGCACCACAAGGTGTCACTGTGGCCTCAAGCTTACCCTCGACTACTCTGGCTCGATTGCTTTTCCTGACGAAACACGCCTCCTCATTACCCTACGGACAAAGAAATGTATAAATAAATAAATGTGGAAATATATAAATGTGGAAATAAATAAATAAATACGTAAATAAATATATAAATGTGAAAATAAATAAAAGTGGAAATAAATAAATGAATAAATAAATGTGGAAAAAAATGAAAAAATACATAAGGAAAGAAAATTATAAATAATCATTTATTTTTGCTTTTTTACATTTCTTTGTACATTTATTTATTTATTTATTTATTTATTTATTTATTTATTTATTTATTTATTTCTAAATATGGCAGGTTTGGTCCTCCATACACAATGAGGTCTCTAGTAGAAAGATTTCAGTATCAACATTCTCATCTCAGTGACAGTTTGAATTCACCTATCCCCTGATATGAAAATTCAGTTTACACGACTACTGGGGCTGCGCAATATTGGAAAAAAGCAACATTGTGATATTTAGGTTTTCCTGCTATATATTACAGAATGAAAAAAATATAGGAATTTTCAGCAGATGACTTGAATAGCTGTATTTGGATTATGAATTTTGAGAAATGCATCTGCATAGGAAATAAAACAAAATGTAAAAAGCTGAATTTCTTTTTAATCAGTTTTTTGAGTGTCAAATACCCTTTTACAGGTGAATGATTTGAGGGAAAAAAAAATTACAATTAAATTGTGTGTGCTGTACTTCTTACAAGACCCAACTCAAATTTAAGTAAATATAAAGTGAATTTAAAAAAAAAGTAATTCCACTTGAGTTTCCACAGGCCACATTCTCACAGTACTTGACCCACTCAGTAAATAAAACTGTTATTTTTTTGTGATTTATTAATTACAAAATAAAACAAATAAGAAATATTTTGCAATTGTACTATTATTAAAAAAAATTAAATTATTTTATTTTATAATATACAGTAAAATTACAATACATATATTTATATCTTAATTTCAAGCATTTAATTTGGTTTGCTAGCCAGATATGTTTTTTTTTCAATGTGAAGTGTGTCACTGTGTTTATTTACAGGCCTGCAGCTTTTACAGCGTTTTACAGTATCTCAGAGCAGCTTCGTTCATCTACTGTTAACAAAGCTGCTCTGAGATACTGTAAAATGCTGTCTCATGAGCTGTGCACGTCTAAATGAACACAGGGCCGCGCTTCACTATATTTATTTAATTAAAAATCGCTTATCGCAGACTTTATGACATGACTATCACAATTAGCCAATCTTATTTGGATATCTAAAAGCTTGATTTTTAACTTTGAAAATGAAGAAATGCCGATGTAAATATTTTATTTTTATAACAGTGCTATTGCAATATATTTCTTATTTCTTTAATAGTTTTATTTAGTAAAAATCACAATAAACATAATATTATTATATAGTTATATTGGGTCAAAAACAGTGGGAAAGTGACCTATGAGGTAGAATGAGTTTTTTTTTTTTTCTTTTGTATTATACCTTAAATGATCATCATTGAAGATGGTCTGGTTTGCATGGGACATAGTAATCAGTCAAACCACACTGCATTTGGTTCATCCCGATGATTGACTGTAAACTAAACTGATGTTCAAATACTGGCCAATAATAACACAGATCGTGTACAAACAGATATTTCAAAATCAGCCTGTTGGGTGGAAGAGCAATTAATATTGAACAGTGGATATTAAATATCATTTGTGCAAAAGCCAAGATAAACTTAAAATAGGTCAAAAGGTTAAAATACAGTGATAACCATGTAGAAAAGATGTTTAAATGTGTGTGTAAACTGGGCTATGAACTCTGTGTGTGGGGGTTGGGGGGAATCAGAGTATCAGGTCTTCATATTGATCAACATATGAGCTCATTACTCTCCAGGTTCATTACTACTACAAACCAAAGTGCAGGAAGTTGATACGTCCAGAGATGTTCAGAGAGTGTGTGTGTGTGTGTGTGTGTGTCCATGTCTCATTTCTCTGTGGATCGTCTCACAGCTGTGTGTTACAGCACTCGAGTCCAACACACACTCAATTTCTCTTTCTCTCTCTCAGCTTTGGGAATCAGACCCGAAACTTCCGTCTGTTTTACGATGGGAAGCATTTTGTGGGAGAGAAGCGCTTTGAGTCCATCCACGACCTGGTAACGGACGGCCTGATCACGCTGTACATCGAGACCAAAGCCGCAGAATACATATCCAAGATGACCATCAACCCCATCTACGAGCACGTGGGCTACACCACCCTGAACCGCGAGCCGGCGCTGAAGAAAGCCCTGCCCGTCTGCAAAGACATACCCGACGGGAAGGACGCCGCCGGAGAGGAGACCGGCCTGGAGGAGAGGGTGAGATACTGCAATGCAGTTACCCAGCATGCCTCTGTGTGTTTGTCTTGTCATGAGATTTCTTGAGTTTTGCTCTCAGATGACCTCTGCTTCAGCCATATGTGTGACAGGGGTGAAGAGTTCAGTTACAGCGTTTATGAATATGACTTCTACTATGGAAATTATCCCTCATTGCCATCATGGTCTTGTGCACCGCACTGTCTCCCAATTTAATTCTTAGTTTGTTTGTTTGTTGTTTTCAGGATGATGTGAGCTTTGGCAAAATGGTATTTTTCATTTTTTTTCTCCAGATAAACTGGCTGTTTATCGCCTGTTTTCTTGTGGTTTCTGGTGGTGCTCTGATTTATTTTTTTTAACTCTATGGCCTGAAAGCTTGAGATGTGTTCCTCATTGGCACCATTATGCTAAATGACCGCATACTATATAGTCAAGCTACCCATTTGAAACAATAGTCAACTATCGGTGACTGTGACTAATAAATAGTAGTTAAATACATATACAAGCTATTTAAGTGGTTAGTGTAAGACTTACATTGTTACAAAAGATTTTTATTTGTAATAGATACTGTTCTTTTGAACTTTCAAAAAATCTATCATGATTTTCACAAAATATGAAGCAGCAGAACTGTTTTTAACATCGATGATAATAAGAAATGTTTCTTGAGCAGCAAATAAATATATTCAAATGATTTCTGAAGGATCATGTGACACTGAAGACTGGAGTTATGATGCCAAAAATCCAGCTTTACATCACAGAAATAAATTACATTTAAAAGTGTTTGAAAATGGAAAAAGGTTAATTTAAATTGTAATATTTCACAATGTTACAATTATGTATAAGTATTTTTACTATATTTTTGATTAAATTAATGCAGGCTTGGTGAGCATAAAAGACTTTTCAAAAACTTTAAAAGACCCCAAACTTTTGAACCATGGGGTGCATACTATACTATACAATATAATAGATCATAGTATAGTAAAGCTTCAGATATAGCTTTTTAAATGCAAGTAAATACCTATTTCTCTATAAAAAAAAATGTATGTGCAGGGCCTTCTGGGTTAACTGGTGAATATTTTTATACCTGTTAGAAATGAGCCATCTAAATGAATTGTGTGTAAAAAAAAATTATAATAATAATAATAAAATAAATAATAAAAAAATTAGGTTAAGAGTGTCACTACTTTCAGTTGCTTCAAAATCAAAACCTATGTAATTCAAATGCATAATGCTGTTAATATTTAGAGGATTTTACTTCATGTTGCTTTTAATATTTAAAAGTACCATAGAATGCATTGATACAATATTTTAAATTGTTCTCTGATATCTACATAGAAGGTATGTGGCTTAGGTAAGGGCACAAATTCTCCAGAAACGGTTTTACATGTGCATTTACAACTCTAGGATTTCTGCCTAGAATGAAATGGTCTGTTATTGGCTTATTTGGAAGGGTCATGAATAATAATGTTGAGCTCTGCTCTGATTGGCTGTTTCACAGTGCTAGCTCACACAGCAGGAAGGAAACACAGGGAGGAAAATATACTGTATATTTCAATTCTTTCTCTCACGGTTATATCGTCGGGTAATTATACTGTATATAAAATGCGGGCATCAAGGAGCCGCTATTAATATGTGAGCACTGAAACTGCTTTCAAATGCACGATCACTTTTTACTTTCACTTTTGTTTTCGAGATTCGCGATCACACTAACTGCTTATACTATGGAGCGACAGTACTTGCCACACATTTTACAAGATCAGATGCTTGTCAGTGGTGCTCAGGATCTGTAAATCATTCGCCATCATCCTCAGTCATCTCTCCTTACTCTGTTTATGTGGTAAGTGAAATCTTATGTACTGCAATGTAACAGGCTACCGCTAGCAAGGAGCTAACCATGTCCCTTTAGTGGCTCGCGTTATTTTATTAGAACACGTTATTTGCTTTCCGTGTCTTTCTGAATACAGACACCAACCCATCCCTGCACTTCACATCCCCTGCACAGCCTGGAACATAACATTTATTTCCATGATCTGCCATTTTCACTGTTGTCCTCGCTTGCTTCTTCACAATACCTGCAAAACTTCTGATGGTTCGGCTGGCGGCTGGCCATAAATGGGTGGGTATGTGCAAATGTTGGGGGCGTAACTATTAGTGATCCCGACTGTTACGTCACAGTCGGTGTTATGTTCTGATTCGCCTATTTTTCAGTGGTCTTTTTTTATTCACGATATTTACATAAGGAGGAGGAAGCAATGGTGTTTGAAACTCACTGTATGTCATTTCCATGTACAGAACTCTTATTATTCAACTATGCCAAGGTAAATACAGTTTTCCATTCTATGGCACCTTTAAGATCCCCCCTTACATTGTAAAGCGCTTTGAGTGTCTAGAAAAGCGCTATATAAATGCAACAAATTATTATAATATTTAGAATGATCAGCATTTTGACTCACAAGAGCAGAAAACATCTGTTTATTGGATGTGAGTGATTGAAGAGCTGCTGTCGTGGCGACAGGACATTCCATAGTGCTGTGAGCTTTCAGATAAAGTTACGATTCATTGTCACTTCAGTTTTCAGCAGGACACTAAACCCTGAAAGATTTCAGATTTCACACTATGACAAGTGTAATGGAGAGGATAACTGCACACTCTGGCCAGGATGAATGGCTGATTACAGTGGCCTGACTCATCATGTTCATCTTAAAAGCCTTTTGAAAGCTGTTTGTGCTCATGCTGGCAATGCAAGGTCAAGTCCAGCTCGCAATATTTCCTGATCCCATCCCCATCAACTGCCCCATAAGAATGGCAAAATGGCTAAAAATAATGTTTAATAACAAAGAAAATGCTGTCATCATTTACTCACCCTCATGTCGTTCCAAACATGTATGACTGATTGACTTCTGCAAAACACAAAAGATATTTTGAAAAATGTTGGTAAACAAATAGTTTTTGTTCCCTTTGACTTGCATTGTATTTTTACCTTATAATGGGAACCGGAAGTCTTAAAAATAGCTTATTTTGTGTTTTGCAGAGGAAAGTGAGACATACAGGTTTGACACGACATGAGAGTGAATAAATGAAGACAGAATTTGTACTGTCCCTTTAAGCAGGTGTGTGAGTGATTTGTCCTTCTGTACAGCTGTGATTGGCCTTGAGTTAATGAAGAGCAGCTGACAGATGCACAGACTGAATTTATCTCCACATTAATTCATGCATGTAATCAGACAATCAGGGATGATTTAAACATGCAGTAATTACTCACAGTGGCTCGTCGCTGGTCCTCACTGAGGCTCAGTCTGTTCACAATGGCTGGGAAAGCCATTTTCAAGGGCATAAATATTATGATGGCAGTGTTTGTGTATTAATCTGATATGTGATGTTCTGTTCTGTCAGGTCTGTTTTGAACAGATATGCTTTGTTTCATAAATGTCCCAGTGCAGTGTGTTCGTTGGATCGTCTGTTCAGTGTGACTGTATCCAGACCAACACGTCTTCAGCAGAACTGTAGTATGTTATAGTAACAGACAGTCATATCCTGGAGGCCAGCAGGTATGATTAACACACTGTCTTTGGTAATATGAGCACAGATAATGAAAGAAAAAAAAACCCTCTGGCAGCCTTTCTGTGTCCAGTGCTGGCTTTTGACCCTTGACCTTCAAGTTTATCTATTTGGATCCTTACTTAATCTTATTTTTTAGACATTCATATTTTAGCCATATCATAATGAGTTGAAACAGTTATGAAAGTATTTCCATATCAGCTGATGTTTGTACCAGTGAGTTCTGCATGTGTAAGATGGCCTGTTTTCTCATGTTTACTTGCGACAGTAAAGAGACGCTGTCTTGGTTGCTGTAGGACATTTAGAGCGTGTTTAATGAACACTTGTGTAAAATGTGGTTATGCACGTTCTTATTAAGCAATGTTTCTGTTCATTTCTGCCCTTGCAAGCCTGGTCTGTTGTCATTTTTAGAGAGTTAGGCTGAACGATGATGCACAGTGTTTAAACAGCCTTAGCCTTTTTTTTCTTTTTTTATCTTTTCCATACTTTCCCTGAAGTTGGGTTACACTTTATTTTAGTGTCCTTGTCAAATTGTAGTTATGTATTTGTATTATTATTTAAGAATATGTACTTACTGTAAGATTAGGATTAGGGTTTGTTTAGTGTTAATTGCATGTAATTATGCATAAATTACATAAATGTTTTTACAACAGTAAATACATGTAATGTGTAACAGGGTCACTAAAGTAAAGTTTTAACCTAAAGTTTAACATCAATGCAGTGTGTACAGTGCATGTGTGTAAGTTTCGTCATCAGCATTAGGGGTGGGCGAGATGACCAAAATCTTCAAGATATAAGTAATTTCATTTCACAGTAAAAATATATATCAAAATATAGTTATTTTTGCTTTTAATAAGGTATTTATGAATACTATATGAATTTCAAAATTTTATCACCAGTGTCAAAATATCACAAAAAAATTCAAGCTCACTGAAGACAAGTAAACACTCAGTGATTAAATAAGAATAAGAAACTAATTACAAGCAATAGGACAAAAAACTACAGAACGAATAAATGCTACATACATTGTATAAAGTAATCAAATTAATAAAAACACTGCGTATTTTTCACTGTGTAAATTAAATATAAATTTTTATTAAAGTTGCAAAAGTGATTAATCAAGAGCAGTGAGAGATTTTTCTCTCTTCTGATGTTTGTTTAACATAAATGACAGACAGCAGGAATATTAGACTGCTGTCACTTTAAGAGCTGTCTGAATACAATATACTGTACTGTGGGTAAGTTACTCAAAGTAATCAACTACAAATTACTAATTACTTCTTTACAAATGTAATTTGATTACATTACTGATTACTGCATTTAAAAAGTAATCAGATTACAAATTATTTTACTTTCTAGTTACTTTCAAGTTTAATTTACTTTTCAAGTTACCAAACCTAAAAAAATACACTACAAAGTGAAACTGATAGTTTGTAAATTAATTTAATATGACATTTGTATAATATACAGGAGTAATTTTACAGCAACTTGAAGCATCACTTGCTTTTTCCTGATAACAGTGAAAAGAACGATGTTTCATTTTTGATCGTACAGATAAGAGTAATAAATCATTTGAAACTGTAGAAGGTCTACTTTTATTTGTATACACAATATCAACATATATTGCAATATCAACAAAACCTTTTTTTGCTTTTGTAAAATAAAGAAAACCAATAGGGTGAGCGTTCTGCATTCTCAGTCTCCGCAACTATCTTGCTGAAACAAACGAAAACTCAGCAAATACTTGACACACATACATGAGAAATGTAGTTAAAGAAAGCTTGAAGTGTCTATTTTTAAATTAAGTCATGTCGAAAACAAATATTTTCTGATAAAATAATCTGTATGAAACCAACTTGAGGTAGTCTTGAGCTCACCTATAATACATTGCGCGCTGTAAGTCAAGTCATCTTTATTTATATAGCGCTTTTAACAAAACAGATTGTGTCAAAGCAAATTTCCAAAATCAAAATAGGAAAATAGTGTCAACAATGTAAAATGACAAGATTAAACGCTCAGTTTTCAGTTAAAGGCATTTCATTATTGAATTCTGTGATGTTATCATCCCGCTCAGTTCAAGTTTAAATAGTATCTGTGCAATCATGTCGACGATATTCAAGATTCAAAAAAAAAAACTTTATTAATCCCAGAGGGAAATTACTTTCCATATTACAATTACAATTACAATTACTCTC
Organism: Onychostoma macrolepis; assembly: GCF_012432095.1. Taxonomy (NCBI): domain Eukaryota; kingdom Metazoa; phylum Chordata; class Actinopteri; order Cypriniformes; family Cyprinidae; genus Onychostoma; species Onychostoma macrolepis. The sequence goes on along the minus strand of NC_081163.1, from coordinate 26,372,898 downwards.
AAGAAAAGAAAGAATGAATAAATAATTGTAGTAATAATAATAGAAATAAATAAATAAATATATACCTATATAGCAACGATGTCAAACCACAACAATAAAAATGACAGTTCAGATCAAATATGAAGTTAACTGAGGCGCAATGGAACAACAAATGCTGATCATGATAAGTCCAGCATGGTAACGGCAATTAAGCACAGCAATTTTACAGTATGTACTGCATACCAATCTCAGCACTGACAATAAATAAGCAGCAACAATAATAATACATTTGTATTGCACAAGAAAATCCCTTATTGCACATGAAATGAACATGTATTGCACTTGCATTACTCCTGAATGACCCAGCACTTATAAAGAGGAGTTATACAACCTGATGGCCACAGGGATGAAAGATTGCTGGAAATTAAGATCTTAAATATAAGATCATCCACGTGAAACCAGGCTTGAGACTCGCAAATATGTGAACGCCCACATCGCCTCTGTAAACAAAAAAAGATTCATCAAGTTCATCTCGGCTACTTTTTTCGTTTTTGAAAGAAGACGCACTGTGAGGAATAAGCCTTAAATTTACCTCAGAAGAAGAATGTGATGCCGACGCAGCTTAATCCAGCAGATCCCATTGTAATCATCATTTATTTTTACTTATATTAGTGTTATTGTGACACAAACTTGTACACATTCACTTGTTGAACTTTTCTCAAACTATAATGCCAGACTGAAATATGTGAAATTTTGAATTACGTCACTATATTTGGCCAGGTTCCTAACCACACAACAAGAGATTGAAGACGCATTTATTCAGTCAGGGCAGACAAAGCCATTGCAGTTCCTTCTGATTGGCTGAGAATGTTTGAATTTAACCAATCAGCTATTTTGTTTTTGTTTGGCAGTGTAACGGTCACATTGTAGAGAGAGAGAGACGGAGACGGCCTGTTTAACGAACAGTAAGATTCTGCTAATAAGACAAAGACAGAGCATTCAGTCTGCGTGAGTGACTGAGAGCAGATTGCTTGTTTGATGGCCGTTGGGGTTGTGTATCTTGGCAGTATCAAGCAGTCATCCTCTATTCACCCTCATTAGGCTTGTTAAAAGATTATCACACAGTTAAAAAAAGAACCAATACACCTCTCTGTCCTTGCTTATCAACACTGACCTCAAAAGATATATCGACACTTAAGCTGAATTTGTGAATTTTGCATTAGATGCAAAGTGGCATGTGAGTTGAAGTGCTGCTAAAGCTTTTCTCAGAACTAACTTCATTTAAAAAAAAAAAAAAAACTCCTGTGTCTTTGAATCAGCTGGTGATTTTTAGTGGATGTATGATGTCAGTTCTCCTCATGTTCACACAGGAACCACAGGTGTAGAGAATCACATTAACTGTCAACATGATGCACTAACATTTGACCACTGTAAAAGTGTCACAGTTTGGCTTCATTTTAAACAGTATTTTTATTCTTTTAACATTGAAAGGAATAGTTCAGCAAAAACTGAAAATTTGATAAATAGACGGGTGCATCTCAATAAATTAGAATGTCGTGGAAAAGTTCATTTATTTCAGTAATTCAACTCAAATTGTGAAACTCGTGTATTAAATAAATTCAGTGCACACAGACTGAAGTAGTTTAAGTCTTTGGTTCTTTTAATTGTGGTGATTTTGGCTCACATTTAACAAAAACCCACCTATTCACTAACTCAACAAATTAGAAGATGGTGACATGCCAATCAGCTAATCAACTCAAAACACCTGCAAAGGTTTCCTGAGCCTTCAAAATGGTCTCTCAGTTTGGTTCACTAGGCTACACAATCATGGGGAAGACTGCTGATCTGACAGTTGTCCAGAAGACAATCATTGACACCCTTCACAAGGAGGGTAAGCCACAAACATTCATTGCCAAAGAAGCTGGCTGTTCACAGAGTGCTGTATCCAAGCATGTTAACAGAAAGTTGAGTGGAAGGAAATAATGTGGAAGAAAAAGATGCACAACCAACCGAGAGAACCGCAGCCTTATGAGGATTGTCAAGCAAAATCGATTCGAGAATTTGGGTGAACTTCACAAGGAATGGACTGAGGCTGGGGTCAAGGCATCAAGAGCCACCACACACAGACGTGTCAAGGAATTTGGCTACAGTTGTCGTATTCCTCTTGTTAAGCCACTCCTGAACCACAGACAACGTCAGAGGTGTCTTACCTGGGCTAAGAAGAAGAAGAACTGGACTCTTGCCCAGTGGTCCAAAGCCCTCTTTTCAGATGAGAGCAAGTTTTGTATTTCATTTGGAAACCACGGTCCTAGAGTCTGGAGGAAGGGTGGAGAAGCTCATAGCCCAAGTTGCTTGAAGTCCAGTGTTTCCAAGTTTCCACAGTCTGTGATGATTTTGGGTGCAATGTCATCTGCTGGTGTTGGTCCATTGTGTTTTTTGAATGTGAGCCAAAATCATCACAATTAAAAGAACCAAAGACTTAAACTACTTCAGTATGTGTGCAATGAATTTATTTAATACACAAGTTTCACAATTTGAGTTGAATTACTGAAATAAATGAACTTTTCCACGACATTCTAATTTATTGAGATGCACCTGTACTCACCCTCAGGCCATCAGAGATGTAGATGAGTTTGTTTCTTCACGTGAACAGATTTGGAGAAATGTAGCATCACTTGCTCACCAATGTATCCTCTACAGTGAATGGGTGCCGTCACAATGAGAGTCTAAACAGCTGATTAAAAAAACCGTTGCAATAATCAAGTAATCCACACCAATCCAGTCCATCAATTGATGTTAGGTGAAGAGAAAAGCTGTGTTTGTAAAAAAAACAAATGCATTAAGAAGTTTTTATATATTTAACTTGAAGTACCCCATGAGATTTTAAGTAAATATTTTAATAATTTAATGGCCTTTGCATGTTTACTTCAAAAACATTTTTTATCCGTTTTAAAGTTTTTATCCAAATTATTTTACATACTGTAGCTATCGTTATTAGAGTTAAAATGGCATGAAAATTTCACAATTATTGTGACCAGGGTTTGGGAAACCTTCTTTAAAGCATAATTTTGTAAATAGTTTTGCTTAAAGTGTGACTTGAATATCCAAATACTTTTTGTTTGCATTAGATTGCCCTATACACTATATATTTAATATACTTTTTCCTCCAGGCATCTACTAACTAGCATTATGACGTATAATAAAATGATCTGGTGGTCTGAGGTTCCGTGTGCAAAATGAGGTCTGTGAGTGCGAATATCTCTCCATGATGATTATTTTTGACTTGTCTCTGGCGTAGCTGCTGCAGTAAGAGCGCCGCAGGGCTCATTAAATCAAGCTAAAGAAGTCTGACATTTGTGGAGCACACTGGACAGTGCGTCTCTGTGTGTGTCAATGGAAAGTCCCAGTTTGACTGATGATCAGCTGTGCATGTCATAGCCGTAGTCTCTGGTGAAATATTGTGTTGGTCACTTCATATTTTACACGTCACACTTGTATGAAGTTCCCTTGAATGTGAATAACACCAGCTCTTCATGACATCCGTTTATCTGTTACACTTGTAGCCGTATTATTCTGTTTGCTGAATATCTTTTTCCTCCTCACCCTCTTTACGCACAGCAGTAAATATTAGCGCTGAAGAGCTAGAATTTTCCGTTGTGTGCTTACGAATTATGAATCAGGAATGAGGCTCTATATTAAGCTGGCTTGTTTAGATATCCTCTCTAACACAGATAAACACTGTGCATCAGTGAAGAGAGCTCTGATGTAGGAGTTGTGTATGTCTTGAGATTGATGAATTTCAGTGTGTGAACAGGTTGAATGATTCAGGCAGGAACTGTGTTTTAGGAGCGCTGTAGTTTCCAGAAATCACCGCAGATGTTCATCGGTCTGGAAAAGCACTGTTCATTCGTGCAGGAAACATGCACACGCCACACTTGACGTGATCTGTATAGCGCAAACCTCTGATGATTTTACAAAAATAGCATGCTCTCATTCTTAGAAACGTGGGTTAGTGATAGACTGATGTATCTGCCAGAGTGATTCATCTGCTGGGGTTTTTTGGCCTGTTTGAGGTTAATAACATCCTGTAATTGGGCCAACATCCTTCCAAAGTTTCATATATAAAATATTTTTATCCAACAATTTCTCACAATTTAGAGATTTTTCTGACTTTGAGATTTGTCAGTTTATCACAGTTGTACAATGGCATTTTAGTGTCACGTAAAAAAGAAAAAAAAATATGATTACATAAGAATAAAGTCAAAATATATGAAAATAAAGTCTTAGCATTGTGAATTAAATTCCTAATATTTTGAGAATAAAGTCAAAATTACCATAACAATGTTGTATTAATATGAGAATTGTTGTGATTTTTTTTCACACAAAATATTACCTTTATTCTCAAAATATTTCAACTTTAATATGTTATTTCTGTGATTTTTGTTCTCATAATGCTATGACTTTGTTCTGGTAATTTTGACTTCATTCTCAAAATATTTCAAATTTAATTTCACAGTGCTTTACTGTCTCTTGTAATTTTGACTTTATTCTCAAAATAATTCTCTTTATTCTCAAAAGACTCTATTCTCGTCATCTTATTTTTAAATATATATTTTTTGATGTGGCACTAAAACAGTGATACAATTCAGACTTTCCTTCAGTTGCAATTTGTAAACACATTTCAACTATTTTATGCAATTTTTTCAGACTTTTTAAAACTTTTAAACTGATAAGATTGTGAGGTATATGGAAATAGTCAAATTTAAAGAAATAAAGCAAGAATTGTGAAATAAAAGGTCTCATAATCTTTTTTTTTTAATAATAAATATTGGAAATAATCTATATTCACATATTTCTGAATGGATTTTGAGTCAGTATTTAGTGAAATATTAGTTTCAGAAGCACATGAGCACATTTTATTTGCTAAGTAACAACATTTTCATGAGCAAAATCAGCTCTCCTATCGCTCCATTTTTCTCTAAGTGCCATTCGTGTGCACTTACAGGTTTCACAGTAATTATTATAGTAATTGTCTTGATCCTATTAGCAGCTACATATCTGATCTGACTGTTGAAACTAAAGATTCACACTTATTTAGTGCATTCTTAAACTCATCAGGACATCTATACAGTGATTTAAGTGATCAGATTTTCATTCACTGGCTTTTGTACTGATATGCTTTAGTCTCAGCACAACTGTCAATTGTTTTGTAGTTTAGTGGTTGGGAAGAACATTTTCAGACCCCATGACTATTTCAAAAGGTTGAGGTTTTAAAGATTGTCCGTTTGACTAAATTTGGTCCATGTGAAAAGCTGAAATCTCAACTACATCAAATGGATTACAGCTGTATCAGAACAAGCATTGTGATACAGGTATGGGTTAAAACACTTTGCTGGTCCATACGAGTCTCTAGTGTGTGTCTGTCCTTGCTCTCCTGTCATGCGGGGGAGACGGGAATGTAGCTGAGTTGCGTAACGCTATCGATCAGCAGTACACTGTGTGACAGTCAGAGGAAGTGAACAAGAAAGTTAGGATAGAGAGAGAGAGATGGAGATAAAGAAGCAGGGTTTGTGTCTCATAATTCTGCAGTAAACAGCTGTAAACTCAAGGGAAGTGTGCACTTCACTGCTGTACAGCATCAACAACATCAACACTGCCTGCGAAGGCTAAACACAGTTGCGGTGACAACGCTGGAGCTGAGAAAAACATGTTTTTGGTTCAATTGTGATGTTGAAATTGATATCAAATCATTAATTTGGTTATGGATATCAGTTGAGGCGAACCCATCTGTCAAAGGACGCCCATCTGTCTTATCATAGTATAAGAGACCCATAACTCAATTTTGACTCAATCTGCAGTTATTGTTTTGCTTTTGTAGCGTGGAATTGAAGTATGAAAATTCAGTCAAAAGATTTTTGTGCTTGTCTATGCAAAACTCTCTGGAAATTAGCCAGGGTGCTGCTATGGGGTTGCTAAGGTGTTATGAATATTTTTATGGTGTTGCATTGCGGTCACTAGTGTGTTAGCTGGTTTCTAAGTGGTTGCTGATCCAAGTAAAAATAAAAAATAAAAACATTCAAAGACTGTATAATATTATGTCCCTCCTTAAATGTACACAACCGTTCAAATGTTTGGGGTCGTAAGATGTTTATGATTTTGAAATAAGTCCGTTATGTTCACCAATGATGGGTAATGTTTTATCAAAAATGCAGTAAAAGTAATATTATGAAATATTATTAAAATGTAATTTATTCCTGTGATCAAAACTGAAATTTCAGCCTCATTACTCCAGTCTTCAGTGTCACATGATCCTTCAGCAGTTATATTGTTTAATATTTTTGTTGTTAATATATTTTTCATGATACCTTTTTCAGGATACTTTGATGAATAGAAAGTTTAGAAGAACAAAAGAATAAAAAAAAAAAAAAACAATCTTTCTGGCCTTAAACTTTGGAATGATCGTGTAAGTCTATGGAATTTTGTTGCATCGAAAGTCTATTTACTTATAGTCCAGGTGATATGTGAAAATAATGTTCACTTTTTCATAAAAGCATGAAAATTGTTACACTTGTAAAGTTTGCTGCCCTAAACATTTTCAAAAAAAATGGAACACCTCAAGGTTGCCATGACGACCATTTTACTAAGTCCATATTATGGCTATTATTTTTTTCTTTCTTTGATAATTAACTAATATTTTATTCAATAATACATTAAAAGATTTTTTTCAAAAATGCTGTCATGTATTTCAGAGAAAATCATCTCAGGTAAGTGCATTTTTCCTTACTTCTCAGGCATAGACAGGTAGGCGGTAGTGTGACGGCAATGCTATCAGGTGAACAGTTAATACTTAATTCAGTGACTTTATGAGAAGGATTACAATGAAATCTCATAAGATGCAGAATGAAATTTCGAACATATTTCATGTAAACTTAATTTACAATCATTCTCTAGGGCCAGAGTTGTCTATTATGTTGTCCACAAGGGGGAAGCCAGGGTCCTGCATGCGGGCAGGTACATGCAGGTGAATTGCTAATATTTGATGTAACGGGTGGAATAATATTTATGTGTAGGGTGTGGTGCGGGTGCAGGTCGGACGGTGACCAGCACGGGCGGGTTGCGGGTCCATTAACCAAGACTATTTCGACTCAATCTAGTACACGCTGAGCAATGTACCCAATCACGCTTCCACTAATTGACAGCTGTAGTGATTATATTAAAGTGAGCGCTCTTTGCTTGCTTTCTGTATTTAATCTTTTCACAATTTGAATAAAAGTTTTAATAAATGAGTTTTGTCTACCTCACATAGGAGATTTAATGCAGGTGCGATTCGGGTCCCAGTTTTTATGTCAAATGGGTCGGGTTTGGGATAAAATTTCTGTCAGATAACGTGTCGGGTGTTCTGTTAATAACCACGATTGTGGGAAGATCATTTCACCAGCCAGGAAAGGTGAACAAAAATGCCTCTCTGTGATGTTACCATGAGGCATCACTTACTTACAGATCTCAGGCTTCTGGAGGGGATGTAGATTCGTAATAGTGAGGAGGGAGTAGGAGGGAGCTGAGCCTGTGGCTGTTCTATATGCAAACATCAGTGTCTTGAACTTGATGCGAGCCACAACCGGTAGCCAGTGCAGCGAGATAAAGAGAGAAGTGAAGTGGGCCCTTTTGGGCTTGTTGAAGACCAAGATTTGATTGCGCATGATGGAAGTTCAGCCAGAAGAACATTGCAATAGTCCAGCCTAGAAATGACAAGGGCCTGGGCAAGAAGTTGTGCAGCATGCTCTATTTGGAAGGGCCTGATCCTCCTGATGTTGTGCGATTGCAGCATGATCGAGCTGTCTTTATGGTACGTGAAGCTCAGCTGGTCACCAAAGAATGATTTTTGATGAACCAAGCAGGATGTTGAAATCATGCTGTAGAGTCGGAGTGGCAGGGAAAACGAGAAGCTCAGTCTTTGCCAGGTTGAGCTGCAGGAGATGTTCCTTCATCCATGCCGAGATGTTTGACAGGCAGCCTGAGATCCATGCAGCTACTATTGGATTGTCTGGTTAAAATGAATGATAAAGCTGCGTGTCATCAGCATAGTAATAGTAGGAGAAACCATGTGCTTGTATAATGGGTCCCAGTGATGTAGTGTATATGGTGAAGATGAGGGGTCCAAGAATTGATCCCAGAGGAAACCCTGTGGCCAGTTGATGTTCTTTGGATACCTCTCCTCCCCTGGAAACCCTGAAAGACCTACTTGTGAGATAAGATTCAAACCAGTGGAGTGCAGATCCTGTGATGGTAGACGGGAGAATTGGATGATTCACAGTGTTAAAAGTGGCACATAGATCCAGCAGAATAAGAACTGATGATTTGGAATCAGCTTTCGCAATCTGCAGGGCTGTACTGACCGACAGTAAAGCATTTGAATGGCCACTTCTGAAACCTGATTGGTTAATGTTCAGTTGGTCATTCTGTGAAATAAATAATGTAACTGTGTCTATGAAGGTGTGGACCAAATGGTCCATGCCATTGGAATAACAAAGGAACAGTATTCCTCAGGAACGTCTTGTAGATTGCAGGATCTCCAGCAGGAAGGTCCTAACAGTATTGTTTCTAGCCCTTTTGTCTTCAGGTGTAAAATTCTATCCCACAGACAGAACTTTGGGAGAAGCTAGGATTCACAAGGGATTGTTTGAAGGAAGACATGCTAACATTGCTATTGAAGAACTGCTACACTACCATCTTCAATAAATTGTCCCCACAAAAATTTTGGTCAAGCTTTCATTCTTTGTTTTAGAGAAATCTAGTACATTGGTGAGCCACCCAAAAGACTGCTCGCAAATATACAGTAAATATGATGATACAATACAAATATGATGGGGCAACTTTTTAGGTTAGAAGGGTAGTATGCTCAGGCCTGTCTAGACAGATATTGTCTTGACAAGAAGTTAAAGTGGATCATAAAGTGTCAGTTGCTGTATTTACATCCAGAGATGAGAAATGAGTGGGCGAGAGAAGAGATGATGACACTACAGAGGAAAGATGGAAGGGTGAAAGGGAGTGTAGGTTTTGCATAAAAGTAACTGGTAGAGGAGTTGGTTTCACACAGCTAGTAATATGTAGGTTAAATGCAATAAAGAAATGATCAGAGATGTCTAGAAGTTTTACCAAATGTTGTCTGTGATACAATTGCATGTGTAAATTTAAGTCAAGCTGGTTGCCTGATTTCGAAGTCACCAAAGACTACAAGTGGACTGCCATCCACAGAGAATGAGGACAGCAGCCCATAAAGCTTCTCTATAAAGTTGCCCAGTTGATCAGGAAGGCGATAAATCATTACAATATGGAGTTTAACAGGAGCTGTTACCATAATAGCATGAAACTCAAAATAACTTTTATTGCATAGGGAAGAGTGGGTTGAGTATTTCCAATTATTAGAAATGAGAAGACCAGTACCCTTCCAACCTGACGAGGGGTGTGTGTGAGAGAAAGGGAAGTTGTTAGAGAGAACAGCAGGAGTTGCAGAGTCTTCTGGATGAATCCAGGTCTCAGTCAAGTCCAAGATACTAAGAGTAAACTGAGAAGTAATGGCCAGAATGAAGTTTGTTGATAGCTGACTGACAATTCTAGAGACCCACAGAAAATGACAGAGGTGCAGATAGGACACATTTTAGCAAGATTGCATTGCCGTCAGCGTGTGATGTTTGTTGAGAGAGAACAAGAAAGTATTGGAAACATACTACTGCATACCTGACTCTGCCTGAGAGGTAAGGAAAAATACACTTACTTGAGATTATATATTTTTTTATATCCCGGAAATATATGTTTGTATTCTTGAAAACAATCTTTTATTGTGCTGTTGAATAAAATATTAGTTAAGCTGGTGTTGTGTTGGGCGTTCTGGCGCAATATGGCTGCTGTCATCCAGGTGGATGCTGCACATTGGTGGTGGTTGAGGAGATTCCCCCTTCCATGTAAAGCGCTTTGAGTACTCAGAAAAGCATTAATCTTATTAATAATTATTAATAAGAATTAATAATTAATTAATTAAAACAATCTTTATTGTACTATTGAATAAAATATTAGTTAATTATCAAAGAAAGAAAAAAATAATAGCCATATGGACTATTGTAAATGCTGTGATACTGTGATGCTCAGATACTGTCATTTCCTTCTCACATTGCAGATTTCACTATTAACTCTTCACCTTAACAGTTTATGTTTTTGTATGTGGTATCGTTGTAATCCTTGACCGTCAAAACATAGGGGTAGACTTCACCTTTTCTGTTATCATGTTTGGTTCAGGAGATATGACACAAAATACATAATTTGGTTATGGCAGAAAGTAAAATGGTCACCATGGCAACCACGAGGTGTTTTTGCGTTTGCTCCATTTCTGAAAATGTTCAGGGACCTAACCTGTACAATTGTGCCAAGTTTCATGCTTTTATGAAAAAGTGAACATATCACCTCAAATTTTGCACATATAACCTGGACTATTAGAAATGTAACAACACCTCTTTCCTCAACAGGCTGCATAATTTTATTTTTCACACAATATTCTGGGTTCAGCAATTGAGCTTAATCAACAGCTTAATTAATTAAGGTTCTTCCTTTTCTTTAAAAATAAGCAAAATTTGTGTTTTATAGTGAGTCACTTACAATGCAAGTGAATGGGGCCAGTTTATAAATGTTAAAATATATTTAATTTAGTAGTATAGCTACAAATGTTAAACAACATGCATGTTAACATAATTTTAGTGTGTCATGTCAACACCACTCTAAATACTAAAACACTAAACCAACTGTAAACAATGATTTAAACACCTGTAAATCTCAAATAATACATGTTTTAATAGAAGAATTAATGCAAGTAAATTGTCTCTCTTCATTTCCATTAGAAGTGCTTCACTGTAGCCTACATTTTGATGTTTTTAAATAAAATCAGCGGTAAGTCAGTTATATCTATCAACATTATGCCACAAAGGCTGTTGAATGAGCTTAAATTATATTCATAGCTCAGGTTGGGGTTTGTATGAGCAGTAGTGTAATATATGAACCATCTCTGATGCTGTAGTAGCATTGTATCTGGGTTTGTACCAGCTTTATCGTCCCTGTTGTTATTTGTGTTATGAGGATGATGACGATGATGTGCGTGGTGAGACCTGCCTCCCTGTTCCGGTCTGCAGTCATTCATCATATATGGTGCTGTGAGTGTTTGCCGCACCGTTTGATCGCCTGCGCTGTGATTATGCATCACTCCATCCTTATGTAACGTTATATAACATAACCACCCACATCACTGCCGCTCTGACTGAAGAAACTTTCTCAAACTCAAGTGTGTGTGTTTCAGGGCACTGATGGAATGAAGACATTTTGATGATTGTAAGCCTGTTGAAACACTGAAACTCATGATGTTGATGTTATTGACATTTGTATGTTGCTCAGAAAAAGCAGAGAGTGAGCGGTGGGGAGGAGAGGATGGAGAGATGGAACAGGAAATGAGGTCAGGTAGCTGACGGTTATCATGCAAACTCAACAGCGCATTTAACATTTTATATAAGCAGAACATTTTATTCCAGTTTCTGCGTGGTTCGGGTTTGCTAAAATGAGGCTTTTGTTTATGAGAAGTGGGTGATAGTAGATTTCATGGCGACGCAAATTCCGCTTGCTTTTTTGAGATTAAAGAGTTCATTGTACTATGAATCATACTGTACGTTTCAGAGCTCAAAACTTGAGTCAGAAAAGGGCATTTATTGAAACTTAGCTGCAGAAATGACTTGTTCTGAATATACTTGAAGTTTTCAGATATCGTTTCATTTTTGGGTGAACTAACCCTTTAAGTAATATGATTTAGATTGAGAACTGATTTAGATTGCTTTAAAGGGTTAGTTCACCCCAAAATGAAAATTCTGTCATTAATTACTCACCCTCATGTCGTTCCAAACCCGTAAGACCTTCGTTCATCTTCGGAACACAAATTAAGATATTTTTGATGAAATCCGAGAGCTATCTGATCCTCTATAGACTCAACCATTCTTCTTCCCCGAGTTATGTCTTCCGCCATTTTGGAGAGTACCCAAGAACTTATTTTGACGTAATCAGCGTTGTTTACGCTTAGGCGAAAGCATGTGTATGCATTGTGACTTACTAAAACGACATAACTCAAGGGAGAAGAATGGTTGAGTAAATTGTTATTTTTGTTTTCTTTGCGCAAAAAAAGTATTCTCGTAGCATCGCAAAATTGAAGTTGAGCCACTGATGTCACATGGACTGTTTTAAATGTGAATCCTGCATGTTCTGTGTTTCTCTGTGTGAATGAACGAGCTGCGCAGACTTGCGGTTTTGTTTACTACACACAAGCTACTGAAACGCATGTGTTTTTAACCTCTGCCGCCTGAACACATGAACGGAAATCTCCAGAGCTGCACTGAGAGTCAGTTAATGAGCATTTTACTGTGTCTTTTGAGAAAAACTATCTTCATATCATATACAAACAGAAACTTAAAGGTCTTCACAGCAACCCATCAAAATAAAAGTTCAGTTTAACTTGAAGAAACTGTGACAGAAATATATTACTTAAAGGGTTAGTTCACCCAAAAATGAAAATTCTGTCATTAATTACTCGCCCTCATGTCGTTCCAAACCCGTAAGACCTTCGTTCATCTTCGAACACAAATTAAGATATTTTTGATGAAATCCGAGAGCTATCTGATCCTCTATAGACTCAACCATTCTTCTTCCCGAGTTATGTCTTCCGCCATTTTGGAGAGTACCCAAGAACTTATTTTGACGTAATCAGCATTGTTTACGCTTAGGCGAAAGCATGTGTATGCATTGTGATACTTACTAAAACGACATAACTCAAGGGAGAAGAATGGTTGAGTAAATTGTTATTTTTGTTTTCTTTGCGCAAAAAAAGTATTCTCGTAGCATCGCAAAATTGAAGTTGAGCCACTGATGTCACATGGACTGTTTTAAATGTGAATCCTGCATGTTCTGTGTTTCTCTGTGTGAATGAACGAGCTGCGCAGACTTGCGGTTTTGTTTACTACACACAAGCTACTGAAACGCATGTGTTTTTAACCTCTGCCGCCTGAACACATGAACGGAAATCTCCAGAGCTGCACTGAGAGTCAGTTCAAAAATTCAAATGGGAAAAATGGAATTTCGGAAAAAAAAAATAATAATTTTCATAGGGATTTCATAGGGCCCTAGTATAAGTGTGTTACTGCCAATGTGATTTTTTTTTTTTTACAGACTCAAAATAAAAGCGTCAGAACTATTTTGTAGTTAAAACAGCATAATCCAGATGATTATAGTTTAAGCTGTATTTGACCTTTTAATATTGCTGTAAAGATTGCATTGGAAGATAATATTGAGTGAAACATGTAATGCCTGACATATTAAATAATAGTAGGAAAAATCTATTGTTTTGATTTATTGAACCCTTAGACAAAATTTTATTAATATTTGCATATGCGTTTTTTTATAGTATACATTTATATAGTATGATCTAGTCAAATCTGGAGCTTGAACGTGAAAAAGTTTTAATCAAAGGCCCAAACCGAGCAAAATATGTAATATGGTGCAGTTGCTGATGTTTATGTTACTAAAAAGTAAGATGAAATTCTGATAGCCTTTAGTGTAAACCAGTATAACAGACTTAAAAATTGCATAAAATGCATGTAAATATCAGCTGTCACTCAATATTTCCCAATAAAATGTCTTAGTAAGATGATTTTTGAAAGATGTTTTATGATCAAATCTCAGTAGTTTTTATTGTGGGGAACAAAACAATATAATACAATGCAATACAATGATGATTGAGAGATGAACATGTAAATGTTCAGAAAAAGTCTGATACTCATATTTTAAAATGATTTTACTAAAAAAAAAAGGGTGGATTATCAAGTAAACTTATAATTTTATTAGACGAAGACCTTTTACTTCCTAAACTATCAGACAACAGAAGGCATGTATAAGTGTACAACATGTTTTTCAGCAGTTTTGATCATTTAAAGGCCTTTATGGGGTTGTGCTTAAAGGTGTGTCATTTCTGTGCCATAAATGGTGTCAAACAGAAATGCAAAAAAAAAAAAAGAATAAATACAATTGTTTTTGAACGGATTTCCCAAATACTCCCAACATCTGCCATTGGTCGGTCAAACTGACTCATGGTGTCAGTTATCACAACACTGGAGTCAGCTTTATGTAAAGCCAAACATCAAATAATGGCATCAGATTTAACTATTAATAACTCAACATCATACAGCAGCAGATGATGTGGCCAAATTGTTAGTCTGTGCATGTGTGTGTTTTTTTTTTTTTTTCTCTCTTTGGGCAAATCTGGCTCAGAGAACGTCAAACTCCTGTGAACCCATCAGGTGCTGAGTGTCAGACTGAATGAGAGATTGCACAAGCAGATTGCCTCGCTCGTGTCGTTTTGGGAGAAGAAAGGAAATGGCCTTGAATTAGCCATTCTTCTCCTCCGCCCCATTTATGACCAGCATTTTGCTCCAGACGCATTTGAGAAAGCAGAAAGATCAATCTTGTCAATTAGAGATGGGACTGTAAGCCCACTTCCTGCCAGACTGACTGGTCAGATGCAGCATGCTGTTGCGCTCCGGAGTAGCGGTCCTCAAGCGCAGGCCGAGTGCACTGCACACATATGAAAATACCTGCTGCCGTGTGAAGCCACCTGGCACAGGTAGCCGTCAGGGTCCGAGGGTTCCTTCAGGTCTGCCGGGAGATTGACTCTGACGCCGAGCGTTTCATCTCGGCTCCAGCGGTTTCATATTCTCTGCCTCCGTTAGGCTTATTGATCTGGAAGCCAGCAGGCGGGAGGTCTCTCATCCAGCCCTCCATTTGGGCACTTTGCTCACTGGCGCTGGAGAGGATCGAGTCCTGTGGTATTGATCAAAGGGAAACACGTGGTGTGTGTGTGTGTGTGTGTATGTGTATGTGTATGTGTGTGTGCTGGCATGTCTGGATCCAACATACTGCTGTCAGAAGAGGATGAACAGTCCAGCTGAGATAAGAGAGAAAGACAGAGGAAGAGTGTGTTCGATTATAATTAACATTCAGTTCAAACTACACATTTGAAGTGCTTCACACATGCAGCATGGCACATTAGTGGCAAAGTTAATTAATAAAACAATGAAAAATAGAGTTGTGCAGGAAGGCGCCGCTCTCATCTTTTAAAAAGCAAAATTTGTCGGTCTTGGCTTAGTGAAGTTTAAGTCAATCAACCTTCCTCAGGCTTGCACTAAACCTGGAAGGTTGATTGAGAATTTAGTGAGAATGCAAGTGTTTGAGGTTTATTATACATTGTTTGAGATTAAAGTAGATTTAAAATGAAACTAAAAGCATAATGATGCTACTGGAACATATGCATCTTAAACATGCATCTTAAGTTGACTATTTATTTATAAAGCAGGAAGACTATATTTAGTGTGTGTGTGTGAATTTTGGGGTCAGTAAGATTTTTGTTTGGAAAAACAATTGTTTTTGTATTTTTTTTTTTTTTAGCAAGGATGCATAAAATTGATCAAAAGCCATTTGATTTCCATTTGAAATCAGTCCTGTTCTTTTGAACTTTTTATTAATTAAAAAAAAAAAAAAAAATCTAGAGCACAACATATTGGTAATAATCAGAAATGTTACTTGAGCATCAAATTGGAATGATTTTTTGAAGGATCATGTGATGCTAAAGACTAGAGTAATGATGCTGAAAATTCAGCTTTGTATCACAGGAATAAATTACATTTTACAATATATTAAAATAAAAAGCTATTATTTTAAATTGTAGTAATAAATCACATTATTACAGGTTTTACTGAATTTTTGATCAAATAAATGCAACCTTAGTCTGCAAAAGGCTTTTTACAAAAAACATTAAAAAAAAAAAAAAAAATCTTACTGACCCCAAATTGTTGAACAGTACCTAATTTTACTTCAAATTTACCCCCAAAACATTTGTAAACACAGTGCATGTTTTGATTGACAGCTGTAGGTAAGTTTCAGGACAGACAGAAGTGAAGGTGGATTTAAAGCTGTAGTCCGTATGTTTTGCCTCTTTATCGCCATCTGTGTTTGAAAACCTGGAATTGCAGTTACTAGCGGAATTATCTTGCTTGCGTGGGTTGTACTCGCAGCTCCAGCGCGGATGAATCTAATGTTTTGAGGTGAATGTGTGGCAGTCAGTCACCGCACCGTTGTGGATATTTACTGTACTTTGCAATCACAGATTAGTTTACATCTCGGAATATATGACCCAAATAAGAATTTTCACCGTATATTGTCATCTGAACAAGTAACAAGTCTGCCACGTTTGTTCTGACCAACTAAGGAAAAAAGCATTACCACAAATCGCGCAACCAATGGTGATTTAATCTAAAGATCGGTTAGCTCATATCACATCAAACCATGCAAATTAGTATTATTCTTATACTTTATTCTCAAATTAACACCATCAGCATTGAGTCACTATGGGTATAGTGTGTATTAGCGTGTGGATTTAAATTTCTGTACAGTTTAATCTAATTGTCATATCATTCGAATTTTATATTAAGAAGTTCTTTTAACCCAAAAAGCAAACTATGCTCCCTTCGAACTGGTTTTCTTTCAAATACAAATTTAGTGTAAACTCAGGCTATCTGCTAATCAGAAGCACATTTAAAACTGGAATATGATTTAATTTCATTCACATGTGTTTCATAAACACACAATCCTTTCTGGATTACAATTCGCCATCAAAATGATACATTTAATTATTCTAGCTGCTGTGAGAAAAGGCTATAAACGATCCGCCACCTGCAGCATCCACACGTGCTATAGCCTAGTAGCCGGGACAACTTCTTTGTTTACAGATGTGACGTAAATGACGCAGTGCCATGCTCGAATTTCCAGTGAAAACTTACCCATACCACTCAAATTACAAAACATTATTATAAGCTAACCGTTGTGAATTGGGCTAAAGTAAGGCAGAAGTTTTGAACACTGGCTGGTTATGTACTTGCTCAAATATTGATTTCGGTTCATTTTTAACCAAAAAAAAAGGTACGGACTGCAGCTTTAAGACAGGCGCAGTTGTTGACCGATGCCTTTCCAAATATCAGGCAGATACCAGACAATTAATCATCCTGGCCAATATATCAGTGTATCAGTGTATAATGTGCAGTATAATAATAGCACACAAACAGAGACAGTGTTTAGACATAATCTCTGTCTGATCTGTTTGGGAAAAGATCCAGAGTCATTTGGCTGATGCTGTCATTGTGATTTATGAAGGCAGATTGCAGTATCTGATCGTGTGTGTGTGATGAGGAGGAGGGACTCATGAGCGTCTGTATGAAGCAGGAAGTTGATTTCATTACACACGGTGAGCAGGTTCAGGCCCGGTGAATCCCCGTGTCCAATATAGAAATTCACTCCACTTTTTTCTGGTGTTTTATTAATGTTTTATGACAAACCCATTTCACTGAACAGTAAATAAGTACATGGGACTTGAAATATTGATTTGAGTTGAAATTCTTTTATTATGTGTGAAGGAAAAATCTCTTGTATAATTCATATGTCTTGGCGTGATAAAAGAGATATGAAACTAGCAATTAAATAATTAGGGCTGTAATCAACCAAAGAAAATCTTGGTCGACTGAAGTCCTGAAACTTTCGACTAAAAATCGACTAAAAATGACGTTGTGGAGAAAAAAAAAAACGTACATTACATTAATTAGATGCGCACTGTGCTCAGTACTTGGTAGCCTTGTTGTCTGCCTAAATTAATTATAAATAAACATAAAAAACTAATAGGCTATTTGCAGTATATTAAATCATTTTTGACCTAATTATTTTGCACTGAAATGAGTCTGACACACGAGTCTGTCGTCTCTGACAGCGGTGCATCACGTGCACCTGCGCAATATCATAGCCTGTGATTTCTGAAAACAGTACTATGTTGTCAACTAGTGATATCACAAGAACTTTTGAGGAATGTGCAACATAATTTAGAAAATTATTTTTGTCATATGTTATAAGTATAACTGTCAGACACTATCATTTCAGCCGCTCTGCTCAGCTCGCACAGAGCGAGGCTGAACATAAGAGCTTAGCTTCGCGGCTGAGACACGAATAGACTTAAAGCTTTTACTCTTAATAAACACAAAAGGCGCGTCCACTTTAATAAAAAAAGAATATTTATTAAACAAACAAGAGCAGAAACCAAATAAAGTGCATAACTGAAAAATAAAGCATCTTAGGCTCAAAACTAACACAAAACAGTGGGCACAGCGCAATTGCGCATTCCAAATAAAAAATACAAAAAATAAAAAAAGTGCCCAAATCCAATAAATAATACTAGAAATAAATTTGCAGTTTTCACAATAATAAAAGGGAACCATAAAAGTAAAGTAGGCTACTACAACATGTTAATCATCCAAATTTTAAACGAAACCAAATAAAGTGAATACAACAACAAGGTAGCTGCACTCAGAACAAATACAAAAATAAGTAAATCAAATGCCCAAATCCACAAGTATTTAAAATTAATAAATGTGCAAAATTATAAAATGTTATTAATGTCCAAAACGAAATAAAGTGCAAAAAATAAATAAAGCATAGGCTCAAAACTAAAACAAACAGTGTGCACATGAAATGAGCGCGGCAAAAAATCGACCAATCAGAATTTTGGTCGAACCAGACCGTATCGACCAATTAATCGACTAATTGGCTGGGACGTTACAGCCCTAGAAATAATTAGGACATTGGTTACTGTGGGCAACAGTCAGGTTTGCGTAATAATTATATAGAAATATTTGACCACACAATTACTCAATTGAGCATTGTCAAGTATTCCTGAGAGCGGTGTCATAAGATACTTAGTAAGGCTACAAAGTTAATTAAAATGAAACCTCAATCATGATATGAATATATGCGCTGTGCTGTGTTACATATTGAAGTGCAGCACTGTGTTCATTTACACTTGAGCAGCTTATGATGCGCCAGTGTTTTTCGCTCAGAGCGGATTAGTTCACAGTAAATGCTGCTCCACACAAACTCCATCTCTACATCTGTATATAACATTGAAGTTTTAAAAAAAAAAAGAAAATAAGATATATATTGGTATTGGTAAGTATTAAATACTGTAATTTTACAGTAGTATTAATAGTAGTAGTAGTAACCTTCTTCATCTTCGTATTCGTATTTTTTCTTTGTATTCTTCTTCGTGTTCTTTGTGTTATTATTTGAGTTCCATTTGTAAAATTTAGTAATAGCCATATTTTTAATTAATAAAATCTATTATTATAAATGTTGTTGTTGTTTAATGTTTAAACATCTCAAAATGAATCAAATATTAAAAATTGTATTTAATTGAATAATTATTAGTATTGTAATCTTACACTTGCAATATAAAATAAAAATATTAATTAGTATATTTTTATAAAATACTCTTTTTATGTTACAGTGAAATATTACAATAGTTATTGTATTTTGCTCTTTAATTATTTATATAAAAAATATACATATTAGTCTACGTCTTGGAATATATGACCCAAATAATAATTTTCACCGTATATTGTCATCTGAACAAGTAACAAGTCTGCCACGTTTGTTCTGACCAACTAAGGAAAAAAGCATTGCCACAAATCGCGCAACCAATGGTGATTTAATCTAAAGATCGGTTAGCTCATATCACATCAAACTTTCACATTCTTATACTTTCTTATACAAACACTTTCTTATACTTTATTCTCAAATTAACACCATCAGCATTGAGTCACTATGGGTATAGTGTGTATTAGCGTGTAGATTTAAATTTCTGTACAGTTTAATCTAATTGTCATACCATTCGAATTTTATATTAAGAAATTATTTTAACCCAAAAAGCAAACTATGCTCCCTTCGAACTGGTTTTCTTTCAAACACAAATTTAGTGTAAACTCAGGCTATCTGCTAATCAGAAGCACATTTAAAACTGGAATATGATTTAATTTCATTCACATGTGTTTCATAAACACACAATCCTAATAATTAAAAATAAAATAATATTGTTTGACATTTAAAAATTAATTAGGACATCCATAATTATTAGTAATGCAATTTTACCGTTGTAAATTATATTAATTTTCTTACACTCTTTTTTTGCGTTTTACAGTGAAATATTACAACAGTTATTGTATTTTGCTCTTTAATTATTTATATAAAAAATATTATATTTTTCTTATATACACTCTTCTATTTAATAACAATAGCTTTTATTATTGTTGTTGTCGATGTTTAATATTTAAATATTTTAGAATAAATTGACATCCATAAATATTGCAACAAATATTACAAAAACAGCTGATACATAATCACAAAATTTTAGCCAAATTGTGCAGCCTTACAAACAAGCAGCAAACCTGTAATTCTTTTCAAATTTGTAATCGCAGTTTACATTTTTTCGTGTCAAGTCGTGCAGTCCTCATACAGTGTGGGTTCTGTTTATGGTGGATTGGTGTGGTGGCTTTGTGCTTTTATTAGAGGAGTATGAGCTCAGAGCTGATCCATGACTCATTCACCTCTCATTACCGTCCCACTCCTTATCTCCCCCACGCGCTCTCTCTCTCTCTCTCTCTCTCTCTCTCTCTCTCTCTCTCTCTCTCTCTCTCTCTCTCTCTCTCTCTCTCTCTCTCTCGCTCTCTCTCTCTCTCTGCCCACTCATGCGGTGGATTGGTTGCTGTAGGGGCGGAGTGAGCTCTCTCACAGACTCTGCTGGATTGGCTGATTGAAGCTGTGTAATTCAGTGTGACTGTGGTTGGGTCGTCCCCATCGCCCCCCTCGCGCTCTCTTTGAGGCAGCGTTCCAGAGAGGATATCTGCTGCTCACAGGCAGGACGGGATTAACTCAACAACTCATCTCATCTGCATATAGATGCCCAGAGAGAACCAGGCGCAGGGGCTTCACACACTCGCTGAAGAAACTCTGTTTGGACTAATTGGACGTTCACATTGGTGATTTGTTTTGGCATCTTCAGATCTCTGGCAAAAGATGTAGAAGAGTTTGTTAGGGGATCTCGGAGTTGTGCTTAAGTTTTCTTTAGTCGGTGTCTTTGGTGTGGAGTAGCTCTTCAAGCGTGCGAGATGCCGTCTCGCGAGTCCTATGTTCTCCGTAAGGAGGAGAAGTCTCTGGTGCACAAGGCCAAGGCAGAGGGCAAGGAGCAGGGGATGGTGGCCGCTGCTCTGGGGATGAAGATGAGTCCTCAGAAACCTCCGGCCACTCTCTGGCAACCTCTCAAACTCTTTGCTTATTCGCAGCTCACATCGCTGGTCCGTCGAGCCACGCTGAAGGAGAGTGAACGGGCTCCCAAGTACGAGAAAGTCCATAACTTCAAGGTAAGGATCCACAAAGGCTCATGGCCTATTTTAATGGGATTATCTTGCTAGAAATCATGATGTTTGCATAAAGTCTTGAAATAAGGAATATGCCGAGCTTTTGCTTTTTTTTTTTTTTTTTTTTTGTCAATTTGTTTGTCAGAATTTTCAGAAAAAGTTTATTTTTGTTACCCGACTGGATTTTTTTGTTCTTGTTTCATGCATAAAGCTTATTGTAGTGAGTTTGATAATCTTGGTGATATTTCTTGGTATAATGTAAATAATGTTGGTAATCTTATTATTTGTGGTCAATCAAAACATTTTTTTCATTTTTAAAATGATTTCAATTTGGCCTCAATTTTGCCATCATTCATTGAAATGTTTTGTCAGTTTTATGTTTTTGTGATTTTAATTGTCTAAAAAACAAATAATTTAAAGTATGATTGGTACATGATTACTGGATTTCTTTCTTGTTTCATGCATAAATCTTGCTGAATAAATTTTGATTTGTGCTTAAAAAATAGCAAAAACTATTTGCTATTGGGATTAGAAAAATAAATTTTGGTATATTACCAATAAATAATTTTGAGAATTATTATTTGTGGTTTATCAACTTATTTTTTTTTTTTTTGCATAATGGTAATATAACTTGCGTCTTAATTTTTCTATGATTCATTGAAATGTCGACTGTGTTGTTGTGACTCACTTTCAGAGCGACTATGTCATAACATGTTATGCAAATTCTCCCCAAATGTGATTTAAATGCGTCCCGAGGGGTGTGTTGTTGCTGTGGCAGCGAGTGCAGGTTTCAGGAGACGTTGGAAGAGTTAAGATGCTATAAGCCGTGAGTCTGTTTAAGACGGGGTTATTTAGAGGCACTTCAGCCAGAGGTTCTGAAAAACAAATCAAATAAAAACATCTTCTGTTTGCATGAGAGAGGAAGGGAGCACGAGGGAGGTTGTTTGGGGTGACAGATGGAGAGATTAGGAACTGATAGAGGATTGGTAAACATAACGGCGTTTCCTCATTTGGCTTCTGTCATCAGCAGGTAGTGGCGCCCCAGACCCCAACCCCCTCTCAGCTTCAGTTTGTCTGTAGAGTCCAGAGACAGAGGTGCGCAAACCCTCACAGACTGCTGACTCCACAAAGAGCTGTTTCTGCTGCTTGCTTTCTCTAATGCGTTTTTCCCTTGTTGTCGCATGGTAATTGATGCTCAGATACTGGATAGTGGCTGCTTTTGTCAGCAGTAGAGTGAAAATTACTAAAGATTCAGGTTATTATTGTTAGAAACATAGAACCATCTGTGTTTACACTGCACATTCATATACTAGACATGGTATAGTGGGATAATGTACAGCCAGCCAGTCACTTAGCAAAAAAATAATAAAAAATGCTACATGGGGGTTGTTGTGTATGTAATATATAATTTTATAATAAATTATAAAAATTAAAAATTATATTTTTATTCATAATTTAAAAATGCTACATAGATGTTTATTTATTTATTTTATTTATTAAAAATACTTTTTTATGAATAATTTATATTTATACACTAGTCAAAATTTGAAGTGGATCAAAACCTTTCATCAAAGTTGTCCTAAAACCAAAATCATTTTTTAGAATTTTTTTTTTAAATCCTCTTCAAATGTTGACTAGTGTATGTACACTATATATATATAGTTTCACTATTTCTTATTTATTACGAATAATACGAATAATAATAAAAATAAATTATTGAAAATTATATTTTTGTTAGTTTAGACAATTAAAAAAAATATATATATATATATATATATATATATATATATATATATATATATATATATATATATATATATATATATATATATTTATTAATAAGTGATATTTAATTTCTCTTCATGTTTTAAATATAAAATATATAATTATTTATTTACTGTATAAATAAACAAATTAAATATTGATTTGAGTTTTAAAATCGGATGCCATGGGCAGCAGTAAGTTATAATGTTTAGCCAATCAGAATAAAGTATTCCTGAGAGCCATTGTAAAATAAATGATTCCATAAATATTTATTTCATTAATAAGCAAGGCTTTCTTTTGATAATCCAGTAAGCATCATACTTTTCTTTGTCCTCTTTTCCATAAACTGTTAAATCCCCCAGCTCTGTAAATATTCAATCATTTAAATTCCTTAGGCCTCTTTTATATGTAAATAGGGCACTTCTCATGTTGATGTCAGTGTGATGTACAGTGATTTCATCATCTACTGTAAGATGGTTCTGCTGTTAGGATAGTAAACCCTGCCAGTTCCTGCTGCTAGACCTTAAGGGCTCTCAGAGAGCCAGGGGCCCATCCCTCAGGAGCCATATGCTTCTGATTGGATGAGCTGTTACCTGGTGGAGAAGAGAGAGCAAGAGAACAGGGCTTTCCTCCTGATTAATGCAACCCCCCCCCCCCCCTCTCTCTCTCTCTTTCTCTGCCTGTTGATTAATTGTGATTGGATTCAACAGCAGCCAGATTTGACACTGCTCGTGTCTCTAATCACGCATTCATCTTTATTAGCAGGTTTAAACGGCTCAGAGGAGCAGAAGTTGATTTGTGTTTGCGTGTTGTCCTGCAGGTGCACACCTTCAGAGGGCCGCACTGGTGCGAGTACTGTGCCAACTTCATGTGGGGACTCATCGCTCAGGGAGTCAAATGTGCAGGTAAATCAAAACACACCCAATGCAAAATCACCATAGAAAACATGCTTTCTCCCAAGTACCAGATTATTACATGGTTATTACATACTTGTGTAGTTATTGACTATAACATGTTTATTTTATTATATTTTATTATTTTATATTTACATACATTCACATAGAGACTCTTAAAAAAGGTTCCTAAAGGTTTTTTTTGACAGTGATGCAACAGAAGAACATCTTTGGTACCCCTAACATCCTTTCAGTGAACAATTCTTAAAAGAACCATAATTTTCTTGGTGTGAAAATCTAAAGAACCTCTTCCACCATAAAGAATCTTTTGTGGAATGGAAAGGTTAAACTTTAAAGGTTCTTCATGGAACCATTTATGCCAATATAGAACCTTCTTTTTTGAAGCGTGTAAGAAACATGGTATTGACCAAATGCAATGTTTTTACATAGTTATGTCACTATTGCATACTTGTGACTACAATTTTTATATATATATATAGTTGGTTTGTATTACACACTTTTTTTTTTTTTCCAGCAATGCAATAGAAGAACCATTTTTGGTTCCCCTAAGAACCTTTCAGTGATCAATTAATAAAAGAAGCATTATTTCTTATTGTTAAGATTTTAATAATCTAAAGAACCAGTAAAGAAGCTTGTGTGGAATGGAAAGGTTCTATGGATGTTAAAGGTTCTTCATGGAACTACAGATGCCCAAAAATAACCTTTATTTTTAAGACTGTGGGAAACAATTTCTGAAATCAATTGAGATGCCGGCATGAAAAAATCTAAAAGTCGGGGGTTCTCTGTGATTCTAATGGTGTACATTGTTACACCCTTGTGTTTGTAAATATAATGTAATTTGTGTGTCATTAAAGCTATTAACTTCCTCCCTCTGAACCCCTCCTGAAGTGTTCAATAGCTTCATCTGATGACATTAGGACAGATTTGGGGGTTTTTAAGGGGGTGAAGTGAGGATTCCTGCATATATCGCAGCTGTGATGCTCATGCAGAGTTGAATATGTGTTTATTCACACACACGATCAGAGCTCATATAGGTCAGTGTGTTGCTCTGGCTGATGTATATGTGAATGCTCATTAGCCTGTGGAGGCAGCGTAGACTGGCCTACATCTGCAAGAAACCGGTTGATCACATTATGATGATAACAGACAGATGAAGACTTATGTTTTATTCCTTATTGAGAGATGCATTGTTTTAAAAGAATATCCTCCACTTTCAGCCATTTGAAATTAAACCATTTTATTTTATGTATGCATGCATAAATGAATTTTTTACATGAATAGTGATTTGAGTGCTTTAATTGAATCATGGTTTAATTAATATTTTATTATTTTGTTGCTATTATAGATTAGACCTTGTTTTGATGATCATGTAAGATATAAAATGTCCATCATTTGTTTTTTTCTGTACAAAACAGGTTTTTTAAAATACATATTAGGAGTTCTAATCTCTGTTTAATTCAGGTTTTTTCTTTGAGGAATGATATTGTGGTTGCTTGTTTGTGTTTTAATGATTTATTTATAGGACAATGTGAGCGACACACATGTTTTCATGAACTGGCTTCATGAATAATGCATGAAGCTATTTTGAAAGCAGCTTGTGTTCAAAATCCCTTATTCTGAGACCCTTTTTACGCTACTTGTATCCACCTCCTTTTCTCACCTCTACCCATATCATTCTCTCTCTCTCTCTCTCTCTCTCTCTCTCATTCTGTGATGCCAGCAGAATCTAGGGCAGTGAAATCTCATTTGATGTAGAGATTTGCATTCAGCGTTGTGATCTGACATGCTTTCTTCTTTCTTTTGCTTTTTGTCTGTGAGAGCGAGACTCCGAGCTATTATTTTGGGTGTCTGCCAGCGTGCCAGCCCCAGTGCCCAGGCATGTTGTGCCACATTGCCTCATGAGAGGATAAAGCGTCCCCCTCCCCCTCAGCCCAGTCCATCATGGCAGAGACTGAAAACAAAGCTGGCACGTCTTTATAATGAGAAGAGGGGCTGAGAGCTCGCAACCAGCTCCACTTTACACACACACACACACACATACACACACATTAAAATTCAGGGCTCGTCGCAGCACTGGGTCACACAATGAGTGTGAGAGGGAATTTCAGGATACAGGAACTGCTCAAAACATTCTCACAATGGAAGAAGACATCTGAATTTAGCTCAAGATGCCTCTACAATGCCTTTGGGTAACACTTTAACTAAAGCCTGTATTTATAATGTGTTATGGATGCTCCTGATTAATTATAACACAGGCATAATGCTTTACTCTTTGTAGTGCAGTAAAAAAAAAAAAAAAAATTGTACTTAATTTTGTCATGCATAGGCAAGTAACCATGTATGCATGTGCCTATGCATGATAAAACTAGAAAATGTCTTAAGATAAATGCATTATATTGGCATATCTATGTTGTAACTGGTTTAAGCAGAATAATTGACTCTGAAGGAATGTGCATGCAAAGGATGCCTTGCAAACCCAGGTGTGCATTAATTTTCAATAATTCAACGGAACAGAGTCATTTACAGCTGATTATTGCGTGTCTTCTCAGCAAATGTGAATGCATTATAATGCAAAACTAAAACACTAGAAAAAAAATTTATTTACAAAATAAAATAAACATTAAATAAAATAATAAAAGAAAATTATTTTGATTTTTCATTTCAGCTGGCTTTCAAGGCAACAATATCTCATTTTCATTTAGTTTAAGTTGTAATTATAAGTAATAAAACAACTAAAGCTAAATACACTAAAACTATATAGACAGGCTAGACTATATAGGCTGTATAGGTAAAATACAAACTAATACTAATTACAAAAAACACAACAAAATTAATAAAAATTCAACAAAAATTAAGATAATATATATAAAACTAAAATATAATTTTAAATATTAATGTAACTGATAGTATATCAATGATACTAAAATAAGACTGCCATTTAATATCGTTATATTGAATTTTATATACTGGCTTCAAATAAACCCATTTTTCATGTAATAGCGCTTCTAAAGAAAATCTTTTGGCTATTTTAGCTGTCCTAAAGGCTTAAACTACATGCACTCGTTCTCAAGCAGAGATATGTTTGTTGTATGTATGCATGTCCTGATATGTATCTGCCCACATGTGGGCCAGGGGTCACCTCTACGCCACTTTGCTGAACAAGGCCTTGGCAGACCAGAGTTAAAAGATTGAATGCATTAGAGATGTGCCCTCTATTAGCGCCTGTCTCCTCCGCTTATCATAAACCTCGCTCTTCTTTTTCAAAAATAATTACAGTTCTGCATGGCTGAAGTCTCAGGACGACAGAGTCGCTCAAGGGGCCGTTTTTTAATCACACGCCGCAGAATCTTTACAATAAGTGTCAGCGAATAATTCACTATTTGCATTCAATGGTTTGGATTAGACTTCATTCTAATTCCAGGAGTCAAAAGAAAAAAGAAAAGAAAAAACTATCACTTATTATTGTTTTGAGGTAAAAAAGGAAATAAGCCGCCAGCTACAGATTAAAAATTGGGGTCAAAGATGTAACATCCTTTTTTTTTTTTTTTTTTTGCCCGCTCTTAAGCTCTTTATAGTCTTAAAATGCATTCTTACAGAAAACAACTTCAATACTTTATCTTAAAAAAAATAAATAAATAAAAATGTCTAAAAAGATCAGATGAAGCAGTTCTAAAATATTTTTTGAAAAAAAAAAGTATCTCGAAAATATCCCAAATTGGAAATTTATGACATAAAAACATTGTTCATGATTAAGAAATGTCATGTAAATAATGCTTTTTGCAGCACCTTGACAAAATATTTTTGTAAAACTATATATTTTTTTTTTATCTTTATTTCTTTTCAGTGTGAAGATGTGTACAGTAAGATTCATGAAGGAAGGTGTAACTTGCCATTTTTAGAGTCATTAAATCCAACTTTTTGTATGAAAACAGAGTATGAATATTATATGTCTAAGATAGTGGCACATGCATTTTAAGACTTAAGATTTTTGCTTTTCATCATCCTTAATTGTAATTGCTCTTTAGTAGACAGTCAAAGGCTGATGAAGTGATTCAGAATGGCAGTCTTGTGGGTTTGAATCTTGCAGGCAGTCAGAGAGGAGAGCAGAGCAGGGAGGGCGTTTGGCCCATTTATTGCAGGAAATGAGGTCTGGTGAAGCCCGCAGGACTGACAATCACTGCCCACTCCACCATTATGTTTGAGTACAGATCTGAAGAGCAGTAGCACTCCATATCTCTCTCTCTCTTTCCTCCAGGTCACGTTGTTTTCAGTGTGGCTCACTGAGCGTCCCACACATCTGGCCTGAGCTCGCAGTCTTTTATTTGTCTGCTTCTTGTCTCTGTTTTTCTGCGTTCTTCCTCTTTTTTTTTTCTGTTTTCTCTCTGGTACCTGCTTTGAAGCAGCTGGCCCATTTAGTAGGCCACATTATATATTAATCAGCTAATTTGCCTAAATTTGCATATGTCGTGCGAGTTTGTGTGTGTGTGTGTGTGTGTGTGTGTGTCTGGCCTGGCCTGGCCTGGTTGCTTGGGTGCAGTTGGGGGTTGGTTAGTTTTTGCTGTTTAAAAGAACTCATTTAAAGGTTTTTTGTTTTTTGATAGTGTGCCATTTAAGGTATTATTGATTTCCTGGTAGAATGTGAAACACTATCAGAAAGTATTGCTGTTTGTTTCTTTGTTTAAGAAACTCAACATAACAACATTGGCTCAACCAATAACATGAGTTGGAGGCGGGACAATATGTTTGTCCCATAAACGAAAGACAGGGAATTCCCATTTGAGAAAAATATTTTGTTTTGTGTTTTGAAATTCAGGTTCATTCATTAAACGGGAGCAAAACTCATTTTCATATAAATTTATTCTTATACAGCTCTTATGTAAATTTCTCATTCTTGCGTAAAATGTTCGTACAATTATTCTTGCATAAATTGTCACATTTTATGTAAATTGTAACAATTTACATATTCCGCTTGTGTTTGATGGATTCAGCTTTTTAGTTTCGCGTTTACTTATTTTTATAGGAACACAACTACATTACTTCGTTTCCTAAAACAGTTTGTTTGTTTGTTCGTTCATTTGTTTATGTATTAGGAGAAATGTATATTTGGTGAAGTGTTTTATAGTTCCACCAGAAATGAAAATTGTCATAATATTTTCACTTTCATGTCGTTTCAAACCTGCATAACTTATTTTCTTCTGCAGAACATAAAATGTTATTTTGAAGAATGTTGGTAACTACATAGTTTTGGTTTAAATTGACTTCAATTGTGCAAACAAGAAACACAATAAGTTAAGTTAAGGTCACTGAAACTGTTTGGTTACCCAAATTCTTCAAAATATTTTCTTTTATGTTCCACAGAAGGAAGAAAGGAAGCCCGTTTCCACTACTAAATAAAATATAAAAAAAGGTAATTGTGACTTTTTATCTCACAATTCTGACATTTACATATCGCAATTCTGATTTTTTTTTTTTTTTCGCGAAATTTAAATATAAACTCATAATTGCGAGTTATAAAGTCCAGTTTTGAGGGGAGAAAAAAATATTTTTCTCAGAATTGCGAGTTTATATTCCATAACTCTGACTTTATATCAAGCAATTCTGATTTGAGAGATTAAAAAGTTTTTTCTCAGAATTGCATGATATTAAACTCGCAATTGTGAGTTAAGAATTGTGAGATGAAAAAGTCACAATTGCCTTTTTTAATTTTCTTTTTTTTATTCAGTGGCAGAAACAGGCTTCCATACATACAGTTTGAAACAACAAATGTTGAAACAATTTTTATTTTTGGCTTATGTAACCATCCCTTAAATTAGCTATTGTTTATTTCATTTTTTCACAGGTTCTCAGAGATTTACTTTTGAGGGTTATGAAGCTATTAGGTGCCTGGAATTGCTCATGCATATTTTATAAGGCACCATTTGTATTCCTGGCATGTTCTGTCATCGCCAAGGTGACACTATTGAAATCCCCATCAGCCAATCAGAAGCGCTGTCATCACTGATCAGAGGTCAGGGGGGGTCACTGATTAAGCAGAATGAAAGCTCAGCATACTGGGGACTCTACTTTAACTAAAGCATATCCACCTCAGGATCGATAATATCTGTCGAAAACGCTGTCTTTTACACACAACATACTTATTCAGTGATTTCAGCGTATGACTGAACACAGTGGATTTACTGATTGATTTAGCCATTGTTTTGACAGGAATGATGAAATGAAGACTAGGATGGAGTTGTTTGGTCAGCTGAAGTGTATTTGTGTTTTGTGTGTGTTTCTCAGATTGTGGGTTGAATGTCCATAAGCAGTGCTCTAAGATGGTGCCCAACGACTGCAAACCGGACCTGAAGCACGTGAAGAAGGTTTACAGCTGTGATCTCACCACACTTGTCAAGGCTCATAACGCTAAACGACCCATGGTGGTGGACATGTGCATACGAGAGATCGAATCACGAGGTAACTAACTCACAGACTCTGATTTACACTAAACACCGATGCAGAGATATAAAACTTCTTGCCTGTACTGTTGACCAGTGTTATGGCCAATGGCTGATATTATAAGTATTTTATGTTGTGTACTTTTTTTTTTTTTTTGGTTTGTTTCTTTTTTCTTTTTTTTTATGTTTGGTTTTACATGGTGAGTGATATATTGTGCTTATCTGATAAAAACTGCTTGCTAACACTGATAACCGTTGTTATGGCCAGTGGCTTATATTATTTTATAAATATTTTATGTTGAGTTTTGTTTAAGTTTTTGTGTTTTGTTCTTTAATGTTGTGTTTTTTGTTTTGTTTTTATTTTTTGTTTATTTTTCACAACATGGTCAATGATATATAGTGGTTTTTCTAATAAACAAAAACTGCTTGCTAATGCTGATAACCAGTGTTATGACTAGTTCCCCCCCCCCCTATTATTTTCTTCTTCTTTTTTTTGCTTGTTTCGCGTTTTTAATTTGTTTTCACAAGATCAGATAGCCAATGTAGTGATATTTTTTTTTTTTTTTAATTCATCTATTTATTTATTTGTGTTTCGTGTTTTTAATTTTTGTTTTCACAAGATCAGATTTTCTAATAAACAAAAACTGTTTGCTAATACTGATAGCCAATGTTATGACCTGTAGGTTCTGTTTTGTTTTGTTTTTCTTCTGCCCATTTATTTTATTTTATTTTATTTTTTGTCATGGTTTTTTTTTTTTCACAAGGATGTCTTGTGAAATCTAAATCTAGATTATCTAAATAATCTTTTAGTTTAACAATGTTCAGAGCTCTTGACAGTTCTACACATAATTACCTTAGCTTTTATTGCATTATAGATGCTGCAAAGCATTATATGTACTGTATAACTCAATCTTCAAACGTCTTGTCTCTCAGGTTTGAAGTCGGAGGGTCTCTATCGAATCTCTGGATTCAGTGACTTAATTGAAGATGTGAAGTTATCGTTTGACAGAGGTGAGTGGCATTTTGTACTGATCCGTCACAACCCCACATTCCTAAACGCACATACACACGCGCCTACACGCGTATCTGTTTGTGTAATCCTGATGAATCGCATACACATGCTCACCGCTGCTTTTTTAGGTCACTCTTTGTCTTGCGTATAGAGCTGTGGGTTTATGTAATGTGAAATAGTCTGAGCTGCTTAAATGTTAAAGTGGCACATTTGTAGGAGGATTTTCGCCCATCTGTTGGTATTCAGATGCAATACTGTTTCATAATGACTCAAATTCCGGATATGAGGATATGAACAAGCTAGAGAGAAAGAAATCGTGTGATCTCTACAGGTTTCTACTGGATGCTGTGACGGCTGTGCGGCTGCAGTGTTATTTCAATTCAGTACAAGTAGAGTTCTCATAAAGACAGTTATTTGTTTATTCATTTATTTGATCCATCAGGGTTTTTATGTTATTTTTACTATTTACTATTTTACTATTTTTATTTTTAATTATTCCATTTTTGCGTTTTGTTAATTTAAATAAATCTCAGATAAAATTAGATAGATAGATAGATAGATAGATGAAAACTTAAAAATGCATTTAAGTTGAAGTAGTAAAATTACTAAAACGAAAACATTTTGTAAATATATAAAAAAATAATAATAATAAACATAACAAAACCATATAATTATATGATTACAGCTATACAAGGAAGTTCAAAAATGTTAATAAATATTATAATAGTAAACACTACCAGTCAAAATTTTGAATAATTCAGAATTTTATTTATTTATTTTTTTTGGAAAGACGTCTCTTCTGCTCACTAAGGCTGCCTTTATTTGATCAAAATAGAGTAAAAACAGTATATTATAAAATATTATTACAGTTAGTTTTCTATTTAATGTTAAAATGTAATTTATTCCTTTGATTGAAAAGATGAATTCCATCAGGACCATTTCCACAAAAATATTAAGCAGCACCAACTGTTTTTAACACTGATAATAATAAGAAATGTTTCTTGAGCAGCAAATCAGCATATTAGAATGATTTCTGAGTGATCATGTGAGACAGATAAAAGATGCTTGAGTAAAGATGATAATTGCTAAAAAATTCAGCTTTGCATCATAGGAATAAATTGTATTTTCATATATATTAAAGTAGAAAAAAAAAGTTTTAAATTGTAATAATCTTTCACAATTTTACTATATTTACCTCTATTTTTGTTCAAATAAATGCAGTCTTCAGAGAAATTTGAATGACTCTAAATGTTTGACCGGTGCTGTTTAAATAATACTGAAATAACACTGAAGCCTGGAATACAGAAACAGTTATATTGCATAATAACACTAAAACACCTGCACCATGCAGCGTCACAGTACAGAAGTATTCTCACAAGCTCAGAATAAGATAAAGTTAGCTAAATGTCTTCATGCTCAGTCCCTGGAGCCAAACAAGAGCGCTGTCTGTGCGGATGAGTGCAGTTCCCATTGCATTGCTTCTAGTAGCAGAGGACTGACTCTCCCTGGAGCTGAAGGTGAAATGTGTTTGTGTGAATGTGTTCAGATGGAGAGAAAGCAGACATCTCCGTGAACGTCTATGAAGACATCAACGTCATCACAGGTGCTCTTAAACTCTACTTCAGGGACCTGCCGATCCCTGTCATCACGTATGACGCATATCCACGCTTCATCGAGGCTGCCAGTGAGTCACACGCTCCGCATTTCTCCATTAGACAATGTGCCTGACGCTCAATTCCGGCTCTTTCCCCATATTTCACCTCCTTTTATTTAATAAAAAGCTGAATTCATCAAAAGTAAGAGACATTTGCTATGCTGTGCGCACAGAGCAGCATGAATCCTCCAGCTGTGTGTCTGTGATGAGCCAATGGCAGAATTGCCAGAACTGTCTTTTGAAACATATTGTTGTACATTAAATTTTCATGTTTATTTAATGTTTGTTCTTTGAACATAATCACATCAGCGTTTTAAACTTCAAAATTGTACCAAATTTTGGTACGGAGAAAACTACAGACCTCAAATGTAGTAAACAGAAAATAAAGCATCTCATATAATGTCTAGAAGTCTTGCTGCCTGCAGATCTGTTTGACAATCACACTGCAGATGTGTCGAGACAGATGAGAGTATTTGACCTGGTTGTTTGTTTGTTTGTGTCAGAGCTGACAGACCCAGATGAGCGTTTGGAAGCTCTGCATGAAGCTCTGAAGCAGATGCCTCCTGCTCACTGCGAAACACTGCGATATCTCATGGCACATTTAAAGAGGTGAGAATTATATAATAATATTAATATAATGTTAATATTCCATCTGAAGTAACAAAATGTGTTTTGCACCTGTAAATTACACTGATAATATTGCAGGTGGTAAATCAGAGACATGTTAAATTCACAATAATTTTATAACAAGTAGGTAAATACTAATATATAATAGATGCACAGTGTCATGCGTGTAAATACAAAACACCATCATGGAAACACATGACACTAAAATAATGCAAAAACGTTAATTTAAAGGGATAGTTCACCCAAAAATGGAAATTTGATGTTTATCTGCTTACCCCCAGGGCATCCAAGATGTAGGTGACTTTGTTTCTTCAGTAGAAAACAAACGAAGATTTTTAACTCAAACCGTTGCAGTCAGTCAAAACAAACATACACAGACAAAACCAAATTAAACCCTGGGGCTCATGACGATACATTGAGGTCTTAAGACACGAAACAATCGGTCTGTGCAAGAAACTGAACAGTATTTATGTCCTTTTTTTACCTCTGATCCACCGCAATGTCCAACTGTCCTGAGTGCATTCACAACAGCCGGCGCGGAAGCAATCTGTCGCGCGTATACGTCACTCATTGTTTAGATTGCTTCCGCGCAGTCGCTAATGAGGTATCTACGTGTGTGTGTATATATATATATATATATATCAACGTGCTCTGGCACATAGTCGCGTCATGCGCCGGCTGCTGTGAACGCGCTCAGGACAGTTGGACATTGCGGTGGATCATAGGTAAAAAATTATATACATAATATTCAGTTTCTTGCACAGACCGATTGTTTCGTGTCTTAAGACCTCAAATACCATTAAATGTAGTGTGGGAATGTCAGTTTACGGTTTTTCGCTGTAAATTACAAAATGACTGCATTTTACTTCCCAAATCTGTACATTTAACAGTACTTTAAAATTACATGAAATATCCCATTAGATTTATTAGTTTTTTTTTTTGTTTTTTTTTTACCATATTCACAAACATGATGTTAACCAATGAATAGGTTTTTAGCGTAGCACTTTTACAGTGTCGTACCATTGAAAGTACAGTTAAAGTTCATTTTTATTGACACTCGTGTGTGTGCAGGGTAACTCAGAACGAGAAGGATAACCTGATGAACGCTGAGAATCTGGGGATCGTATTCGGCCCGACTTTGATGCGGGCGCCCGATCTGGACGCCATGACGGCTCTGAACGACATCCGCTACCAGAGGCAGGTGGTGGAGTTACTCATCAAGAATGAAGACATCCTCTTCTAGCATCACTGTCGTGAATGCACCTCCATACTGTTTACCGCAGCTCTGCGCTGCGCTCTTCTGCTCTGACTCAGTCTGGACTCCCATATGAAGGACTCTTGTATTATAGTGCATTTTTGGACCAGTACTTACTAACACTTCTCCCTGTCTGATGGGTTCTTTTCCTGTATCTTGCATGTCTTCCTCCCCATTTTTGTCGGGGGTTGCTGAAGCTGAAGGGTGTGACGTACCTCAGCATTATTATGGGATGGCATCGCTCTGTCGTGTCAAAAGCGGTGGAGTCCGGCAGATCGGCTTTTTTGTTTTGTTTTTGTAAAACGTGAATTTTGATATGGTCAGTTTTGGAGACACTTTACCTGAAGAGCCATAAATAAAGATGGTGACATTGTGCAGGCATAATAATCTCTTCACATGATATATAAACTCTTGTTCAGACAATCCTCAGTCATCATTCATACTTATACATACATACATACATGAATAACAAACCATGAAAATGAATGTTTATCTTTGACATATTTATGGCTCAGCAGGTAAAGTGTCGCCAGGGGTTTTTCAATATCTGTGATTTGTTTTTATTTTTGGTTGTTTTTTATTCCTTCCGTCAGGTTGATCTGACTTTGTTCTGCCTTCACATGTCGAAAGTCAAACTAACTTCTGCTGTAGTTAGGAAGATTATTTACAGTCCATGTACATTTCAGGATCCTTGATCTTAGACTCGCCTTTAGAAAACACTCTTACGCTCACATGACTGCTTGATGTTTTTTGATTCTGTGTTTTTGTATTTGATTTCAGCATGGATACGTTAATTTATTAAAATTTACTTTTAGTGCCGTGTTCTGGGTCAATTAATTCTAAACAAATCTATCCATTAAAATGGTATCTTTTATTTTAATTAATATTTGAAAATGATTACATAATATGGAGGGCAGCAGTCCAGGAAGTAAAAAAAAAATCCCATTTATTTTCTCAATGGAGGATTTGATTTTTAGCAATAGTTTATAAACTTTTATAGACAGACCTACTGTTGCGAGGTTGTTAATTAATGGAGTGTTTCGTTAAGCCTTCAGCCCACATTATTTCAACTTTTTAAAACGATTATCATGTTTAACAGTGGCATTTCTTATGAAAAACTACATTACCCATGATTCTGCAAAGACCTTTCAATCAGAGATTCCAAACAAGCAAATTGCATCAAAAGAACTTTAGTGCCACAATAAAATGTTTCTGTATGCACAATCAACATCACAATCAATATTTATCTGTTGTTTTTTGCAGTGCTTCATGGTAGTGTTTCCCTAATGAAGGCTGTTAAGTACAGTCTTGCTGATTATCAAATATTTTTGTTTCGCATTTATAATGTGATTCGCCTCGTAGCTGGTTGGTTTGGTACATGGCTTATAACTATTTGACAAAGACAAAAAGACAATAGATGGGGAAAAATAGTTCAGAAACCAAGGACAGTGAAAAAGGGGGCAGGCACTGTTGAACTCCATTGTGACACCCAGGAAGTGACATCATCTTAGCATGATCACCATTTTTACACAAATTGTGTTGAATGCATTTGTTAAGTTAAATCGCTCAACCTTGTTACCCAAATTATTGTAAGCAAAAATCATTTATGGCAAATAAAAGTTTTGTAAAAATATATATTTGGTCACAAACTAAATAGTTGCTACTGAATGCTTAATTTAGGATAAATCTGTTACTTGCAATTCTGTACCCGTTCTGACTTTATTTTCATTTTGAATTCCTTCTATTTTAGAAAATAATCCCACATGGAAATTAAACTTCAAAATTGTCCTAAATTTTGGTAACAGGGTTGAAAAAATTGCACTTCTAGTATTCAAGAAATAGAAAGTAAAGCATCTGATATAATGTTTTGTTTGTTATGCTGAACAAACCACCACCTCCTACTGAGCCGTTTTCTGAGAACAAATAAAACATGGATTTTTTAAGATGTTGGAGCACTATTGTGTGCAGCATATTTTGAATAATAATTATGAATAATTACAAGTAATTGCATGTTTTTTTAGTCATAGCAGATGAGTTTGCTGCAGCTGGGTTTGTGTGAGATATGTGAAGTGACGGCTGATGTAACAGGCCTGAGCCCTGCAGGTCTGTCTCAATCATGCTGGTTTATTTACA
Organism: Onychostoma macrolepis; assembly: GCF_012432095.1. Lineage (NCBI taxonomy): Eukaryota > Metazoa > Chordata > Actinopteri > Cypriniformes > Cyprinidae > Onychostoma > Onychostoma macrolepis. The sequence continues at coordinate 26,335,767 of NC_081163.1, read as the reverse complement.
GATGAACACAGACATGAGCGGTCCTGCGGCGGACCCTCTTCACGGCCGTGTTTTAATTGCTAGATGTACATGCAAATCGCTTTAGAGGAGACTTGCATGGTTTCACCCTGCAGTAACAAAAATGCTGTCAGGCTTTATATCACATTATATCAGAGCAAGCTCAGGGCTTTAGTTGACAGCCTGTGTTTCAGGTCGGACGGCTCTCCTTCATTCGTGACCCTTCTGTCAGCTGCAGAGCCTTCATTTTCCATGAAATCCCATTCTTCTCACTGGTACCCATGAATGGCCTTCAGAGCTGCACTCATAAAAATACATGAAGCGTGATGAGGTTTGATGGCTACCCTTGTTTTGGGGTTCTGTGACCTTTATTTGAATATTATCCATCATTGTTATGATGTTAATTTAAGGGTTTAAATATCTATCTATATATATATTATATAATAAAATAAAATCTGCAGGTGATATATATGTGACCCTGGACCACAAAACCTTAAGTCTTAAGTGTCAATTTTCCGAAATTGAGATTTATACATCACCTGAAGACTGAATAAATAAGCTTTCCATTGATACATGGTTTGTTAGGATCGGAGAATATTTGTCTGAGATACAACTATTTGAAAATCTGAGGGTGCAAAAAAAAAATCAAAATATTGAGAAAATCACCTTTAAATTTGTCCAAATTAATTCTTAGCAATGCATATTACTAATCAAAAACAACGTTTTTATATATTTACAGTAGTAAATTTACTAAATATATTCATGGAATATGATCTTTACTTAATATACTAATGATTTTTGGCATAAAAGAAAAATCGATAATTTTGACCCATACTGTGTATTTTTGGCTATTGCTACAAATATACCCCAGATGTCACATAATAGTATATAACATTCAGAATTTATTCAATACTTTTATTGAGCAAGGATGCGTTCAACTGATTTGAAATAATAGTAAATAGTTTAACATTATTAAAAAATAAAAAATCTGTTTCAAATAAATGCTGGAATTTATGTTTAACAAAGAATACCAAAACAAAAACATATATCACAATTTCCACAAAAATATTAAGCTGCACAACTATTTTAATCATTGATAATATAGACAATAAGATAATTTTTAATGCTTCTTGAGCAGAAAATTTGTATATTAGACTGATTTCTGACTGGAGTAATGATGCTGAAAATTCAGCTTTGATCACAGGAATAAATTACATTTTAAAATATACTGAAACAAATTGGAATAATATTTCACATTACTGTTTTTACTGTGCTTTTTTCTGAAATAAAATACATTCAAAAACATTACAAAATCTTACTAACCCCCAACTTTTAAACAGTACTGTAGTAAAAACAAATGTATAATAACCAAATCACTCCAGAATCAGCTGACAAAATTGATTTAATGACATTTCAGTATTTATCACAGATAAAGCCAAAACCAGAGGCATTTATGAAGCTGAGAGTGAAATATTCTGCAGTCAGATTCAGACACAAGACTGTCCAGCTTTATAACAGACTGGCTGCATCATTTTCTGTCTGTGGTTTGAACAGATTGTATTCACAGTTCTGATTCACACCACTGACTCCATATAAAATGGACCAAAACAGTATCATTTATGGGGGGAATTATTGTGTGAATTAGTAATCCATCTCCATTAGTAAAGAGTCAGTCTGCTGAATAAGAAGGTGATTTCCGGCTGGCTGCTGTGGAGGTGATGCCACAGTGCTTGATTTACACTCCACATGTGTCAAAAGACGTGCCACGGCTGCGAAAGAAATTACGGTTTGATGGAATATGTATTTGTGCTTGTGTGTGATCCATGAAATAAGTGACCTTTCTCTGTGCGCTGATTGACATTAATTCCAACTTTCCACACATGGTGTGCTCACTCAAATAGGCAAATGCTAACAATGAATACTGATATAACCTCAGGTGTTTGAGTGACCTCAAATGCTCAACCTCAAATGATAACTTTGACTCTTCAACATACAGTACATGCATACATGAGCCAATAGGTAATTAGACCATCGGAAAAAGAAAGAAAGAACCACCCCACAATAACATTAGTGGTCAACAAATCTATTTTTAATGATCAATTCTTTATTACCTCCAAACCTAAACGTATAGTATAGCCTTGAAAAGTTATTTATGTTATTTATTGTTATGCTACTCTATTGAGTATGAATGTTTGCAGTTCATATATTAATAATTTAAAGAAATAACTGGGTAGAGTCTATGTTTGACAGCATTATTTCAGAAAATGTTTGTTGCCAGTCCTGTTACAATCTTGTTCAAAATGTCTTAGGGTTGAAAGTTATGAGTCATTATGGCTAATATAACATTATTGCCCTAGCAAGTAAATATCATTGTGCCACTATTAACTATATATATTTTTTTTTCTTTCCCATAAAATATTGAAAATATGATTTTTTTTTCCTTTAAAATGTTGGAAATATTGAATGTGACAAGGCCAATATAAGTGTTATAATGAAAAATGGATTTTCTCTGCTAGAGAAAAAAATCATGTGATACAAAAAGACTTTTATAATGTTACTCCCTCAAATATACTCAAATATAGTAAATTCAAACTTGAATCATTTCTCCACAAATCCAGAAATAGAAAATGAAAATACTGCACTGACCGTAAAAGCACAGTGTTTTAATATCAAAGAAAGTTTTATTTTCTATATGGGGACAGACAAATTAATTTTTTGAATAGTTTAATAATAATAATAATAATAACAGTAATAACAATAATAATAATGAAAAATTTAGTTCTTCGTTTTAATTGCATATCATTTTGAGGGTTTTTATAGTAAGCCAGTGAGACACAAATGTGTCATAAAATGTACATTTCTGAGAATTACCTATACATGCATTATAATGCACAGATTGCTAAATAAGAAAAAAAGAAATATGACAGTGAAAGCACTGTTATTGATGTTTTAAAATCAATAAAATCCACATTTAAGAAGAACTTTTTAAAATGTTATATATGTGGGGACGTGCAAGTTAATTCATATTCTGATTTATTTAATAATCATTTTATTTATTAATAGTATTATTTCTATAAGTTCATATTTTGATTAATTTAATAATATTATTTTTATAAATATAATTTTTATGTATATTATTTTTGATAATGATATTATTATTATTATTACTACTACTACTAATTAATAATCGTATTAATAGTGCATTTTAAGTGTAGTTATTAACTTAATTTTAGATCATGTTGAGGGTATTTAAATCAGTAGTAAGCCATGAATACACAAATGTGTCATAAAAGGTATAACTTTCTGAGAATTACCCATTGCATGTATTGTAATGGACAGACTTTTATATAACAATTAGCATCTAAGCCTGTATATCCTGGTGTACACAGTTAAGTACTTTGGTGTTAGCTATTAACATGTATATATAATGTTCCTAGTGCTCGGTGTTGACAGGAAGCCTTTCCAACGCATGTCTTTGTTGACAGAAGAACAAACAATAATGAAAAATATCCAATTACACTCCAATGCCTAGAGAGAAAACTCTAATCCAGCCTGAGGACATGAGAGGACACGGGGGTGAGTTTACTCTCCCAGCATGGCTAACAGATGTTCAGCATGGTCCCCATGTTTAGAGTCAGCTTTTACAAGCCTGGTAATCAAATGTAAAAAGCACATTAAGAAAAGGGCAGGCTGTCTGCCCCTGCTGGGACGCAGGGCTCTGCCGGTGTGCTTCAGAAAGCTCTGCGTTTGACTCCTCTGAATGGCCTTCTCCTCTCGGTCAAGGTCGAATGGCTTTAATATTTGCGGGGGACACGTGTGGGGGTGCTGAAGGGCGGGTGGAGTACTGATCTCTCTTAATTCAGAGGTTGCCAAATGTGACAGTCCGGGTCTAAGTAAGATGAATGAAGCATGGTGTTGAGTGTGTCCTGTGAAGGGGAGAAACGGGGAACGCTCACCCCATCAGCAGCTCAGCAGGATGGGGGAGGATTTCAGACGGCGTAGGGGTGGGGGTTCTTTCCTTCTTTCCTTTTGGAGATTTGGGGTTTGGCTGGTGAGAAGCAATAGATGTTAAGTCTGTAGTGGTGGGCTGTGCATTTACTGGGATCATCAGCCAGTGATATTGTGGTTTTGGGAGGCGTATAAGCAAGGGCAGCGGGTCTGCGGGTGGGGGCAGGTTGTGTTGAATCTGTTGGAGGCGGGCGGCAGTGAAATGGATGTTAGACGCTGCTATCTGGAAAATGAAAATCTAAATCAATCCAGTCAATCACCTTTGTGAGGTAATGGAACAGGACACACAATTTTCAGCCCTGCGTTTGTGTGTGTGTGTGTGTGTGTGTGTGAATGCATTTATATGCCAAACACACCCATTCAAATAAATATATTCACACACAAGAGCCCTTTTCAGTGGCAAAGACAAAACCCTTACAAAAGGTGCTGTAGTGGTGTATATATGATTATCATATTCATATGCCACAGTATTTTTATGGTAACCGTGCTGAAAAGAACAGACCAGTATACATTTTTACTCTAATCCAAGTTGGTTTATGAAGATTAGATCCACCATCATATAGCACACCATCATCTAAAATATATTTTTTATAAATATGTAATATATAAAAATAAAAAGATTTGCATTTACAGCAGATTTATTTACACCATAACTTTATCCGAACATGTAACATCACAACTATGGTTTGTCAAATGCGTCACTTCAATAATATCACATCATGAACAAGAGTGTTGTTGTTCCAAATATCTCAAACCTGTGTAGGTCTGATACAGTATAATTATGACTTTGATATTGCTTTCATGGAACAGTATAATAATAACAAGAGTAACACTGAGTTAATATTTTAGATACGATACTGCCAGTTAATCTGCATTGTCTCAATTAAATAAAATTGTTCTAAACAATGCCACAGCAGAACGAACCATTGCATATCTCTGTAAAACACGGTAGTGATCGAGTCAGGTGAACAAATCGGTTGAGTAAATCATTCAATGACTTACAAAGATTTTTCACTTTTTTCATTCCTAAATAGGCCAGTAGTTTTGAACAAATTGGTTGAGTGCATAATTCAATGACTCACTCATAAAGATAGTGATTTGTTTCACTCCTTACTGGATCAGTGTTTTTGAACGAATTGGTTGAGTGAATGATTCAGTGACTCACTCATTAAAATCAAGCAATTCCCTACTATATAGTAGACCAAAAACAGTACATGAAATGTCTGAATTCACAGTATTCATGAAACAGTACCCAGAAGACTTACTGCTTCTGGTGAGATTCTGAAGTGTACATCCAGTGGACATGTCATGTTGCCACAGGATGTCAGTGAAACAACACAACTGACACTGGTAGGTCACATAACAAACAATTAAATTAAAGGGATAGTTCACCCAAAAAAGAAAATTTGATGTTTGTCTGGGGAAGTCGTGGCCTAATGGTTAGCGAGTCAGACTCGTAATCCAAAGGTTGTGAGTTCTCGGGCCGGCAGGGATTGTAGGTGGGGGGAGTGAATGTCCAGCGCTCTCTCCACCTCAATACCACAACTGAGGTGCCCTTGAGCAAGGCACCGAACCCCCAACTGCTCCCTGGGCGGCGCAGCATAAATGGCTGCCCACTGCTCCGTGTGTGTGTTCACTGCTGTGTGTGTGCACATTTAAATGCAGAGCACGAATTCCGAGTATGGGTCACCATACTTGGCCATATGTCACTTCACTCATGATTCTCATGATTCTTACCCCAGGGCATCCAAGATGTAGGTGACTTTGTTTCTTCAATAGAACACAAACAAAGATTTTTAACTCCAACCTTTGCAGTCTGTCAGTCCTATAATGCCAGTCAATGGGCACAAAATCTTTGAGAGAAAAAAAAACATGCACACACAAATCCAAATTAAACCTTGCGGCTCGTGATGATACATTGATGTCCTAAGACACGAAACAATCGGTTTGTGTGAGAAACTGAACAGCATTTATATAATTTTTTACCTCTGATACAGGCAATGTCCAACTCTCCTGAGCTCATCCACAACATCCGGCACGTGAACATAGATGTATATATACATAGATATATACGTAGATCCTTACGTATGGCAGCCCATAGAAACAGTCGCTAATGAGGCATCTATGTATATATATCTATGTGCCAGAGGAGGTTGACGTGTCACGCGCCGGATGTTGTGACAGTCGGACATTGAGGTTTATCAGAGGTAAAAAATTATATAAATACTGTTCAGTTTCTCGCACAAACCGATCGTTTCGTGTCTTAGGACATCAATGTATCGTCACGAGCCGCAGGGTTTAATTTGAATTTGTCTGTGCTGAATCTCAAAGATTCTGTGCCCATTGACTGTCATTATATGATTGACAGACTGCAACGGTTCGAGTTAAAAAGCTTCGTTTGTGTTCTACTGAAGAAACAAAGTCACCTACATCTTGGATGCCCTGGGGGTAAGCAGATAAACATCAAATTTTCATTTTTGGGTTAACTATCCTTTTAATACTATACACATTCGCACTTCATATTTTTAATGGTTGTGAACTAATTACTTATGCAAAATTAGTTCCTATTTAGGGATCATGCAATTTTATACCCAGCCATAGTCACTAGTTTCATTCATAAATAGATCCAACAGTTTTGAATGAATCAGTTGAATGAATGATTCAATGACTTACACACAAAGACAATCGATTATCGCCACCTTCTGGTGTGTTGATGTAACCTGCAGAAAGTCACTGAAAAAAAATCTCTAATGCACAAATTGCCAGTCTGCCTGAAATGCACGAACACAAGCATTGTCATAAAGTGAAATTTCACTCTTTGATCACCGCACTGTCATTCAAATGTGAGGACTGATGTTTATACTCTGTGGTAGGCTTTATGGACAGGTACCAATCAGGTAGCAAGAAATAAGAATCAAGCAGGGATACAATATTCACAATACAGTTGTATAATATAAACTGTTGTATAATGCAAGAATATTGAATGTTCTAAAACAGACAGAAGACGAGTGTAAATGAGAGCACATTATAGAGGTATGGCCACTGTGTCTCACGGTTTCATCTGTAGTGACTGCTGGCAGCTGGCAGGTGCGCCAAAGCAGTTGGCATCAAAAAAGGCACAGACTGCGTCCACAGAGCACTGCTCTCAGATCAGCCACTAGAGGAATGACAAAGAATGAGCAAGAGAGGACAAGTTAACCTTTCTGCCTCCTTTTTCTCCTGTGAAGGAAAGATGAAATGTATAAGACTGTTTAGCCAAATGATGGTACAAAATTACTGCAGTATCTGTGAAATAATTTCATTTGCTGGTGTTTTGCTTGGGTAAAATACACAAAAAATCTATTATTATTTTGACACGATTTCATTTATATCATGCCACATTGGAAAGGCTTGTGTGTAATTCTGATGCTGTAGATGTGTGAAAGTAGGCTAAGTCATGCCCTGTGACAGTTGGTGATTCAGGCACTTTTCTAATTCTGATCATTTCCACACATAAAACAAATCTTCCTAAATTGGACATCTGTTTTAGCTGATATTTGAGCAGCTGATATGGTTTATTAGTGATACTCTGTGCCCGTCATAGCACCTCCCTACCACCAGAGGTCGCATTCCTCAAACTGTGCTCTCATCTTGAGAAAAATGTCTTGTTTTCTAGCATTTATAGGCCAAAACAAATGCGATGTAATTGGCTCTAGTTACACAGCATTTACTGGCTAATGAATTAATTGACACAAAATATTGATTTGAGCTGAAATTTCGCTTGCATTAGGCCTACCATTCTTTAAAAGATAACACAAGACAAAGTGTACAAATATTTTTGGACAGAGGAAAGAAAGAGTGTGTATATGAGACACATGAGGCTGGCAGAGCTGTATAGGAAATTTGTTGACCTTTTATAGTTTTGTTTCCTTATAGAAAAAATATTTGGCCACAGAATGGCACATTTGACCAGTGACACACAACTGACCATCAAAATAAAGAGTCTAAAACCTTTCATGGTCATGTCATGTCTCTAAGAAAAGATATTTGTCAAAATATCCTAAAAGATGTGTAAAGGAGTCAGAAATAATAGGAATGAATTCTAAAAGGATTTTTTTTTTAAAGTATCTTCTAAGAATCTGCAAAGATCCCACTGGATAAACTGAAATAATTCAGATGACTTTTATGACAGAAATTCCATTAGCAATTCTGTAAACATCTTAAAGATGATTTTAAAAGCTAAATGTAAATATTTAAATACGAAATCAGTGTTTATTATCTTCTGTGATTAAAGGAAAGCACCCTTCAGCAATGGGAGGATGTGAATCCCTGCCATGGACAGATGTGGACGGATCCAGAAGATCAGAGTTCAGTGCGGGAGAGTTTGGTGATAAGATCAGATCCCAAATAAGCTTGATCACCATCTCATAAACAGACACTGCTGAGTATTGTTGAGCTCTGTCCGGTGTGTATGGGACCGGAGGACTCCATCAGGATAATTGAGTTCTCTCCATCAGTATGCACACACACTCAGGGCTTTTTCTCCCTGACGACGGCTCTTGAGCATGTGAGCCCTGCACTGGTTGCTCTCTGGTTGGCTGGCACGGCTTGCAGTGAGGGTGGTGTTGAGCCAGGCTCCTGGCAGACTGTCGTTTTGTCTCCATTCTCCTTTCCATCCTGTCTCTTCTCATATATAAGCTACACTTCCTTATTCTATTCTTATCCAGAAGGCAAGGTTCAGAATTCAGTACTTGCCTACTACAAATACTGCTATGCTACCTACCGCTTTTATTTTACAATTTAAAGTATATTAAATAGTATGCAGTGTACAATAAAACTTTAATGGTGCGGTGTTAGTGATTTAGCTTTTTTAATCCATTTTTTTTCTAAATAACGAGTCAAGAAAACATCTTAGGTTATGTTTGATGTTACTTCCTGTTATTCATCACACTTGAAATGGAAGGTAAAACTGAATGCACTGCATTGTAGGATACAGTTTTACATACAGTGGAGATTTGCATATTGCGCACAGTAAATTTAAACCATTTTTAGATACATGTTTTGATGCCAGCAGAACAACTCAAGTCAACTTAGTGGCAATATCTGGCTCACTGCTGCCACCTGCAGTTCACACACTGAACAGTGGGGTGTTGTGGCATAGCAGTTAAAGTGAAAGGCTTTATAACCAGAAAGGATGAGCAATATGAACAGTATTGTGCCTCAGATTACTCCAGAGGATTGTGAAGTAACACTTTAATTTGATAGCCCACTTTAGACATTCAAGTAGCTTAACTTTGCAGCTATGTCATATGGCTCATATGATTTGATAGGAGAATATGGAGGTCATATTCTAGGTGGAAAAACACCTTTCATTCAGAGGCCCAAACTGAGCAAAAATATCTAGTGGAGTTGCTGATATTTATATGGCCAAAAGTATGATGAAATCCTGACGGCTTGTAAACCAGAGAGGTCTTTATAACAGTATAATGGACTACTTACATAAAATGCATATAAATATCATTTGTCAGTCAATATCTCCCAATAATATGTCTTAGTAAGGTGATATATAAATGCTTATTTTATGATCATAGCTCTGTAGTTTTTATAGTGTGGGGCAAACCATAAAATGCAATGTAGTATAGTGATGATTGAGAAATGAACAAATAAACACTCCTCAAAAGCCTTATATATCATATTTGGTACTTATGATTTTAAATAAATCAATTCAGTTCAGTCCAGGAAATGTTCATCTTGAATTATACAAACAATATCAAAGTTATACATTTATTTGATAAAAATCAGCAGATTGTTTGCAACAACAAAGTTTTTCAGCAAAAAAACATGATCATGTTGATCATTTAGAGACATTAGAAATGCTTTGAATATAATACAGCAGGCTTTATAGGGTTAAAGAAGCACTTTTGGATTACAAACAGGTACGTTGTATTAGTATAATGGTTAACCACTGCATAAATGTTTAGGGCTTAAATTACATTACTGTAATATTATATAGTGCGTCATTACATGATCCCACAAACATTTAGACACTGAAACCACACTTACAAAATGATCATAGACACTAAATTTGGTATTGTGGATCACGTTACACTGAAGACTGGAGTAATAATGTGGAAAATTCAGCTTTGCATTACAGAAATAAATTACATTTTAAAATAATTGTTTTACTGTATTTTTGGTCAAATAATAAACATGAAAAAAATCTTACAGACCCAAACTTTATTATGGTAGTGTGATTCTTTACACCAGTGGTGTTACTGTGTGAACACTGCTATAACTAAAATAGCATGATACAAATATTATAGCATGCTTTTGCAAATTAAGTAAACTTGACACCTGCAGATTAAAAGTCAGCAAAATGACTCAGAAAAGTGAAGTTAGTTCTGAGAAAAGCTCCTGCACTAGTTGAGCACAGATATATATATATATATATATATATATAAATATATATTTTAATTTTTTTTTATCATAGATACCTTTGATATTTAGTATCTAATGCAATGACCACTGTACATTTTCTGGGATCACTGTAAATCTGTCTTATTTGCACAACATTTCTCTTTTTCAGACATAAACCTATCCCCGATTTCCTTTCACAGAAACATGCTCCCTGCTAAAAAAACAAAAACAATAGAAGCCCAATAGAAACCATCACAGAAATTCTAATGGTTTCCATTAAAATACCATTATAAACCATTAGCTTTTTCCAGTAAAACCATTACAAAATATTTTTTTTCCAATAGGATTTAACATCCCACCAATAGAATCCATCACATACCAGTAGACACCATTATAGTTTCCATTAAAACCAATACAATTCCCATTATAACCATTAAAAACATTACATTTTCTATTGTGTTTTGGCCAGGGTTCTATTTGTTTTTTCAGCAGGGCTTGTTTTGCTTACTAGATTAACACACATTTTGTGGAGCACACTGAGAATATCTGAATCAATGATGACTCCAGTAGTACTAAATCCACAGATTCAGAGTATATTTGCACACTGTAAAAAGTGAAAGTTGACTTAACTTAAAAAAAAATGAGGAAACCCGTTGCCTTAAAATTATTAAGTACATAATAATTAAAAAAAAAAAAAAAAGTTAAGTGAACTTGACAATTCAATGAACTTATTTTTTTTAAATTACTTAAATTTACTTAAAAATTTTAAGGCAACGGGTTTCCTCAATTTTTTTAAGTTAAGTCAATTTATCACTTTTTACAGTGCACTAAAATGTTCCCAGAGGACCGATTTGAAGAACAAGCTCAGTGTGAGCAGCAGGCGAGAACAGCATCAGATCTATTTTCTCAAAATTAGTCAGTTAGTTCCTGTTTCTGTTAATGTTCTCAGTAGTTGAAGTTCATAAGAGCCCTGGCCTGGCTAATCTCACTCTTTCACAGACACTGTGTGAGGAAACGCATGTGGTCACAATCGTTTGCATGCTGCGATCATCAGCTCGTTCTGTTGCATGAGCAGCTCTTCACAGCACCACTGCTTACTTTGATAGGTCTGTGGAGTCACAGAGAGGAAGTGCAGCGCAACTTTCTACAAAACCTTGGATCTGGTGACTCCAAATGCTCTGACACGGGTGAGTCTTTCTTTAAGTGTAGGAATGAAGGAGTGAAGCTTGTGAGGGAGAGAGCAATGCATTGTCCAGGCTAGAGAGCATCCCTTGTTGGACGAAAATTGGTGTTTCTTTTTAAGCCGCTGCTTTTCTAACAGTGCTCAACCACAGAGGAAACTCAACAGAGGAAATGTAGCTCACTGGCTTGGTTTTCACACAGCTTCTGAACAAAACTATAATAACTGTTTACTTGCTGTGCTAGCTTGCATTTCAGATCATAAAAAGCATTTTCAATGCAAATTATGTGCATCTTTGGATGTAATGTGTGTAATAACTTCTTCTTTGAGCTCACAAAAATGGAGAACAGGATACACATGAATCTGAATGCAAATATGTAAAATCAAAGTAAAATAGTGTCTCTATAAATTAAGCAAAAATGTAATTATATTGTAGCACACTTGTCTTTACAGAGCAATGTCGAATACTAACTTTCAAAATTTTGGATGTCAGACACGCACACACACACACACACACACACACACACACACACACACACACACATATATCTATAAAGCAAGGATGCACTAAATATTTTTCAATGTTGTACTTTTGAACTTTCAATTTTTTAAAGCATCCTGAAAAAACAGTATAATGGTTTCCACAAAAATATTAAGCAGTGTAATTGTTTTCAAATTTTTGAAATACTAAAACTTTATTTATTTATTGCAGTTTTTTTTTTTTTGACACAACATTTGACTGTTTAAATTATAAAAAATTAAATATTATTAATCGACCTAAATTGATGCAGTATATTAGTTTATAAGCATTCATGGTCACAAGATTATCATACATTTTCAAAACAATCTTTTAAAAAAAAATCTAATATTATCTCAAATCTTTAAAAGTTTTAAGAGTCAGAATGATTTACTGATGTTTGAACATTTTCTCTCATTCTCTCATATTGCCATTTAAACTGGTCACTGAAAACTGTAAAGAGCATCAGACTGAAGTTAATGCAAAATGAGCATTTTGTTCTCAAAAATGGCTTTTCTATATATGCGCACCAGTTAGAATAACATGTATCGTAGTTCTGCACGTAGGCCACTTTGACTTCGCAGGGGGTTTCATTAACCATCTAATGGACTGTACATGGACCATCTGAAGGTCATTGTATAATCTGCAGTGAGAGTGCAAATTAAGCAGTATGTCTGTGTTTGGTCCATCTTTCGAGCTGGAGAGAGAGATGTGAACCGTGTTTAATTGTAAGCTGCTCTCTGTTCAGCACAGCCATGTTTATTTCTGTTAGAGTCAGGAAGCCATTGGCTTCAGTGCGATCACTTGAGAAGCAGATAAGACCTTTTAACTAAGCAAGTGTCGTACAGTATTTAAGTGTGAAATAGGTCATGTTTTGGTACATTCCACAAGCTGTCATTTTGGCAGACTGCCTTCAATATAAGATTTTAGACTAAAAGATAGATTTAAGATTTGAAACTTACAGGATGTTTTTATAGCACAAAGATCAATGGAATTTTGCTTTGTCAGTTCATGCACTGACTAGTCGCCTGAGTGTTGATTGACAGGCTGTTCTGGGTGGATGTTAGGGTGTTGGTAGGGAGTGTTAAATACCAGCGGTGCTTTTGGTTTGTTGTGTGGTTCTTGTGTATTTCAGTAGCAGTTCTGCTGATAAAAGGAAATGAGTGGAATTGTACTTCTGTACCTGTTTAATTTAAGAGACACAAGCAGCACTGCATGCGATGATTTTACTGCCTATGTAAAATATTCACATATTCACAATCAGGTCACAGCTGTTCACTTATGAATAACCCTTATTATGAAAGTCTTTCTGCCGCTGGTGTTCTACACAACATCAACCAAAAGTTTATTTTAGCTTTCCTAAAAATACATTCAGGGTTAAAACTGAGCATGCTGAGCAATATTAATTATTATTAAATAATCTCTCTTTTAATCTCACTTTACTTGTGTCACCCTATAGTGAACACCTGCTGTTTTGTTACTTTCAAATGTTTGTATTAAACTGCAAAAGGGTATGTTTGAAGTGTGTGTGTATCATGTGATATCTTGTCTGTTTCTTTGGAAATTGGAACAAAAACTATTGAAGATGAGGTATGTGTCTTCAGAAGATGTGCTAATGTGACTCTTCCTTTAAAACGTATGTATTTTTTATTTGTGTGCTCTCAGTCTTCTAGGTTAGAAAGAAAGAAGAGGAAATATGTCTGGCCCGCCACCACCACCCCCTCCTGGCCCTCCCCCAACCTTTGCAGTGGTATGACAGCATTGTTCACATCTACATATTTTGATGATTATCTTAACTTATCAAAATATTTATACTGAACCTAATACAGTTATTTTGGTACTGATTATGTTACTAGTTCATTTGTATGAGCTAGAATAGTATCTTACATAAAACAAATGTTCTGGTGAGTCTAGTTTGTCATTTGTTTTCAGGAAACAGTACGAATTGTGCCTGGTTTTTTATATAATTTCATTTGACAAAGCTACTGTATTTTGCCATCTAAAATTACTGGGGTGAATCCCACTATAGGAGAATGAGATTATTGAACATGTTGTTATAAATTGCTGCAATTGTGACTCTCTTCGAATCTTTATTGATGTTGTCAAATAACTAATAACTAGAAAATAGCACCAGTAAGAAACCAAGTAACCAAAATCAAATACCAATTTTACTTTTTACTTCTACAGTGTGTGCGTAATTATAATGCAAGTTGAAATTCTGGTCATATATATATATATATATATATATTGTTTTTTTTTTTTCTAAACACATTTTACCAGCTCTAAACCACATCAATCTTAATAACTACTATTAATTTTGTATTTAATAATTTATAAATGACATATAATTGTTAATAAGGGCTGGAAGTGAAAAATGCTCAGGTGTGCATAATTATTAAGCAGGTTTCTGTTTATGGGTAAAATGCGCCAAAAAGGAGATTTAGCTCACACTAAAAAGTCAAATATTATTAAATACCCATGATAAATATTCAAAACTAATGCAATACAGAAACTGCTAAATTAAATCATGACCACTGGACAGCTAAATGTGAAATGCAGTTGGGACTACTATAGTATAGTATAGTATAGTATAGTAGTAGTCCTATTGTCATTTCAGACCAGAATATGACCAGAATATCAGCTTGCATAATTATGCACACACTGTATTTAAATCACGTTGTCACAAATGCATAAATGTAGCATGTGTAATTATAGCATACACCTTAATTCTGTTCAAATTCTTAATTCTTGGTATTCAAGGCTCAACAGCTATTTTGAGTTGATGGCAATGTGTGTTGTTTGGAACCTGTCTAATTTACAATGACTATCACTAGGCAAACATAGAGAAGCCCAATCTGAACAGATCTGAGCAGCAAGGGAGAAATGCTTTACTATCAGATATCAGCAAAGGAGCTCGACTGAAGAAAGCCGTCACCAATGATCGGAGTGCTCCAGCGCTGGACAGTGAGTACACCTTGTTTTCTGCAATATACTTTGTTTTATATATATATATATATATATATATATATATATTGTGTGTGCAAATTTGTGTATATCTTTTATTTTTAAGAGTGTAGAGCCATTTTGAAGAATGAATTCTTATGATCATAAAATTTTATGCTAATGTTTTTATTTACGCAGAGCCCAAAGGAGGCGGAGGAGGTGGAGGTGGAGGTGGTGGAGGAGGAGGTGGAGGGTTTGGGGGCGGAGCTCCAGGTGGAATGGGTGGGCTGTTTCAGGGTGGAATGCCAAGACTGAGATCATCAGGAAACAGAGACAACACTGGTAATCATCTAAATAAATCAATAAATAAATATACCGTAATTTAAATAAATATAATTATAAAAAACTAACTAAATTAATGAATAAATAAATATAATTTAAATGAATATAATTATAAAAAACTAACTAACTAACTAACTAAATAAATATAATTTAAATAAATATTACATGCAAAAAAATACTACTACTAATAATGCTATTTATAATTTTAACCTATTATTTCTGCATTGTGACAAAAATTTAAATCAAATAATAACAACTTGCATACTTACAAAATACATACTATACTATACTTATTTCTTTAATAATAATTCTAATTGTATTTATAATTAAATCATATGTGCATTGGGACAAAAATTGAATCAAAATGTTTACATAATACATACTATGCTATAATACTACACTACACCGTACCATACCGCACTATACTATGCTATACTATACTATATAATTCGATAATAATTCTAATCTTATTTATAGTTGAATCATACTATTCTATACTCTGTTGCACTTATATAATTTAATATTAATTCTAATCTTAATTTTTCAATCTTTTTTGCATTTTGACAAAAATTTAAATAAAAATGTTTACTATACTACACTACACTATACTATAATTTTATGCATTGAGATAAAAATTGATATCAAAATATTACTATACTATGTTATACTATACTATATTGTACTGTACTGTACTATACTATACTATCATACAATACTATTACATTTCAAATTTGCACCTAACATACCTGTACATACTAAATTGTCTATTTTGTATATTTGTATATTATTCTTTTTATTATCTGTGTCTTGTCTTATCACTGTCATTCTGTCGCACTGTGGAGCTTCTGTCACCAAAACAAATTCCTCGTTTGTGTAAACATACCTGGCAATAAAGCTCATTCTGATTCTGTACTATACTAATATACTATACATTTATAATAATCCTAATCATAATTGAATCATTATATTGTTTGAATTGTGACAAAAACTGAAATGCGCTATACTTAGAACTTTTCTTCATGTACTTTGTTTTATGATGACACTAAAGCAGTAAGACCACCGATGCCTCCTTCAACGGGGAGATTCCCAGCACCCAGCAACCCAGCAGGAAGCAGACCCCCACTCCCAAGCGCCGGACGACCTTCTCCTGGGAGGGCTGGACCCCCACCTGTACCAGCCTCATCTCGCTCACCCCAGCACAGCTCTCCCAGCGGCCTACCGCCTCTACCTGGAGGGCGACCGCCAAGTTCCTCACCTTCTGTTCCACTCCCCAGCCAGCCGGCCAGACGTCCAAGCGTTCCTCCCACCCTGAGGGAGTCCCAGTCTTCCTTCCCTCCACCCCCAATGCCCGCAAGTGGCCGGCCGCCATTACCCACAATCCCAAGCAGACCCTCAGATGACTTCCCTCCTCCTCCACCACCCACTGGAGGAAGAAGAGCGTCATTTTCTCGAGATGGACCACTACCACCACCGCCGCCATCCAATGAGAGTAAACCACTGAGTTCTCAGAGGCCTATGGGTAATCCGCCTCCATCCTTTCCTCCAGCAAGAGGAGGGGCCCCACCTATCCCACCATCCTCACGGGATGAGCCCAACATTAGAGGCTCTCCGAGAAACAGCCTTCCACCTCCACCGCCTCCTGGACGCTCCAGCCCACTTCCGCCACCACCCAGTGAGAGGCCGCCTCCATCAGGAAGAAGCCCATCAATACGGTCAGGTATGAGCAAGGTCATTCCTGTTTTGCTGTTTATTTTTTACTGTCACAAAATGAAGTAAATTTTTTTTTTCTTTTTCAAAATCCAATTTATTTATCAAATGTATATATATATTTTTTTTTTACAAATTATAATTTTTTTTATAAAGCAGCTTTACAGAAAATGCTGTTAATGTGAAAACTTACTGTATATATCCAACTTAATATAAAGAACTGTGCAAAAATATGCAATATAAACAATCAAGTAGTTGAGACTTGCTATATAGTATACTTTGTATACTTATATCCAACTCTATATAAAGAGCAGTGCAATACTATAGTTTACTTATTGCAACATTATTTGAAATTCAACTAGTATGGCTAACTAATATGATGCTAAACTTTAAATATTCGATGTTAATATTGTATTTATATAATAAAACATACATTGCCATTCAAAAGTTTGAGGTTGTTAAGATTTTTTATGTTTTTGAAGAAAAAAATTATCATGCTCATCGAGGTTGCAGTCTTCAGTTGCTTCATATTTTTGTGGAAGCCATTATACCTTTTTTGGGATTCAGAATAGAAAGTTCAAAAGAACAGCATTTATTTTAAATAGAAATCCTAAAGATGCATATCTTTACTGTTGATTTTGATCAATTTAATGTGTTCTTGCTGTATAAGATTGTTATTTTCTTTTAATAAAAATGTAATGACCCCAAAGTAGATATTAGTAGAAGTAAGAAATGCACTATATTATGCTTTTAAAGTGTTCCCCATTTTTCAGATAACATTTTTTGGAAATACCTTCAGACACACAGTTTTATGTGAGGCATATGAATGAGAGGAATTGTTTTATTTTGTGGACTCATCATTTTGTGACTGCTCCTCCCCTTCAGGTCCTCTACCACCTCCACCCAGTGGAGGAGGAGGCAGAGGAATGTCTCCCCCCGTGCCTCCTCCTAATCGTCCCGGAGGATCAGGCAGACCCCCTCTACCCTCAGACCCTCCCAGAGTGCCCAGCTTCCCTCCACCACCCCCTGACACCATCAATGGCTACCAGTGCCCTCCACCATCTGCCACAGGTATGACTGCCAACCTTATACCTGCTGATGAGAAAGAGGCAACCTATAGGTCAGCAATGCAAAAGGCAGTGAGTTTAAAGCTGAATGAGTGGCATTTCTGCATCACTACCATCAATAAACAGAACTGCAAATAAAGTAGATTTGAATAAGAGGAAGTGTTTTAAAAGAAAATGAAAACATACCATTGGGCAGTTTAAGCTTGAAGGAATAATCACCCAAAAGTGACAATTCTGTCATCATTTACCCATCCTCATATTGTTCCAAACTTGTATGACTTTCTTTTTTTCTGTGAAATGTAAAAAAAGGTGATATTTTGAAAAATGTTGGTAATCAAACAGTTTTGGTTCCCATTGAAATTCATTGTATGGACAAAAAATACAATGGAAGTGTATTCTGTATTGCGCAGAAGAAAGAAACTCAGGATTGCAATGATGTGAGGTTGAGTAAATGATGACAGAATTGTCAGTTTGCGTAAACTATCCCTTTAATGTCTATGGACAGACACAGCATGATCTGACGTCGATATAAATATTGACTCAATATGGTAATGAAACAGCTATTGAAAAACTGTGTGCTAATATAATTGTTATTGACTGACTCTTAGATGAGTGGGGGTTGAGGTTTTCCTTCCATTCTCTGTCTGAATTACCCCCACCAGAGCCATACGTCTCCTTCTCCAAGTCTTACCCCAGCAAAGCTGGCAGCAAAGGTGAGCACTGCAGCATTTTGTGCAGAATTGTAATAAGAATTGTTTAAAAGTTATTCTTCTGTGTGTGTTGTGCTGTCTACCCTCAATGCATTTTTGATTTTTTTCTGCTTTTACATAAGACATGTATTGTTATGCAATATTTTAGTGTTTTGATGTCGTAATAATCCATTTGATCAATTCACATCTATCTGTATTTGTTTTCCAGGAACGAGAGACAGAGGAGCGCCACCCTTGCCACCACTTCCCAGATAAAAATGCTTTGACATTATATAGTGTGAGGTGGATTTTCATCTGCTGAATGAGACTCAGGAACTCATTTGTGAAAATATGAATGTTTTTAGCTTTTCAGTTACATTTTTTTAAAATCACTTTTTCATGCATTTTAATCCTTTGGGGGTAATTTTATATCATGGTACAAATATATGTCCAGATATGGCGATTAAAGTGCATTCTGTCATCATTTGAGAAAGTTTGTTTTAATCATTTATGGCATCATGTTATTCTACACATTTCCCTAATGTGGAAATGTCATGTGAAAAACAAACCACTGTAGTTCCCCACACTGCCATCCCTTCAACCACACGTCTGTGTGTGAACTGGACAGTACTACTTTCTCAGTCTAGTAAAGATGCAATCTGATTGGCTGAAAGGGCACAAGTATACTTCAAGTACTTGAAGCTCTGAAACATTTGCACAAACTCACAAAGAAATATATTAAAGGAGGGCTTACATTTTTCCATTTGCATGTTTGAATATGATATTTACCCAGCAAGAAAACAAAGCTGACAAATTAGAATTTAAATCACACTTAAAAAAGAGAATATCTTGCAAAACAAATGGGGGAATTGTCTCCATTTTTAATGTTAACCAGCTATGAATATCAAACCAGAATTTAGAAGTAACCTCGGTAAAAGAATAGGTGATCTCATCTGATGAGAATAGGTTTCAGGAAAAGAAGAACAAAAGCAACACAGGTCCAACTGAAAATGTTTTTTTTTCTTTCTGTAACATAATTCTGTAATGTGTCTCCTTAATCTTTGGAGCAACTGGATATGTGAGATAAAAGGTAAAAGCTTATGCCTTAGGCTTCAACATCTCCCAAAAATAGCACTGATAATCCACCGTGAAAATACATTTAAACTCTTTATAAATAAGTTTGTTATTACACTTACTATCAAAGACACCTTCATAACATATTTTTGGATTATTCTTAAAAAACCAGTGGGTATAGCATTGCATACTTTATCATAACCTTTAATTGTAATTCTAACTCCATATTTATTAAAATAATACATTTGTATATTTTTAAATCATGAATAAAAGTAACGCCTTTACTATACCAATCACTTTTAATCGAAGACTTCCTGTTAATAACTACAGCCCTATTGTTCAAAAGAGTGGAGTTGTGAGGGGAAAAGTTATGGATAAATATCATTTCCCAAAAAAGCAGTACTTGCTTATAAAAAAAATGTAAAACCTTCAAAGGAATTTTAAATTAGATCAAGATTACATCTTAACACATATTCAAGGCCACCAATGTTTTTGAAAATATGATTAGGAATATGGTACCATATTGAGTGAGGCTTTGCTAAGCACTCTTTAAGACATTTTATTCTGAATGTACCAAGAAGAGATACAAAGTCAATGGCTTTCAAACAGTTCGACCAATAATCCTAACTATTTTTTATTTTTATTATTCACATTGTGAATCCTTCACTTAGAGAAATTCTGCCCTCTATCGGTCATTACGAGAACTTGACTTGGTCGTATTTTGTAAGCTGTCAAAAGAATTCATACGATGAATTGTTCAGTTTTTCAGAATGAATATATTTTAATGTTGTAATGTTAATATTATTCCCTATTTAATCGAGAGATTTCGTAACTTTTTAATAAAAGTGTTGGAGGACTGAAGTCTGTTTTGGGTTTATGCAAAGCACCACGTGAAAGGTCCCTGCGCACGCGCAGTCTGGGCTGCTTTCTATTGGCGAGCTGAAGCTCGTGTGTGATGATTACTTCACTGCAGCGGTGTGTGTGTGTGTGTACTGCGATAACAGACTCATGCTTCCTGCACTGAGAGCATAAGCGAGCAGACCCGAGGCGGAAGGGCTGTTATAGAGCTGAGTTCACTGCTCAAAGTCATCTGAATGAGACAGCATGAGTGAAAGTGTGTTTGTGTGTTTCTCACACACTAGATCGGATTTACAGGAATCAGCTGATCCGGTGAGTCTGTCAACAACTCACTAATGTTACTGTACATACAGAAAATACACCTAAAGTAGACTCAAGTGTTGATCAGATCATTTGACCATGCGGAATTATAGCTATTAGGCTATTAAGAAAGTCCCACAAGTAGATATTTAGTACGACGGCAGGACCATAATATTAATAGTGATATCTTGGAGTAAATAGTTACGTAAATATGGTAATCATTCAGTATGGTATCATGCTACAGCGCTTTTTAGGGTCTGACTAAAAACATATTCCCATGTGTCTACATATTGCATATACATATACATCATGATAACTTTTTAACCACTTAAGTCTGGGATACTGTATGCAATAGTCAGAATATATGTATGTATGTGTATGCACAAACAAACAAAACATGGTCGGTCAAAGTGTCTGAATAATTTTTGTTCCAATTTTTTTTTTTTTTTTTACTGGTAGTCCACTGTATGAAGAATTTTTGAGTATAATGTCACGGTTCACTTTATTTTGCTATCCTCACTTACATAAATGAACTATAGTGTCCTGCACTCACTAGCAAAAAAATATCAAATATTATATCTGGTGTCTATAATTTTTGGTTTGGAACAGGTAATTCAACCTTTATACAAAATAAAATATAAAACTATAAAACATGTAAAACTATAAATTAAAAAGAAAATCTAAAAAAGTTTGCATATGTGTTATGTTATGTTTAACACCAGGCTTTTATGGCTCATATAGTATGATATGGTGACAATATGGAGCTCATCTTCACCTCAGTTTAATTCAGAGGTGTCATATGCAATTTGGTGCAGTAGCTGATGCCAAACCTGATATTGCCAAGTGCAATGTGTTCCTGGGTCAACATCTTTGTTGACCCTGGAACAACATTGTGATTAACCAATCAGATTTCAAGAACCAGTTTATAATTATGTGAAGTTTAGGATTACAATCA
Organism: Onychostoma macrolepis; assembly: GCF_012432095.1. Lineage (NCBI taxonomy): Eukaryota > Metazoa > Chordata > Actinopteri > Cypriniformes > Cyprinidae > Onychostoma > Onychostoma macrolepis. The sequence goes on along the minus strand of NC_081163.1, from coordinate 26,313,734 downwards.
GTGTTTGGTGCTTGTACATCACTGTAATTAATCTATCAGTTCCTCTGATTTTAGGGATTACTCATGGGTAAGGTTAGGTTTAGGTGTAGGAATATGGTTAAGATTATATTTTTGGATTAAAATGTTGTTCCAGGGTCAACAAAATATGTTGACCCAGGAACACGTTGCACTTGGCAATATGTGCGTAGCTGATATTCATATGGCCAAAAAGATGAAATTCTGATAGTTTGTAATTGAGATTTTTATAATAATATAGCAGACTACTTAAAATGCATATAAATCAGTTATCACTCTATATCTCCTAATAATATGTCTTAGTAAGATGATATTTAAATGCTTAGTTTTATGATAAAAGCTCTGTAGTTTTTATCGTGGGAAGCAAAACATAAAATGCAATGCAGTACAATGATAATTAAGAGATGAACAAGTAAAAGTTTCTCAAAAGCATGTTGTTTCAGTGTCAAAAAAGTTCTAAAAAAATGATGTATGGATATGCAAGTAAACTTAAATTGCTTCAGTCCAGTAAATATTTATCTTGAAATATGAATAATATAAACATTATTATTATGTTTACTTTATAAAAATCATTCAGCACATCAACCTCAAGGGAGACATTTTGATAATTATACTAAAAGGCCTTTGGATTTGTAAAAAACTATCAATGAGGCAACAGAAGTCATGTAGAATATTTTGCACAGCAGGCTATTTAGCCAAATTTTGATCATGATGATAATTTAGAGGCCTTCGATCCTTCACATCTATTAAATATGATATAGTAGGTTTCGTAAGGTTAAAGGTTCGACTAGACAGTGCCGTTATACCAGGATTTGACTATCTACATATATTCATATAGTCACTGTGCTACAAAATGTTTGGTTAGAAACACATTTACATATTCACCAGATAGGTATGACTGTTATATTTTGTATTCTAATAAAAAGCAACACAAAACTGTCATTTGGATAAACTAATGAAGTTTTTTCCTTTGCTTTCAGAGTGTTTTGGTACTTTACAGTTGTTTACCCGTCTGAGGAGCCTGTAGTCAGCCAGAAGATGGGTGATCTCTCGGTTAATAGCTCCATCTTCAGCAGCAGGGATGGATCTGACCCCCCCACCGTCCCACCCAGCATGTCAATCGACAAGCTCCTTCCAGCCCTGCTCGAGTGTTTTGGGATCATTCTCTGCGGATACATCGCAGGCCGTACAAACATCATCCCAGCGACACAAGCTAAAGGACTGGGCAGCTTTGTGTCCAAGTTTGCGCTTCCAGCTCTGCTTTTCAAAAACATGGTGCTGCTGGACTTTGGCGATGTAATCTGGCCTTTTTTCTTTAGTATTTTGGTGGCTAAAGTGAGTGTGTTCTTCTTTGTGTGTGTCCTCACACTTTTGGTGGCAGACAGAGAGAGCCGTTTCTCCAAAGCTGGCCTCTTCTCCATATTTGCCACACAGAGTAACGACTTTGCTCTGGGGTTCCCTATAGGTAAGTAAAAAAAGGAAAAGCCATAAGTAAAAAAATAAAAATAAAATACTACAGCATGGGTCATAGACCTGTTACCATAAGGAAACTCCATATTACAGGTAACAGAACAAATCCAAAAATAAAACTAAACCCACAAATCATGAAAAACTTGATTCTGTGATATTTCCGACTGTCTACATATATGTTCTTTCGTTTTCATTTGCCCAAAGTTATCTTCAAGCATTATGAGTTCATAGGTAACACAATCCATATGCTGTACAGCCTGTTAGTTTAGTTTGAGGTTCATTTTCTTGAATGCATTTCCAGGGCTTGGCACATACTACTGGTATGATTCACATGATACCTCACCTCAGTCGGCATGTGCTTCAACATAAAAAAAAAAAAAGTCAGTTGTGGTTTCAATATTGAAAAAAAACATTGAAACAACATTAAGTGCTGAATGGTTGTAAAAAAGGTTAACAAAATACTTCTAAATCAGTGTTGAAAATTTAAATGTTGAAACAACATTTTGATATCAACATTGATTTACAAAATTGAAAAAATAAAAAATAAATCAATCAACCAACAGCGATTTAACCATGATATTGATGCCCCCATGAATGAATGTAGAAATGTTGATATACTGTATGATTTTTTTCAAGCTATAAATACAGAGAATAAGCCTTAAGTCTGCTTCAGAACAAGAATTATGTCTTTGACAATAAGTAAAATATACTGCTGCAACTTAAAATAAAAAATTTGAATAACTATTGAATAACTAATATTTATTAGCACTTGCCGCAGTTCTGTTGTCTGCTGCTTTGCTCAAGCATTTTAAAGTCAAGTGGATTCTGATTGGCTGTCAATGTTTTTAGCGTTCATCCACAGAAAAAAAAATTCCAATTATATTGTTCCTCTTTGTCATTATCATCATATCAGTGGTGTCAACTTCACTGTTCTCATAGAATTAGAATGATTCATTAAACTGTATAGATATAGTTATCATACTTGCTGTGAATGGGCCTTTAAACTTAAAAAAAATATAAAGTATTGGATGATAGTATAAGATAAATGGTGTTCCATTAACCTTTAACCCAGAAATTGTGCAAACAAAAAGCCAAATGGAACTGAAACATGAATTTACGTATACTTTGCTTCTCGTTTCCACCACATGCTGCTGTTCCAACCCATTTTATCTTCTGTCTTCCACACAAGAATCTTCATAGAAGAATGTCCAAGCTGCTCTTTTTGGTGTAATAAAAGTGGAGCATTTGTGCATATTCAGCCATGGCTCTTAAAACACAAACCAATGCTGTTTGGTGCTTTCATAAATTTATGGTTTATAAAAAAAAGAACACCTTGGACATTGTGCTAAACATCTCATTTTGTGAAGAAAGAAAGCCATAAGGGTTTGGAACCAAATTAGTTTGAGTAAATAATGGCAAAATGTTGACTTTTGTTTGATCTGATATCAATTGTCTCTGCCTCCTCCACAGTTGAAGCTCTGTACCGCAACACTCATCCTGAGTATCTTCAGTACATCTACCTGGTTGCTCCCGTCTCCCTCATGGTCCTAAACCCGCTAGGCTTTGCGTTCTGTGAGGTGCAGAGGTGGAGGACTGGAGAACCTCACCAGCAGAGTAAGCTGAAAGTGCTGGGTTTGGTGCTCCTTCAGGTGGTCAAAAACCCCATTGTCTTTATGGTGGTGATCGGGCTCATTTCTCACTTCCTGTTGGGCCAGAAGATCCCAGCTTTCATGGAGGAGTTTGTAGATGGTCTGGCAAACTCATTTGGAGGAACAGCGCTGTTTTATCTGGGTCTAACCATGGTGGGTCAGCTGAAAAAGCTTACCCGCTCCACTGTGGTAGCACTTATTCTCCTCATCACAGCAAAACTGTAAGTCTACCATGCAAATTGTTAGTAGTAAAAGTAGTAAAAGTTTCATTATTTGTTGTTCCAAAATTTTCTTTCATCTGTCGAACATAGACTAAGAAGTTTAGCAGAATGTCCATGCTGCTCTTTTCCATTCAAACTGTTAAAGGGACAGTTCACCCAAAAACAAAAATCATTTACTTGCCCTCATATTGCTCCAAACCTGTATGAATTTCTTTCTTCTGTTAAACACAAAAGAAGATATTTTGAAGAATGCCATTGACTTCCACAATATTTTTTTCCAAGAAGAAAATTCATATAAGTTTGGAATAACTTACTTATAAGTGTGGGTGAGTACATGATGTCAAAATGTAAATTTTTAGGTGAACTGTCCCTTTAATCTTCTAAATGGACCAAAAGAGCACCATAACAATAGTCCATATGGCTTGTGTGCAATCTAGGGCTGGTCAATTATGGCAAAAATCATAATCATGATTATTTTGGTCAATATTTTAATCACAATTAAAAGAGTAAAAGAGTGAACCGCATGACCAAAACTTTATATGAGTGATTTATTTAAAGAAAGCAATATACATCAAATATATATTTTCTGTAAATAAGGTTACTATGGCATCCGTCTACATTTTATATACCAGTGAAATTTCACAATTCTCAACACCACAGCAGAATATTAGGGAAACTCATATAAGTAAAATCCTCAAAAAATTATTGAAAATAATTATATAGTCAGTAATACAATAAAAACAAAAAAGGAAAGGACAAATACAACAGAAAAAAAGAGCAAAATGAAACAAACAGTAATTTAAGTTTTTTTGCAAGTCTAAAGTGTTCAGTTAACAGCCTACTACAGAAATTTAGTAATCGAATGTAAAATAAAACCGCATAGTCTTCACTTTAGGAATTAAACTTGCTTTGTTTCTTATTAAAGCTACAAAAGTCCTTCAGTCAGGAGCAGTGAGTGATTATGTCTTTGTATTTTGTTGTTTGATTAATATTAAGCACATAGTCGGCAGCAGGAATATTAGCCCACTGTCACTTTAAGAGCCGCACGGATCCAATTTACACGTATGTTCACAATATACAAGTATTGAAATTCTATTTCAAGCTTTTAAAAATATGAATAAATCTAATAAACTTTAATAAAACCAAGCATGTCCCATTTTGCGAAATTCGCATTACATGATTTTACTGATTTGCACGTGAAATTGGATTTTTATGGAGGAGCGAATGCGCACCGTTGGAAAGGGGCGGAATGGGGCACATTAATGTTTTATCTTGACTATTGGGGGCAGTTGTGGCCTAATGGATAGAGAGTCGGACTTGTAACCCAAAGGTTGTGGGTTCGAGTCGCAGGTCCGGCAGGGATTGTTGGTGGGGGGAGTGAATGTCCAGCGCTCTCTCCACCCTCAATACCATGACTGAGGTGAGACCCTTGAGACCCCCAACTGTTCCCCGGGCTCTGTTCCACTGCTTTGTGTGCGTGTTCACTGCTGTGTGTGTGCACTTGGATGGGTTAAATGCAGAGCACAACTTCCAAGTATGGGTCACCACACGTCACTTCACTCACTATTGTATTTTCATAATCGTTGAAGGCCGAAATCAAAATCAAAACTGTATTTTGATTAATTGCACAGCTCTACTTCCAAGTCTTCTGAAATCATTCGATAGCTTTGTCTGAGGAATAGACCCACATTTTGGATGAACTGTTAGATGAACTGTACATCAGTATCGTATCAAAATTACATTTATCTTCACCCATATTATTTGGAGTGATCTTTGCATGTTGTACTAAGGTGAGCAAACTTGCCCTCGGGTTGTTTGAATCTGTAAATATGCAGGTAGCAGCATCCAGTGTAACTTGGCAACAGTACAACACTGTGTTGATCCAATGGGAATGTTTCTCAGAGCGTCAACAGAGTTAATCCATCTGCTTTAAACGCACAAGCTTAGTTAGAGGACAGAAACACTGTCTATGGCAACTGATCTGTTTGACCTGCTCATGTTTGTCCTGTATATTTAGTTAACTCCCTAACTCTTTTTCTGTTCTTCTTACTTCTGTTGATGAGTAAGTTTAAACATAATGTTGTTGACAGTACTAAAAATAGTTCCTGTAATCTGAAGTTCTTGGTTTCATTGAATAATGCTGAACTCACTCTGTTCATCTGTGGCCTCTTTAGGCTAGTGATGCCTCTGATCTGTAGAGGGATGGTTGAGGTTTTGGACTGTGGAAGCAGAAGCTCAGTGAACCACACCAGTCTGTCAAACTACGCTTTCCTGTATGGAGTCTTTCCCACTGCCCCTAGTGTGGCCATATATGCATCACAGTACAACATGGAGCTGGAAGTGGTATGTGCATTGTGTAGATGTGTTTTACATCTTTATTTATTTATTTATAAAAGTCAATAAATTGATCAAAAGTGACCGTAAAGTCTTTGAACTCTAAATCAGCATATTACAATGATTTGTGAAGGATCATGTGACACTAAAGACTGGAGTAATAATGCTGAAAATTCAGCTTTGCATAACAGGAATAAATGACATTTTAAAATATATTAATATATATAACAGTTATTTGAAATTGTAATAATTTTTCAAAAATATTACTGTATTCTTGGTGAATGTAAAATACTTTTACTTTAAGAAAAAATGTATAGACCTCAAACTTTTGATGTCATTCAATCCACATCCAGCTGAATTTGAATTTTCCCAGTTAGGTTCTATGTGTCTGCATATTAGAAATTATATTCTACATTTGCATCATTTTTTACTTGACACCACTCCCATGGCACACTTAATTTAATTTTAACCTTATTTAATTAGTTACATTTCGATTGACTCGTGTAGTTTATCAAAGTACTGCCACAGTATTTTTGTGATGAACATTTGTCCCGCTCAGGTGACCTCAGGGATGGTGATCGGCACGTTTCTGTCTGCTCCCATCATGTATGTGTCTGCCTGGCTGTTGACCATTCCGTGGATGGACTCGGATCCACTAGCTTCAGCGCTGCAGCACGTCAGCTTCAACATCAGCATTATCAGCCTCTTTGCATTGGTGAGTGTTGAGGGTTTCATTTCTTTCTCTCAGTATTCCAATTTTGTCTGGTTTTGCTTCCTCTTAAAGACATGAATGGTTACAGTGTGTCGATTTTTCTGTCATGCTGGTGGTGAGAGCACATGTTTGTGTTGCTTCTGCTCTCATGCAGGTGATTATTATGAGAGTTAAATCTGTGTTATTACCAGTATTGCCGGAGATGCCATGGAAACCAGGAATTAAATGGATTTTAATGGACATGTTGTGGGAAATCTGAAATGATGTAAAATAATGTTTTTTGTTTTGTTTTTTGGGTAATTGAGAAAAAGATTTGATGATATGGTGTACGTATTTTTGTCTGGTTCTATAAATGTATTCAAAATACATTTTAATTTATTAAAACATTAAATGTGTTTAAAGTCTAGTAATATATTAGAACATTTCTGACTTCAAATTAATAAAAAATTGTTGAAGAGTGGTATAGTACAACTATCCTAGTATCGTAATGAATATCAAAAACAAATATTCTTTAAGCGAAATAAAAGTTCTTAAAAAAAAATCTTAACATTTTGTCATAATCTTTTTACCATTTTAAGTTAGTTCAAGCTGTAAAATGTCATGTGACACAATTAATTAAATTAATAATTCAAATAATACTTCATTATATTTGTAAATATATTGGAAAAATGTCTACTTTTATACAATTATTTTTAAATAGGTAATAAATAACAATAATGAATAAGATGTGTGCACTCACATGTATTGAGGGTAAAAAAGAAAACTTTATTTTTTTAATTATTTTATATATTTTTTATTACTTGGTTATACCACATGACAAACATAGTTGTTAAATGTGAACTTTTGTTGAAAAAGGCATAAATGTTTTTCAAAACCATATGACACAAAAATGAATACGAAGAGTACATTTTTAGGAGTTAAGTGTTTACATGCAAAGTGAAATTGGGTAAAGGGGAACAATAAATGTGCGCAGATCAGAAAAGAACTGCTGGTGTTTGCATGATCATACATGTTATCAGGTTATTAAGCATAATCATTGTAAGATGCATGTAAACACTCATTTTCATCTTAAGTTGTTATGATCAATGAAATTCAAACACTTCATTGCAGGTTCAAGCAGGTCCTGTGTTTGCGTGTCTAGTTTAGATGTTGGCTGCAATGTTTCCAATCTCAGATTGTGTCATGCTGTTGTCAGATGCAGCTGTGTTGGCACTTCCTTCCTCTTTGCATTCAGCTTGAGGAAAAAAAACTAAACAACAAACTGAAGTTTGGTTCAAGCTTATACAATTGGGTCCATATGTATTTGGACACAGGCACAATTTTCTTTTATTATTTTAGCTGTTGACAAAAATATATTCAAGTTACAGTTAGATAATGAATATGAGATTAAAGTGCACACTCTGAGCTTAAATTTGAAGGTATTCTCAAGGGACCATAAGTAATTGGACAGTTGACTCAAAAGCTGTTTTATAGACAGATGTGGGTCATTTCTTCGTTATTTATACATCAATTAAGCAGGTACACATGTGGTCAGAATTGTTGGTACCCATGGTAAATATGATCAAAGAAGGCTGTGAAAATAAACCTGCATTACTAATCCTTTTGATCTTTTATTTTTTTTTAAATCACAAAAATCTAACCTTTCATTGAACTAAAACAATTGAAAATGGGGGAAAATCTCATTATGAAATGTTTTTTTTTTCTCAAATACATGGGCACAATTATTGGTACCCCTAGAAATTCTTATGAGTAAAATATCTGTAAGGTATATTCTCATTCATATTTACAATTTTGAGCACAGAGTGATTATCCAGCCATGGCTTCCTGTTTCACAGGAATATAAATTGGAGGGAAAACAAAGACCAAACTCCCTTAATCATCCATCACAATGAGAAAAAAACAAAGAATATATTTCTGATGTGCAGCAACAGATAATTGAGCTTCAAAAATTAGAAAGTGACTTTAAGAAAAGAGGTAGAACAGTGAAAATTCCCATTTCCACCATCAGGGCAATAATTAAGAATTTCCAATCAACAGAAAATGTTACGAAGCTGCCTAGAAGAGGACGTGTGTCTATATCGTCCTAATGCACAGTGAGACGGAGAGTTTGAGTGGCTAAAGACTCTCCAAGGACCACAGCTGGAGAATTGCAGAAAATAGTTGGGTCTTAGGGTCAGAAAACCTTAAAAAAATGTATATATCAAACAGCATCTACACCACATGTTGTTTGGGAGGGTTTCAAGAAAAGAAAATCAAGAAAAGAAAATGCTCTCATCCAAAAACAATCCCCAGCATATTCAGTTGACAGACACGACTGTAACTTCAAACGAGACTGGCTTCTATGGTTAGATGTAACTAAAAAATGAGCTTTTTAGGAGCAAACACTCAAGATGGGTTTGGTGAACACAGGGATAAAAAGTACCCCTTGTGTACAATGAAATATACTGCTGTATTTTTAATGTTGTGGGCTTATATTTCTGCTGGAGGTCCTGGACATCTTGTTTAGATACAAGGTATCTTTGATTCTATCAAATACCAACAGATAGAAAATCAAAAGTGACTGACTCTGTTAGAAATCTTATAATGGGCCATATTTGGATCTTTCAACCGTACAATAATCCAAAAACAAAACTTAAAAACACAAAAATAGGTCACTGAGCACAAAACCAAGCTTCTTCTATGGTCATTCCAGTCACCCTGTCGAAAATGAGTTAGGTGAATGAAGAGGAGAAGCACCAACATGGAGCTGGGAATCTAAAGGGTCTGGAGTGATTCTGGATGAAGGAATGGTCTCTGATCTCTTGTCAGGTGTTCTCTAACCTCATCAGGCATTATAGGAGAAAATTTAGAGCTGTTAAACTGGCAAATGGAGGTTTCAAAAAGTATTGAATAAAAGTGTATTGTTAATTGTGTCCAGTGTGTATTAGAGAAAAACATTTATTTCGTAATGATATTTCCCCCCATTTAAAATTCTTATCCAATGAAAGGTTATATTTTTGTGATTTAAAAAAAAAAAAAAAAAGATCAAAAGGATTAACAATACAGATTTATTTTCACAGCCGCCTTTGATCATATTTACCATGGGTACCAACAATTCTGACCACGTGTGTAAAAGGTCTGGAGTTGATTCTAAGTGTGCCATTTGCATTTGGAAGCTGTTGCTGTGAACCCACATCATGCGGTCAAAGGAGCTCTCCATGCAGGTGAAACAGACAATTGTTAGGCTTCAAAAACAAAACAAATCCATCAGAGAGATAGCAGGAACATTAATGGCCAAATCAGCAGTTTGGTACATTCTGAGAAAAAAAGAACACACTGGTGAGCTCAGCAAAATAAAAAGGCCTGGACATCCACGGAGGACAACAGTGGTGGATAATCGGAGAATCCTCTCCATGGTAAAGGAAAAAACGTAGCCGGATGAACATCCAGCCAAGTGAAGAACACTCTCCAGGAGGCAGACGTGTCACTGTCAAAGTCTACAATCAAGAGAAGACTTCACCAGAGCAAATACAGAGGCTTCACCACAAGCTGCAAACAAGGCCAGATTAGACTTTGCCAAAAACATCTAAAAAAGCCAGACCACTTCTGGAAAAGCATTCTTTGGACTGAAATTAAGATCAGCCTGTACCTGAATGATGGGAAGAAAAAAGTATGGAGAAGGCTTGGAACAGCTCATGATCCAAAGCATACAACATCATCTGTGAGCAGTGTGATGGCGTGAGCATGCGTGGCTTCCAGTTGAACTGGGTTACTGGTGTTTATTGATGACTTGACAGAGGACAGATGCAGCCGGATGAATTCTGAAGTGTACAGGGATATACTCTCTGCCCAGATTCAGTCCAGTGGAGCAAAGTTGATTGGGCGGCGCTTCATAGACCACATGGACGATGACCCAAAACATACTGCGAAAGCAACCCAGGAGTTTTTGAAGGTAAAAAAGTGGAATATTCTGCAATGGCCAAGTCAATCTCCTGATCTTAACCCGACTGAGCATGCATTTCACTCGCTGAAGACAAAACTAAAGGCAGAAAGACCCGCAAACAAACAACAGCTGAAGTCAGCTGCAGTAAAGGCCTGGCAAAGCATCACAAACGAGGAAACCCATGCAGTCTCTGGTGATATTCATGAGTTCCAGACTCAAGGCAGTCATTGCCTGCAAAGGATTCTCAACAAAATATTAAAAATGAACATTTTATGATTATAATTATTTGTCCAATTACATTTGAGCCCCTGAACATGGGGGGACTGTGTATAAAAATGATTGTGATTCCTAAGCATTTTATGTTATATTTTTGTTCAACCCCTTGAATTAAAGCTTAAAGACTGCACTTCAGTTTCATCTTGATTGTTTAATTTTAATTCTATTCTGGTGGCATACAGAGCCAAAATTATGAAATTTGTGTCAGTGTCCAAATATATATGGACCTAACCTGACTGTATATAACAATTTTCAAGCACATACATGCACACACAGACTCTATGAACCAGTTAAACTGGTTTTGAGAGGTTACTGTAGGTTTATATTCACATTGCACCAGAAGGGATGGAAACATGTTGTGCTAAAAGTATTCAAACTCTGGCCTGCACTTCTCTGAAATGCTCTGTTCATGTTTATGTTCTTCCTGTCCCTGCAGGTGTGGAGTGTTGCAGTCATGCTACTGAGCAAAAAGTTTCACAGAATTCCTCACATTTTCACCATTAACCTCTTTGTGGCACAGGTGATCTTAAAATTAGTAGTTCCTTGGTTTTAGAGACACTGTACATTTCCATTAATATCACAAATATGTTTCTGAACATTTCAATTAACATTAAAGTGCAGTCAAAATGCAACCTGATGATTTTAACACTGAACATATTGTATGAACTAATACTGCTCTGTGTTTGTAGCTATTAGCCTGTGTTGGGATGATAGCGTGGAACTTCATTGCAGAGCAGGATAACTTCCTGGGTCAGGTGTTGACCTTTACTCTACTGTACGGCTCTCTCTACAGCACCTATATTTGGCCTGGTGAGTCATTCGAGTTTATCTTTGAAAAATCACTGAACATTACCTGTTCCAAAACATCTGGTTCAACACCATTAAACACTACCTGGTCCACACAACAGCATTAAAAACTGTAAAAAAAACAATTTATCTATAAAAAAAAAAAAAAAAAAAACTGGACATGAAAAATGGAAAGTGGGCTTGTTTACAGTAGTTTACAGGTGTGGGTTTTTACGATGCAACTACTGTAGATCTGCTGACAAGAAATAAACTGTAATGTAAGCAACTAAACCTTTCTTATGTTAATACGTGGATTAATCCAAAGTTCACATGGCGCAGCGGACTGGTTTCTTTCGCATCAACAGCCAATGGGCTTGCTGCTTAACATTCAAATATTTAGCTAGTGCTTGCTGTAGCAGTTGCAGTGTGCTTCAGAAACAGTGTTCAGTACGCTGTTCAGTAGCAGCATAGCAGATCTATTCCACCAAGACCAAACACATTAACATTGCCCTGTATATTACCATGGTAAACTCTCCAAGAGTTGTCATGACAGAACTATGACAAAAACAGACTCTCATTCGATTTTCTTCCAAAGTAACAGGCTTGTGTTTGAATAATGTTATTTATTGTGTTGTGAAGGTCTGATCGCTCTGTCTCTGCTCCTCATGAGGAGAAACGAGGAGGTGAACTTCAGGCCAGGGCTCACTGTGATCACTGGCTGGGGGTGAGTGGCACATTCAGCACAGTTACATAACAACCAACTGCGTTACTGTACATGATGAACATGGCAGAATCAATTGATGCTCAATAATATGTTGCATACATACTGCAGTATAAACTGACTATGAGGTCTGAGATTGTTTGTCAATATATTGGTTAGAGTTATAACAACTGAAAATTAGTTTTACCATAATGTCAAACGACATTACCCATAATCTAATCAGAGAAGTTGTTGTTGTGTTGTAATTGAAAACAGCCCCATAAAATAAATCTACATATTTTCTAATCAATGATTTAATTACACAGGCTTTTACCATTGTCCCTCTGATTTTATTTCACAGTATCTTTGTAATATTGTGATTTTGCCTTGGATCTAAATGATTTGGTTCTTATAACCTTTAATTGAAGAAATTCTGAAGAACCAAGGCTGCTAAAAAAGCAGGCAGTCAATGTTGTGCTCTATTAGACAACTGAAATAAGTCTTTCTAAGCCAAAAACACTGAAGTCTGCTGTTGTTTCTCTCTGTCTCTTGCAGTGTCCCTTTTCTGGCTATCAGTGTCCTCCTCCTGACAGGAGAAAGATTGCCGAACACTATTGACTCTGCGTTCTTTTATGGAAAGACACAGGTACAAAACTGATGAAAGAAAGCCTTTCACGCTGTGCACAGTTCCACATGTCCTGTGCACTCTTATTTTGCAATTCTGATCTGTCTGTTCAGATAATACAGTCAGAGTTGATTGATTAGTAATGGTGTAAAGGTAACATGACAACAGGATGCTTTCTCCTCTGATCATGAAGTCACAAAATCCCATCAACAATGCATAAGATACTACAGTCCATGACTCTGAATACACAATCTGTCCTCATGTACAAAAGAAAGTCCATTCCACCTTTTTAGTCAGACTAAAACACAGTCTAATGTTTATTGGATTTCAAACCACATATGAGTATGACTTGAACTGGTTGCGAAAATGCAAGAAAAAAAAAAAAAAAACTGATTTCATTACATTTTGTAGGTGTTCAGGTGACAAAAACTGGGCTATCAGTGTGAGCTAGGCCCAAATATGACAACAACACTAGAACTATGTGAAGTTTTATCTAATTCAGCCTATCATATTTCATAATTATTAACTGTAAGATGTTTTTTTTTACTTGTTTTAATCTAGTGTTCCCCTGATGTAGATCAAGTTGGTGTTGTTGTGTAGTCATGCCTCCAACTGGCAGCAGGAAGTGTGTTATTTAAAACAGACTTTGAAATAGTACTCTTATATAACATGCATTTGCATGTTTGAGAGCAAAATGGTTTTGTGATGTTTAGTATTTCAGTTTTAAGGTCATTTTCTCCTGAAAATGGACCTGTATTCATCCTGAATGGATAAACCATGTGTTTACTGTCAGTAATCATATAATGAGTGTATTTGTACTGAAATATTGTTGTAATGTTTTGGCGGTTGTTTGTGTGTTGTAGGTGACGTGCACATCTGTGGTGTTATTTGTGAGTATTGTGCTGTGTGCCGTCTCGCTCACACTACTCAGCAGACGAACTCAAGACTATCACAGCCTTGAACGTGAATCGCTGTCTGACAGTGAGGAGGACGTGAACCTTCCCTACGACACACACACAGAGCAGCCCGGTGCTGTCGGCAGCATCAACACAGGTCTGACACTCACTACTCCTCCTTTGTAAAACTGTGGGTCCAGAGAATCATGGAAATCTTAAGAAAGAAGTGAAGAAGTTTCCAAAGATAGATCCCACATGAAAAAAAATACTATAGTGTTTTTGAACCATACTATAATAAAGTGTATTATACTGTACATATTATAGTATTTACAACACTACAGCATACTGTATGATTAACTATAGTGAACTGATAAACTGTAATAAATACTGTAGTATACTTTAGTTTTACTATAGTAAACTCTTGTGTATTGTAGTATGATATACCCTATAGTTGTAGAAAACTGGGTAAAGTAATTTGTTTATATTACTATAGTTGTTATATTTCCAATAAATTAATTCAAGTAATTTACTATAGTATGGTTCAAAAAACACTATATTGTAAAAAGTATAAATTACTATTCATGTGGGATTGTAAGACGTTCACAAGAATGCTCCTAAGTGCAGTTCTCAAAAGAACATTTCCTTAACTTGTTTTTTTTCTTAAGAAGAAAATGGAAGGCAGGAGTTTAATGTGGCGTTTATTTTAAATGGCGTGTTGCTTTTATTTGTGCTCTCTCGTCTGTTTTTGTTTGCAAATTTCGATTTCAGCAGAAACTCACCGATTGTTTACATTTGTCGATGTGTCACTTCAGAGCATTTATGCACATCCCTAGTAATAGTAATATGTATTATATGTATCTATGTTGTAATATTAATATTTTGTTTACTATTTGAAACAACCCAATAAATTCATCATCTTACCTTTTGGGTATTTAAGACAAGTTAGAGGATATCCTGTCTTTAAGAGGTTATATGTGGTGATTTTTAAGAACATTCTTTTCAGGAATTCCAATTAATCTTAAGTTTTGTCTTTAGAACAAGCTTTAAAAAACATATAAAAATTCTTGAGAAAAGTTTTGGGAATGAAGTTAGAAAATAAGAGGATAATTGTAATTATCCCATACTGTACAGTGTGTGTATATATATATATATATATATATATATATATATATATATATATATATATATATACAGTGGGTACGGAAAGTATTCAGACCCCCTTAAATTTTTCACTCTTTGTTATATTGCAGCCATTTGCTAAAATCATTTAAGTTCATTTTTTTCCTCATTAATGTACACACAGCACCCCATATTGACAGAAAACACAGAATTGTTGACATTTTTGCAGATTTATTAAAAAGAAAACTGAAATATCACATGGTCCTAAGTATTCAGACCCTTTGCTCAGTATTTAGTAGAAGCACCCTTTGATCTAATACAGCCATGAGTCTTTTTGGGAAAGATGCAACAAGTTTTTCACACCTGGATTTGGGGATCCTCTGCCATTCCTCCTTGCAGATCCTCTCCAGTTCTGTCAGGTTGGATGGTAAACGCCGGTGGACAGCCATTTTAGGTCTCTCCAGAGATGCTCAATTGGGTTTAAGTCAGGGCTCTGGCTGGGCCATTCAAGAACAGTCACGGAGTTGTTGTGAAGCCACTCCTTCGTTATTTTAGCTGTGTGCTTAGGGTCATTGTCTTGTTGGAAGGTAAACCTTCGCCCAGTCTGAGGTCCTGAGCACTCTGGAGAAGGTTTTCGTCCAGGATATCCCTGTACTTGGCCGCATTCATCTTTCCCTCGATTGCAACCAGTCGTCCTGTCCCTGCAGCTGAAAACACCCCACAGCATGATGCTGCCACCACCATGCTTCACTGTTGGGACTGTATTGGACAGGTGATGAGCAGTGCCTGGTTTTCCACACATACCGCTTAGAATTAAGGCCAAAAGTTCTATCTTGGTCTCATCAGACCAGAGAATCTTATTTCTCACCATCTTGGAGTCCTCCATGCGGCTTTCATGTGTCTTGCACTGAGGAGAGGCTTCCGCCGGGCCACTCTGCCATAAAGCCCCGACTGGTGGAGGGCTGCAGTGATGGTTGACTTTCTACAACTTTCTCCCATCTCCCGACTGCATCTCTGGAGCTCAGCCACAGTGATCTTTGGGTTCTTCTTTACCTCTCTCACCAAGGCTCTTCTCCCCGATAGCTCAGTTTGGCGGACGGCCAGCTCTAGGAAGGGTTCTGGTCGTCCCAAACGTCTTCCATTTAAGGATTATGGAGGCCACTGTGCTCTTAGGAACCTTAAGTGCAGCAGAAATTTTTTTGTAACCTTGGCCAGATCTGTGCCTTGCCACAAATCTGTCTCTGAGCTCTTCAGGCAGTTCCTTTGACCTCATGATTCTCATTTGCTCTGACATGCACTGTGAGCTGTAAGGTCTTATATAGACAGGTGTGTGGCTTTCCTAATCAAGTCCAATCAGTATAATCAAACACAGCTGGACTCAAATGAAGGTGTAGAACCATCTCAAGGATGATCAGAAGAAATGGACAGCACCTGAATTAAATATATGAGTGTCACAGCAAAGGGTCTGAATACATAGGACCATGTGATATTTCAGTTTTTCTTTTTTAATAAATCTGCAAAAATGTCAACAATTCTGTGTTTTTCTGTCAATATGGGGTGCTGTGTGTACATTAATGAGAAAAAAAAAAAAGAACTTAAATGATTTTAGCAAATGGCTGCAATATAACAAAGAGTGAAAAATTTCTGGTGGTCTGAATACTTTCCGAAATATATATATATATATAGAAATTATACTGTCCACTTATTATATAGAAAATCATTATGGTTCTATATGGTCACTATATATAGTACTGTATTTTATAGTGAAATGATGTTTCAAACAGTATGTTACATGATCTCATTATGTCACATTTAGTTCAGTAACTGGCGCAGCCCAGATATCATCTTGGAAATAAAATTTTCTTCTCTGCGTTTTGAATTTAATTTTCTAGGAACATTTGAGTTAAGAAGATAAGACAGTCATCACATTAGAAATGGAAGTCAAGCGTGCTGCATTGTGGGATACAGTTATCCACACACAGTGCTCTGGTTGTAAGCATCTCATTTTAGGTTCATCTAGTCGTTTCATAAATACAGAAGTGAGCACAGAATACATACTACTTTGAGAATGAAAATACTAGTGAACAAATGTAGTAGGTAGTATATGCCATTCAGAGCCTGTAAAAACAATGCATGTAAAATAACTAAAGATTAAGTCTGTGAGAGAATTTGACTGATGTTTGTGTGTGTTTGTCAGACTGTCAGATGTGTGAGTGTGTGTGTGGCCGTCTGCAGTCCGTGCCTGACATGACAAGCACCAAAGAGGAAGCATCCATCCAAACAGGTTCTCTCTTTCTTTCAGTTCCTGTTCATTCACTCTAGATAGCTAAGAGAAGGCTTCATTGTGCTCCTTAGAGGCATTACTGTATCTAGAGCTCAACAGAACATACAGCAAATGTATGGATAATTCAATTTTCCTAATGGACCTGCATTGAAACTGGCCAATCCAGTGAATAGTTCTTCCTCGTAATTGCTCATATCAGCATTTTAAACATCTGGTAAGTTGATTATAAAGATTACTTTCAAAGAATCTAGGTGTAAAATCTAGAAGATTGATCCAGCCCACTTTATGAAATTAATATTTAGTTTACATGCTCACTACATCTGAAAACAGGCACCACTGTTCTCAGTTTGTCTAATCATGTTCTCAATCGTTGGCTCATCTTTATACACAGAAATTTAACTGTGTGGTTACAGCATCTCTTTCTGGTCTTTGTGCATGTTCAGATGTCAGATTTGAACTTTGTAAATTTTGCGATGAAATGCAGAGGTGAAGTCTTTAACATCAGCATGTCTAAAATATCATCTGCAACACACAGCATCAATTATGCAAATGACGAATGAAAAGTGTTTTTAATATTATTGATAACTGTTCCTCATGTGGGCCACTTTTCAGACCTTTTCAGCATGGCAGACAAGGTCAACTGTACTTTATAATATGAATGATATTGTATGTATGGAAAAGTTGCTTGATAATTTGTGTAAACTTTGAGTTTTAAATGAAATTGGGTGCCTGTTATGATAGAACTTTCATTATGACATGAACTCTTTCTTTAATGACTTCTGCTTCAATAAAACATCACTGAAAATCAATGGAATACATTTTGAAAGGAACAAATGTACATTCAAATATGAATAATATTGAATGCTGTTTTTAGGTCAGTGTAGCCAGCAGTGTACATCCACAAGCTGCCTGCTGGTCGAAGAGGAACAGAAAGTGGCAGATAGACAGAACACAGATATACAGTCAACAAGACATGTGCTTGTGTGTCTGTTACTGACCGTCAGTCTGCTCGCTGTGAGTACAGTCATTTAGCAAGCACATGTAATTTAGACTTTGACATTATACCTGTTACAGAAAGTACCATGGTGTTACTTAAAAAATGTATGAGGGTCAGTATTTTGATGAATCTTTGTTTTTGTCCAGATCTATTAATTTATTCAAATATGAATTAAAATTACACTACATAGAGACAATGACTTGAATATATCTCTTTTATGATGAACATGATATTTTTGTGCCACATAAAAAGTGTGACCAAAAGTGTGATTTTTGTTTGCTTTGTATATGATACCATATTAGCTCATTTCATAATGCATGCCACTCTTATCTATGGGTGGGGTTTCACTATTATTCAGAGTCTAGTCATTCTTCTGTGAATTAATTGTGTGTGTGTGTTTTGTAGAATCTCTCCAGCTGTATGTGGTGGCTCTTTAATAAAGATCCAGGGCGGCTGTATCTGGAGCTGCAGTTCTTCTGTGTTGTGGCCAACTTTGGGCAGGTAAATCTGTGTGCCTGTCACATGTGTTGTGCCGAAGTCTAACTATAACTTTTACTGAAACACATGTCTCTTATTGTCTTTTTCCACTGCAGGGTCTCATTTCATTTGCCTTTTTTGGCCTTGACAAGCATTTGATTATTTCTCCGTTCAAAAAGAGGTAACTAAACAAAACTCTTTAAGCTTTATCAAAAGGATCATATGATGATGATTCAAATTTTCCATAATCTTTTGAGAAATTATGAAAGCATACTGTTAATTTCTGAAATTACAACTTTCTCTCCAGTCCAAGAAGAGCATTTATTGAGATTAAGCTGGAAAATGGCTTGTGTCATACTTCTTCCACAACTTAGAGCAAATTAATTCATGTGAATGCATTATCAACACGTGACAATCCACGTTTACACATTAATGATGAAAAATACATGCAATTCTTCTTCTAACTTGCTTTGATACCAGAAAATATTCTTGGTTCAGTGGATATTCCACGATTAGTTTATGGGCCAAAATGAACACCTCTAATATTTGAAATTCTTGCACTGATCTGCTGCACTCCATTATGCAGCACTCTGTTTGTTGTTAGGATGACAAAACCTTTTTTTTAAGGCTGTTTTGCCTCACGGGTCCAACAGTTCTCGTCAAAATGATTGAGATGGCCAATCAAGCCAAAGTAGGTTTTAAGACTGCTAATAGCACATTATAAATGCATTGCATATCCTCTTTTTACCTACCTGCTGCCAAGTCACGGTTAGGTAATACAGGAAAAGCTGTATATAGAATACAGCGGGTAAAATAAGTATTGAACACACACCACCATTTTTCTCAGTAAATATCTTTTTAAAGGTGCTGTTGGCTTAAAATTTTCACCAGATGTCGGTAACAGCCCAAGTAATCCATACATACAACGAAAACAAACCAAATAAGTTCTGAAATTAAGTTATGTGTAATAAAATGGAATGACACAGGGACAAAGTATTGAACTACTGAAATTTGTTGGTAATGACAGCTTCATGAAGTCTCCTGTATGGAGAAACTAGTCGCATGCATTGCTCAGGTGTGATTTTGTCCTATTCTTCCACACAGTCTTCAAATCTTGAAGGTTCTGTGGGCTTCTTCTATGAACTCCGATCTTTAGTTCTTATTTTCTATTGGATTCAAGTCAGGTGATTGGCTGGGCCTTTAATTTATTTTTCTGAAACCAATTGAGAGTTTCCTTGTCTGTGTTTGGGAACATATTCATAATATGATCCCTAATATTCATTTCCACCGACAAGTGGCAGGGTTGCATTCTAATTACTGATAGATTTCAGCTGGTGTCTTGGCTTTCTATGCCTTTTCGCATTTTACCTCCCTTTCTTCATGTGTTCAAAGGGGTCATCGGATGCCCATTTTCCACAAGTTGATACGATTCTCTTGAATCAGCTCTTGTTTTCATCAAGCCATTTTAGTCCATGTTGCTTTAAATGCTAATGAGCTCTGCTGACCCCGCCCCTCTCTTCTGTGGGGTGATGAGCAGACTTTAAACTTCAGCCGCGAAACTGGCTAACTAGCACAATATTAGGAAAGGCGATTTGCAAAGATTCATAAAAAACCCTTATGCTCACTCCTTCTGTAGATGAAGCTGGATTACGAATGATTCGTGTGAACATAGATGCATTTAGGCAGATCGGGATCGGTGCATTCCTTTCAAAACGAAAGTAACGTTAATCTTCTGCGTCTTCAGCGGCTCAGATGTCGGAAGTTAATGATGACTGCTATTACATCCAACAACAAAACGTTCCCAACATTACAGCGCCTGGAGCGAAGAACAAGATCCCCTGACCTCTTAATAGTTTAAGTGGAAAATTTCAGTTAGGATTGCTTTGTGATCCTGTTACAGTGTAATGCAGCTTTGCAAAAAAGACTGTTGTTGAAGGATGGAGCATTTAAAAACAGCTTTAAAGCTGACAGAAAACCCGCAGCTTTTACAGTGCAGTGAAATGCTGTCTCTAATTGTACATTCAAATATGGCATTTTCATGAGTCTTAACGGCTCAGCTGCCTGTTTAATTTTAAGGGTCAGCGAGAGGGTAGAAAATTGGAATAAAAAACTTTATTGACATTTATAAGTGGTGGGAAAAATTTATAAATAATTTAATGTCCATAATCCACTTTTTTGTAGCATTTGTAGTCAAATTACTGGTTTAATGTCATTTGTAATGTTGAAGTTTCTTCCAAAAACAGTTTTGAAAAAATTTTTTTCAAATGTTTTTGTCGCTTTTCTTCAATAAATGGTCTGGACAGAGGAAGGAGCTTTTTTTTTTTTTTTTAAATAGAGGTAAAAAAAAAAAAAAAGTTTTAAATAGTTTTTAATATTTCATCCAAAAATGAAAAATTGCTGAAAATGTGCTCACCCTCAGGCTATCCAAGATGTAGATGAGTTTGTTTCTTTATCAGATTTGGAGAAATGCAGCATTGCATCACTTGCTCACCAATGGATCCTCTGCAGTGAATGGGTGCTGTCAGAATGAGAGTCCAAACAGCTGATAAAAACATCACAATAATCCACAAGTAATCCACACCACTTCAGTCCATCAATTAATATCTTGTGAAGTGAAAAGCTGTGTATTTGTAAAAAACAAATGCATCATTAAGACGTTTTTAATTTCAAACCATTGCTTCTGGCTAAATATAGAAGTCTATACATAATATTGCTTTCTCCAGTCAAAAAGTTGTCTCGTCTGAATCAGGAGAGAAATATGCACAGATCAAACACTTTTTATGAGCAAAAAGAGTCCAAAATGGTTCTAAACAAATATGTGGGTAAATTTTGATGTGAGGGAAAACGGGAAAGACTTTTTCACTGGAAGAAGCGCTATTACGGATTATGGACTGGTATTTTGGCCAGAAGCAACAGTTTGAAGTTAAAAAACTTTGATGATGAATTTATCATAAAGACACAGCTTTTCGTTTTACAAGATGTTAATTGATGGACTGGAGTGGTGTGGATTACTTGTGGATTATTGTGATGTTTTTATCAGCCGTTTGGACTCTGACGGCACCCATTCACTGCAGAGGATCCATTGCTGAGAAAGTGATGTAATGCTACATTTCTCCAAATCTGATCAGATGAAGAAACAAACTCATCTATATCTTGGATGGCCTGAGGGTGAGCATGTTTTCATTTTCAGGGGAACTATACCTTTAATGTGAATTTTTAAAAGTATAACACATGCCGTATGCATAATAATGAACATAAACTGATTAGGTGTTCATCTGTATGTTGGTAAAGGTTAGCGAGCCTGTGGCAGGGTTGGGGTCAGGAGGTCACAGGCTCTGCAGCGTCTGAGGAGATCAGACTGACCTGTACTCAGTTCCTCACATATCATAAGGAGCAGTGTGTCAGAGACATCGTTCACAAGAAAAGGTGAGAGAACCTCCACTGCTCTCCCCGTTTTGTTTTTGTTTTTTTTTGCACTGAATTAACCGTTCATTTGCATGCATTTTTGAAATGATAGACTTATTTTGCATGTTACATCATGTTTGCATGTTCATTAAAACATATTTGCATGAAACTTATGATTTAAAAAAAAAAAAAAAGCATGACATTTTTTTTTTTTTTTCAAACCTCATCCTTGGCTTTCTAATCATTTCCTATCTATCTGCCACTTGCTACCCTTGCCTGCCTGTCTGTCTCTCTGGTCTGGTCTGGGTTGGGTTGGGTGTAGTCGGTGACACATGCTCTGCTCTGCAGGTGTGGACAGAGAAGCAACATAGAGACGTTTCTGGGCAGTGATATGGTGCGCTGGCTGCAGAGCGTGGGATTGGCCAACGACCCGGGAGAGGCTCTGGTGTACGGCTCGCGTCTGCTGGAGGGAGGAGTCATTCAACACATCACTCTTGAGCACGACTTCCAGGATGAAGCTCTGCACTACCGCTTCACATAGAGGAGCTAATCGCTTCTAAGGCTGGCAGACGCACATTTCAGTGAATTATTTATTCTACCGATACTAACATCAATAACCAGATGTGAAAGTAGTTGGTTATAATGAGGTCTTAAACACTTTAGCTACCTCACACATACAGTATGGAAAAGGGGTGACTGGAAATCCTGCTCATCTGCTTTTTTTTCATGATTTATTTTTTTGTTTTGTTTTTTTTAAATTATTATTATTGAACTGCCTGACATTCGTTTCACATTTTTATTTATCCATAACAGATATAATTGAGCTGATTGTAAAGTCTAAGGTTTACAGCTGATTCTGCACCACACAGGCTGTTGTTGCAGTTTTATGAGATTATTTTTCTTTTTTATGTTGTTATTATTTTGTAGACAGTTAGGGAGTCATTTTTATGTTTAAGTCCTGCCAACTTACAGTTTCCACAATAAAACATTTCTCCAGATGAATGCTTCTGGATTGTTTAACTTTACAAAGCACTTCGATGAAAGTGTTTGTTGACTGCATGGGATATCTGCTTCACAGATACAATATATTTTCTTTAGATACAATTTTATAAAAATATTGTTTCTAAGAATATTGTTTAATAACCACCCAGGCCAAAAAATACAAAACATTTGCACTTATCCTTTAAATGAATGTACTATATCTAATTTTAATAATGGTAGCCCTTTATTTTACAGTCCTGTTCTGTATGTACATATTATGTACTTATTGTAGTAGTACATTATAGTGCAATAACTGGGAAAATAAAGAGTTACTAACCCTGAACTAATATGTAGCTTATACTACCCAGTACTTTATTTGGTAAGTACACTGTAAGTGCATATACTGGAAGATACAGTGCAACCTATTTAATAAACACAATTATAATGTGATTATAGCGTCTTGTCTTTTTTTGTGTGACTACTAAAGTAGTGTGACTACTAAAGGAACAATACCAAATACAAAATGGGTCAAAACGCAGTCACATCTCCATTATTTGTGTAGTTTATTTGGTTTTCCAAATAATGCACCAGGTAGGCTTCATTCCAAATGATTCATTATCTTCACATAATTGATTGGTAGGAAGTGGTTGCGTTTCCTCTCCAGATACTTTTTGGTTTCTCTCTGGATTACACAGAAAAGTCCAACAGATGAAGGTGACAGAGAACACTGCTGTTATTGAAAGAACACTTTCAAGACTGATGTTATTTATCAGCTGTGACAACAATATTGCGTTGGTCACTGAAACCAGAATTCCATGAAACAATAATAAAGACTTGCTCATTGTGTTTGTGGTGTGGACTTTATTGAGTGTTGTAATGTTCACACAATCAAACATTTCTCAAAGTGAATCCTTTTGGGATTAATTAGTTAGCTTTAAGTGTTTATTGAGTGCATAGGATATCTGTGCATCATAGAGACATACTCTAATTAAAACGACTGGAATTGGCACTGGATTTCATAACACATGGACATGAGGCATGAAAGACACAATTTAAACTTCCCATTTGTGACCCTGGACCACAAAACCTGTCTTAAGTGTAAATTCTTTAATAAACAAGCTTTCCATTGTTGTATGGTTTGTTTGGATCGGACAATATTTGGCTGAGATACAACTATTTGAAAATCTGGAATCTAGGGTGCAAAAATATCAAAATATTGAGAAAATTGCCTTTAAATTTGTCCAAATGAAGTTCTCAGCAATGCATTTTACTAATCAAAAATTAAGTTTTGATATATTTACGGTAAGGAATTTACAAAATATCTTCATGGAACGTGATCTTTACTTAATATCCTTATAATTTTTGGCATAAAAGAAAAATTGATAATTTTGACCCATACAATGTATTTTTGGCTATTGCTTCAAATATACCCCAGCGACTTAAGACTGGTTTTGTGGTCCAGGGTCACATTTGAGATCCTTGACAAACTATAAAACGGTAAAAACATACCATTAGTTTAACTTTAGTAACATTTCAGTAATGAGAACAATGTGACTAAACCATTAACAAGTTCAAATATATTACTGCCTTCTGTACAATAATTTCAAATTATATTCAAACATACAGTAAGTGCCTAAATGATTGTGCAAATGACATCTCCAACTAGCTCTTGGCAACAGTATAAGGGTGTTTATTCAACTTTGGGAACTTTTATGTCTGAGGGGTTGAGTGGTTTTTAAATATGAAGCTGTATGAAGGTCATTAAAACTGTCTTGGATTTTATTAACCATGCCTTCATTTATATTTGTTAATTTTAAGATGTTTATATATAGACTTTAGTTTTACACTTGTCTTAGATAAAAAATTTAAAAAAAGATTTATTTTGTGACACTTTACAATTCGTTAACATAGGTTAACTACATTTGCCAACTTGAACTATCAAAGAAAAATACATGATCAATTTTAGTTTGTTAAATTTAACATTTACAACTTGAGCTGAACTAACAATGAACTGTTGTATTTGTATTACCTAATGTTAACAAAGATGAATAAATGCTGTAACAAATGTATAGCTCATTGTTAGTTAATGTTAATTAATGCATTAACTAATGGGACCTTATTGTAAAGTGTTACCAGACTGAATAAACTTAAACAATGAAAATCCAATTATAAAACCATGAGTAATTACATGGTAAACTATGATTATATCAGAAAAAAGGGACTTATGTTATACATATATAGTTTAGTATCAGTATAAAATACAATTAGCTTCAGTGCCGAGCTAGAAATTACATTTTTGAGACATATGATGTGTCAGAATATTCTGTTCATATCACTTGTGACCTGAATATTTTTATTATGCCTCCACTCCAATCAATCTGCAAGTTAGTGAAACTAGTGACAAAGTGATTAAGGGTCCACAGGTCCAAAAGTGCCCATTGTTGAAGAAACACCCAAAAATCAAATTAATTCTACTCATGTTTTTTAATTGTAAACTAAGTCTCAGGCGTTGCTATAAATACTAAACTCCTCATCTACAGTGTCTGTGAAGAGATGAACCAGCAGCGTTGCATCTTCAATCCCCTTAGTTAGATATTCCTCCATCTCTGCCAACTTCTGCTTCTCCAGAGCTCTCATTTTCTCTACGATCTTCTGTCCTCTCTCCTGAACAAACAAACAAACAAACAATAATTTAGATTATAAATGTTTATCATTATTTGAGATAAATGAAAAATTTCCTGCATTTCTTCTTGCACAAAACAACATTTGTAATTTCGTTTTTTTAGGGGAAACTTCTCTCCAAAACAGTTTTGGCTACTGTACCTTTAAGATTTATGTGTTAATGACCTTTGTTATGATTGGCTAACCTCTACGCATGTGAACTTTGTAGCAGAGCTTACTTAATAAATACTGGCAGTATAAAAACACTTTGTGCTTTGTAATATTTTGTGGCTCACCCCGGTGTTGTCGATGATGGCGGCGGCCACCTCGTGTTTCAGAAACAGAGGGTGTTTGCGGTTGGGCTTGCTCTGGAAACGGGGTTTCTTCTTCACAGGATCCTCCTCTCCAAAACACGGAGAACACGTATGCTTCAGCTGCTTTATGTCCACTACAAAAATAAACGGCTTGAAGACAGACCTGTGGACAAAAGAACAAGACATATGCATGTTTACAGTTACAGTTTACATGTGCATGAATTTGACAAAGGATTAATTCATCAATAATTTGATTTGCATAATTCAATTTTTAATTTATAAATCAACGTTGTATCGTCCACCAGGCAAAGCAAATAGCAAATAAATTAAAATTTAAAGCAATAATAATAGTGATGTTTGCCACTAGGATTAGTCACAATATATTAACTAATTGACAATTTATCTTAAAAATCATGTCTAATCTGCAGTTATGTGACATGCCTATAAAGCAGGAAACACTGCTGCAGGTCTGCATTGATTACAGCTGTTTCTTGTGAATATCAGTGACTCTGTTGTACTGTACCGGTCAGGGTCTGGAGTAGCAGTGAAGAAGTGGATGCCGGGTAAATTTTGGTCTTTTGGGACTACAGACACCATACTTCCTGTAGTCATGAACATTCCCTCCATGTTGATTCCACTTTCCTTATTTCTCAAAATCTCCATCATTGTCTCTGCTGTGATGTGGCCTGTAAGACGTTATAATGACAGAACAACTTGTCTAACAAGTTTAGAATTCTATAAAACTGTCCATAAATAATCTATACAAAATAAATAATCTACTTTACAATCATAAATAGCAATTTACAGTGAGGTACTGTACTAGTCAAAAGTTTGACAAATCTATTTGTTCTTTATTATTATTTTCTACATTAAAATAAAAGTAAAGTCATTAAAACTATGAAATATCACAAATGGATGTATGGAACTTTGCTAATTCAAAATGATCAATTCTCTTAAAGGGGTGGTTGACTGCTTTTTTTCTAGGCTTGATTGTGTTTATGGGTTGCAGTCTAACATGTGTTAATGCCTCGTTTAAAAAAAACAAAAAAAACATTATTTTTCACATAATTTACCTTCATTCTACACTGCTCTGTCCCTTCTCCTTTGAATGCTCCGATGACTTCCTGTTTTTATGAAGCCCCTCCCTCAGAAATACGCATTGGGCTCAGATTGGTTAGCTGGCTGAGTGTGTTGTGATTCGCTAAACTGCCTAGTGCACGTATAAACGTCACACCCCTCACCTGAGAATGTGCTCCGGTTGTATTGTAAACAATGGCGTCGTCAATATTGCTTATGAATTTGAGTCCGACTGAGACGCAGAGAATATTAGTGAAGAGGATCACGCAGAACCTGTGCAAGCACAGCTCTCAATGGTATGTTTTTTGTTTGTTGTTGTCTCATACTTTTAGATACGCTGTTATTTGTAAATGCTACTGCTTATGTTAGCTTCTACTATACGGTTTTATCCTGATTAAAGCTTTAATACAGCAGAACACATGATTGCATTGTAGCATTTTTGTAAGGTAATTGTTTACTTTGTAACAGTAAGAAGTGTTTGCCAGCAAGTATTGCTTGCTACCACAGCAAACGCGTGCTATATTTAACGCTTCTCATAGTTATGTGAAACATATCTGTCTGTCTATATAGTGTATTACAGTTCATTGATGGAGCTGATGATCTGAATGAGAGAGAGAGAGAGATATGCAGAGCAGGGCGACGCGAGGAACAGGATTAAGAACCGCTGCTTTAGAACATTGATTTTGAAACTTGTGAATCCATTAGAATCGTTAGAAGACAGAATCGCAATTCATATATGAATAGATTTGTACGTGCACCCCTAGTTTTCTCTTCCTCTTCTCTAAAGCAGTGCAGCATGGCCTCGCCCCCTTCGTTGCGTGTTCCCAGGGGTTGGCTTTATCTGGGTTTGTGACGTCACAAACCCAGGAAGTAGCTCGTTGTAGTCCCTACGAGTCATTTTTGTAGGCATTAAACTGCCAGAATTTTAAAAGACGTTATCTCTGTTTGCATTGAACTTTCAGCGTCGTAACTTTGCAGATATTGTTTATGCTCAAACAGCAACATTACACACTAACTAAAGTTATAAATGTGAAATCGCAATCAAGCACCCCTTTAATTTTCAGCTTCTTTGTCCAGATTCTTAAACCAAATAAATCCAATTAAGTATAAACTATTTTAATTCTAAACGAAGGCAATCAAAAGTCAAAATTACAGACAAAAATAAAAAATTGTCTAGACTGAAGGAATTCTCATGTTTACAGAGACCAAAACATTCATTAAAAACAAACAAACATTAAATTATAATTTGTTTTGTAAAAAAAAAAGGCACTATTATTCTCTTTGCATGAACCAAACTGACAGCCACCTTTGCTCTTCTGCAGAAGTTTGCGGCCCTCACAGTAGCGTCCTCCTGCGGCCTCGATCCGGGCTGTATTGGAGTAGGAGTAAACCTGAGCAAAGTTGAACTCAGCCTTTCCATTCCACCAGCCCTGCTTCTCTGCATACGTCCTCAACTCCTGGTGCTCCCTATCGATTTTAGTAGTGATGGAGTACTCATTGGAGATGTTCCGATAGCCGGCTTTAAGAGAGAGAAACAGCAGCAGATCTTTTAAATGCTTCGATTTATTTCAGTTTAAAGCTGTAATGTTGCATGACTCAGGATTTACCCTCCACTCTCTCTGCTGCCCAGTATTTCCCAGCAGTCTCCAGCACCCAGGCCTCTGTGCGGTCTGATATGAGGAAGCTGTTATGGTAGGTGAATCCACACTCATCCTCCATACAATTCCCTCCCTGGCCGTGTTTCTCCAGTAGACCTGTTATCACGTCTACAGCCTGCTGAGCAGTGTCGGCCCTCTCCAGAGCCAGCCTACATACAGACAAACAACATCCAACACTTTGTTTAAAAATGCATTTAAAAGCAAAGTTTACCCAAAATGTATAAGTTCCTTTCTTTCGAGGAACATAAAGACAATATTTTGAAAAATGTTGGTAACCAAACAGTTTTGGTTCTCATTGACTTTCATTGTCTTTTTACATTTTTTCCATACAATGAAAGTAAACGGGAAAAACTGTTTGGTTATCAACATTCTTCAAAATATCTTCTACATTTCACACAAGAAAGTAAGTCATACAAGTTTGGAAAAACATGAGTAAATGATGGTGGATTATTTTATTTTCGGGTGGACTATCCCTTCAATACCTATTTAAAGACCTGCACAAATAAAATTAATACTGTATGTCCATGCAGAACAAGCCCATACAATCTTGGATTATTTTACTTCATTAAAAATATTGGGCCCATATTCTACTGCAAAACAGATTAAGTGCAATTTTAAAATACTGAAATCACATTTTATTCAACATATGTATTGTAACTGGTATTTATATGTACTAATATACAAATACACACACAAATTATTATTATTTTTAATTACCAGGCAACACATTTTGAATTATACAGGTGCTGGTCATATAATTAGAATATCATCAAAAAGTTGATTTATTTCACTAATTCCATTCAAAAAGTGAAACTTGTATATTATATTCATTCATTACACACAGACTGATATATTTCAAATGTTTATTTCTTTTAATTTTGATGATTATAACTGACAACTAAGGAAAATCCCAAATTCAGTATCTCAGGAAATTAGAATATTGTGAAAAGGTTCAATATTGAAGACACCTGGTGCCACACTCTAATCAGCTAATTAACTCAAAACACCTGCAAAGGCCTTTAAATGGTCTCTCAGTCTAGTTCTGTAGGCTACACAATCATGGGGAAGACTGCTGACTTGACAGTTGTCCAAAAGACGACCATTGACACGTTGCACAAGAGGGCAAGACACAAAAGGTCATTGCAAAAGAGGCTGGCTGTTCACAGAGCTCTGTGTCCAAGCACATTAATAGAGAGGTGAAGGGAAGGAAAAGATGTGGTAGAAAAAAAGTGTACAAGCAATAGGGATAACCGCACCCTGGAGAGGATTGTGAAACAAAAGCCATTCAAAAATGTGGGGGAGATTCACAAAGAGTGGACTGCAGCTGGAGTCAGTGCTTCAAGAACCACTACGCACAGACATATGCAAGACATGGGTTTCAGCTGTCACATTCCTTGTGTCAAGCCACTCTTGAACAACAGACAGCGTCAGAAGCGTCTCGCCTGGGCTAAAGACAAAAAGGACTGGACTGCTGCTGAGTGGTCCAAAGTTATGTTCTCTGATGAAAGTAAATTTTGCATTTCCTTTGGAAATCAGGGTCCCAGAGTCTGGAGGAAGAGAGGAGAGGCACACAATCCACGTTGCTTGAGGTCCAGTGTAAAGTTTCCACAGTCAGTGATGGTTTGGGGTGCCATGTCATCTGCTGGTGTTGGTCCACTGTGTTTTCTGAGGTCCAAGGTCAACGCAGCTGTATACCAGGAAGTTTTAGAGCACTTCATGCTTCCTGCTGCTGACCAACTTTATGGAGATGCAGATTTCATTTTCCAACAGGACTTGGCACCTGCACACAGTGCCAAAGCAACCAGTATTTGGTTTAAGGACCATGGTATCCCTGTTCTTAATTGGCCAGCAAACTCGCCTGACCTTAACCCCATAGAAAATCTAAGGGGTATTGTGAAGAGGAAGATGCGATATGCCAGACCCAACAATGCAGAAGAGCTGAAGGCCACTATCAGAGCAACCTGGGCTCTCATAACACCTGAGCAGTGCCACAGACTGATCGACTCCATGCCACGCCGCATTGCTGCAGTAATTCAGGCAAAAGGAGCCCCAACTAAGTATTGAGTGCTGTACATGCTCATACTTTTCATGTTCATACTTTCCAGTTGGCCAAGATTTCTAAAAATCCTTTCTTTGTATTGGTCTTAAGTAATATTCTAATTTTCTGAGATACTGAATTTGGGATTTTCCTTAGTTGTCAGTTATAATCATCAAAATTAAAAGAAATAAACATTTGAAATATATCAGTCTGTGTGTAATGAATGAATATAATATACAAGTTTCACTTTTTGAATGGAATTAGTGAAATAAATCAACTTTTTGATGATATTCTAATTATATGACCAGCACCTGTACTAGTTGAATAATATCAGTTAATGCTGAATATGAAATACTTAATGGAAAAATAGTTTCTTGGATTACCTGACGAGATCCATGCCCAGGAGAGCTTCTTCATCGTCCACACTCTCTTTCCCCCAAACCGCCTCATTCCCGATGCATACCTGATGCTCGTTTGCCCCCATCTCTGCCCCCCACAGCCAGGCGGGACGACTCAGAACCACTGCATATGTCTGAGCCACCTGCTCTATCTCTATATATGTACACTGATCACATGACAAAGAGAATAATTGAATAGTCCATCTAAGACAGGGTGCTTTTATGTTTAATAATCAGCCCAATCAAGCGTACACTACACTCATTTGAAGCCTGTGGAAGAAAATACAGCTGTATCAGAAGTTCTCGAGATACCTCAACTTTTTCTTCTGGTTCATGGAGTTTGGCAGGGAAGTAGACCACCTCTTGAACTTCATCGCAGGGTCTGTCCGAGTTCTTCCCGAAGACTATCCGCTGACCCTCTGTAGATGGAGGCAGGGCTACAAATGTGTCGCAGGAGGTTGGGTACATCCTGAAATAAAAAGATGCAAACAGCAGTGTATGGGACTGACTAGTTACATGTAGCAGAATTATGTAATTTAATTACAAAATAAATGTAACTGTAATCTGGTACAGATTACAAAAAAAGTGTAATAAAATTACAGTTACTTATGAAAACGTTACAGATTACAAAGGGGGTTACATCTGAATAGTTTCACACACATACAGATTTAATTGATTTCTTTTCCAAATTGCACTGACTGCTCTAAAATATGAGACAGTAATGTTTCACAAGTTTAGGACACGTTTATTTAATAACTGTTTTATTTCATATTTGGATTTAAACATACGCTTTATTTTTTAAGATTAACTTCTTTTTTCCCCCAAAGCATTGCTAAATGCCAATGTTTCCTGTCATAGCTATGATGATTTGATTTCAAAACAGTATCGTAGCTATTAAGCTATATCTTGTTATGATTTTAAATCTGTATTTAACCTCAGAAATATATCTCAAAGTAAAAAGAGGTGCTAAAGACTGATTTTGTGATGGCTGTGATTTAAAATTAAATTATTATAATCTTAATTCAAGTGATGAAGGACTTTGAAAGTCTGACAATAATCAGTGTTGAGTCCTACTGTAAGGTTAACCCTTAAAATGTTTAGATGTTTGCTTTAAATGTTTGAAAATGTTTAACGGTTGAAAACATTCCTTCGAATTTATTTAGAAAAGTAATCAAAAATAATAATGTAATCAGTTACATTACTTGAATAAAGTAACTGAAATAGTTACACTATGAATTACATTTTGAATAGGGTAGCTTGTAATCTGTAACCTACTACATTTCCAAAGTAACCTTCCCAACACTGGTAAACAGTAATATTCAAGTGGAAATTATTTCAAATTTTTTTGGCCCAATAACATCCAATGTTCATGTGCTGAAAAACTATTATAGGGTTAACGAAACCAAGATCTCTATGTATGCACAGATGACAAGGCAATCACTGATTCAGAACAAAACACTGACCTTGAAATATTAGGAAATTAGAACCTTTTTTTTCTACACAAAATATACCACATCAACAGCGTGCATGAACTCTTAATACAGACCTTTGCACGAAACATTCATTACCACTAATATGGTAGCAAATATTAGCAGTAATTAGCCTTAAATAATTTGATTTACCTTGTCCAACTCAGCGTTAACACAAATACCAGGTACGAAGAGAATCGCTGCTCTGTTCGATGAGATTAAACATGTGTTTACTTTCCTTTTCCTTTCTCCATAAACATAACTGCCCCGCAGCCTTGACACAAATCCGCATGCACGACTATCTGATTCATAACTACTCAAACAATCCGCTCAAGCTGTCTGACACATAAGTCTAGTCGATCCACGTGCGTGTTTAATCAGCGGGTAAAGTGGGCGGGGCAACGGCGCATCAGTCACATGGTTGTGCAGTGGCATTTCTGATTGGCATTTGATTTCGCTGTCGCAAACACGAAACACACTGCAAAGCACTGAAAATGTCAAATAAATCACCATAATATAAAAAGTATAATATAAATAACAAACATTATAGGAGTGCAAATACAATTATATAAAATAATGAAAACCAATAAAATTAAAATGAACCGCATGTATACTAATGTATTCAGATGATTTGACAGTTTGTTTATTTATTTAAGAAATATTATGATGTATAATGACATGCGCTGTACGTTTTGAAATTAAAATAAAAGTATTTAATTTTTAGTTTTTATTAATTTTTATAATTTATTATTATTACTACTTATTAAGATTCACAAATACAGCTAGGATGTCTGCATGTATGTATTTATGTATGTATAAATAAATAATACATAATTAAATGAATAAATAAACATTAGCTCATTTTACAGCTTTCCCATTTTCTAATCTAATAATGTTTTTATGTATTGTTGAACTTATTTCTCCCACATTTATATCTACGCATAGCAGTTATTTGGCTTAGTCAGAGAGCAATATAATAGTATTCTGTAGGTACAGTATGGCCCTTGTTTTGATTTCATTTCAGTGCGTTCGAGATGCACTTCACTAGCCTGCCACCGGCTGGCGAGAGAAGAGCTGGAGTAACATCGCAGAAGAATAATCCAGGAGATGGCGGTAATGCAACGCTCTTGGATGCAAGCCGCCGTTAAACCTCAGTGAAGAAGAAGAACCCTGGATGTGCTTTTTTTGCGTCGCTGTCATCATTGCGTCATAGAGAGGCGCCGCGGATGGTGTTTTGATGTTGTTCGACGGAAACGGTTTTAATAACAGTTTTTAATAACAATTTGATCGTTACGCTGGTGGTCAAACATGGGGAAATCTTTTGCTAATTTCATGTGCAAGAAAGATTTTCATCCTGCATCAAAATCCAACATAAAGAAGGTAAACGGGAGGTTTTAGCTAGCAAGCTACGTTACTGTTGCTACGGTGTAAACATTAGTTCAGATCTTATGTTTCTAACTGGATACGCAGATATATTTAGTCACAAACACATCATATGGTTGTAATGATATAATGTTTTTTCCCCCCAGTTTGATCAGCTAATCATATAGAAAGCTGTCAGGTGAAGACATTCATTTATTTGTGTGTTGAGAGTGAAACTGCTAAACTCCTAAACCCTGATTCTCAGGTATGGATCGCAGAGCAAAAATTAACCTTCGAGAAGAAGCAGCAGGAGGAACTGATGCAGGCTTACGTGAAGGAGCAGGACACATACAACAACAGGTTAGAGGAGAGGACACAGGACTAGATCCAGCAGTCACATGTGCTGGAAAGACATCAGCTCATTAAATGAAATATGCTTTTGAAAACCGCAAGGGTCCGGGTGTTCCCTGATTTTATGGAAATAATCAGGTCTTTACCTGTAACTTTGTCTCTTGTATGTATTATATTCCAGACTGCTGATGGGAGATGATCGAGTGAAAAATGGCCTTAATTTCATGTATGAAGCACCTCCAGGAGCATCTAAAGGTTATAAACTTGCTGTTTACCACATTCTTCATGTATTCTTTATGTTGTTGTAGGATAAGTCTTTAACTGAATGTAACGGATGATAACTGATCATTCGTGTCCACATCATGTGACACAAACATATAAGATTTTCGATCAAATTCAAAGTGTTAGAAAACCAAGAAACTAAAAAAAAAAAAAGTTATTTGAAAGTGTATGTATTCACCTGTCTTTTTTTCTTTTATCTATATCATCACCAACTTCCTCCAGAGGAGACTAAAGAGGTAATGTTCGTTTACATTACGTTAAAGTTTGTTGTTGATTATTAGGGACTGTGCGCTGTCAAACTTTTAAATATGAATATTAAACTTATCAAGTATGTTTAACCCCATAAAGCCTACTTTATTGTATTTGATATACAACTTCTTAATCATCAACATGATCAAACATTTACTGAAAAACCTAAAATTTTGTCTAAATGTGTAAATTGTAAAATGTTTCATTTCATAATTACATTTCTTAAAATTTGATTTTTAACTGAGTTAAGAAGGCATTTTGTGAATTTGTGTCACCTAAAATGACCTTGCACTTTTTTTCTCCTTAGGAAGGAGAATCTGAGTACAAGTTTGAGTGGCAGAAAGTAGCTCCTCGTGAAAAGTAAGTTCGCTAGTCGTCACTTCTCAGATTTGCACATTCATGCATTTCATAATGCTTATTTTCTGTCTTCTCAGGTATGCAAAGGATGACATGAATATTCGAGATCAGCCTTTTGGCATTCAGGTGATGTTTCATTCTGTGCTCTACACCTTCAGATTAACTACGTTTACTTATCCACAAATGTCTAAATGCAGTGATGTGGGCATTGTGCTTGTTTTCTTGTTCTTTCATTGTTTTAGGTGCGGAATGTGCGCTGCATTAAGTGTCATAAATGGGGTCACGTGAACACGGATCGTGAGTGTCCCCTCTTTGGCCTGTCAGGGATCAACGCCAGCTCTATGGCCAGTGATGAAGCAGGTAAACGGCTCTTTCCTTATACAATATATGAGAAATAGGCCTGGTTTCACAGACAGGGCTTAGACTAAGCCAGGATAAGGCCATAGCTGAATTAGGACATTTAAGTAACTTTTATAAAGTGTCTTAGAAAAAAAACATTACTGGTTTTCATTGATATATTTTAAGATCAATCAGTGCAAGTTTCTTTCAGCTGAAACAGCTCAGATTTACATTTTAGTCTGGGACTAGGCTTAAGCCTTGTCTGTGAAACCGGGGGATGGTGTCCAACTTGCTGTTCTTATATTAGAGCTGATATACACTTTCAGACCTGTAGATGGCGGTAGTGTCTAATACTACACCTTGAAATTCTACAATACCAGGACAAAACATTCCCATTCATATCAAGTTCTGAATACAGGTGTTTTTGGGCCAATGCCATGTGACTAATGGCATCATATGAAACGGATGTCAGGAGAACACTGTTTGAACATTAGAACCCACACAGTCCCTAACCTTCAGTCGTGACTATACTGAGCTGAGGCAGTCAGGCAGAAATATAAGTGCATTTCATGTTTTTAAGATTTTAGATGATCTACTATTATCTAGTAAACTATTTGTTTACATGATGCTGGTAAAGTATTTTTATTTTAATATAGGCTAACCTTACAAACATTTACCTCTTGTAATATATGAAGCATATGGTAGCATTGTGTCTGAAAATCTTCATCTTGATGAGATGATTCATTTCTTTTGAAGGATAAAAATATGAAGGAATATTTCATACACAAACTACTATCATTACCCAAACATGTCAACTCAAATCCAGACAGGGTTATTATGGTTTTATTATAAACTAAAACCATAAAATACAAAAAAAAGGCATCATTTCTAATTTATTTAGTTTACCTTGAAGTACTAAAATAACTAAAACTAAATGAGCTAAAACATTATTTAACACACTATTTAAAAAAACAAGATTAATAAACATGACAAAAACATGCAACAGAATTACAATTAAAGTGAAACAAAGTGGTTTAAAAAAAAAGAAGAACTATAATAGTATGTCAATGATTCTAAAATAACACTGATTCCAGAATAAAATCAAAATTGCTTTGATGCTTCACCCAAAATGTAAAAAGAAATAAGCATCTTTCATCATTTACATCCTCTTTCTTTCTTCTGCAAAACAAAAGAGAAGGTTTTTTTTTTTTTTTTTTAAAAGAACATAGGGAACCAAACAACCCTGACTTGGACAGAATTTGACAAGTAAACCGCTGATATTTCTCAAAATAGTTTTAGAACAACATAAGTGGGGAAAATAAGCACAAAATGTTCATTTTTGGCTGAAGTATCCCTTTAACTTAGAGTTGGTAGAAGTAGTGTGGTGTACTTTGATACTTTTCTCTCAGTTTGTGTTGTTGTGTTTCTGTTATTCAAATAAATCAATGTGGTGGCACTGGCAGTGTCTCCCGAGAGAGTCAGTACAGTAATATGTATGTTGCAGCAGAGCGGAGATAGATACTACTCTTGTGTTGGTGGGAAAACGTTATTATTTGTTGTTTTGATTGGTTGAAACCTCTGCTTCTGCAGAATGATACTGTGTACGCCTTACCCAGCTGGGAGACGAGGGAGTTGATTTGATGTGTCTTTGTGTTAACAAAGCCGCTAGTGTACATCTCTCAGAGGGGGGGCATGATCATACATTATTTGTTCTGAAAGAGTGATTTGTCCTAACAGGTCCGTCAATGCACCCCTCCGAGTTAATGGCAGAGATGCGAAACAGTGGGTTTGCGCTGAAGAAATGTGTCCTTGGGAGGGACAGCACCATGAGTGATCCAGCACAGGTAATCTCCAGGTCCCTGCCCAAATATGACCCATGATATCCATGCCTGGAGCTCAGCGTGTGATTGCAGGAAAACGTCCAATTATTGAATGGATGGCTCAGGAGCGATTCCCGTCGGTTAAAGGGTTAGACTAGAACTGATGAGACCAACAACTACAATTGCAAGAGAGACGAGACATGCTGTATTTCACACTGTGCTTCTACACAAAAGTGCCTTTGTGATTGGCCTCTTGTATATGTATGGTCAGCAAGTGGACCTAGTGATTGTGTGTGTGTGTGTGTGTGTGTGTGTGTGTGTGCTTCAGGAGCTTGTGGCCAGTGAGGAAGAGGACGACCCTGAGGTGGAGTTCCTGAAGTCTCTGACTACCAAACAAAAGCAGAAACTGCTTAGGTATGAGTAATTATTTATTACACGTACACAACCAGCTGTCTTCATAATAATACAATTGATCGTCTGATTACTATTAACATAAATCGTTGTAAATAAAATGGTCACACTTTAGTTTGGGGATGATTTCTCACTGTTAACTATTAACTATGACTTTGCCTCAATAAACTCCTAATTTGCTGCTTATTAGTAGTTAGTAAGGTAGTTATAAAGTTTAGGTATAGTGTGGATTAAGGGATCTAGAATATGCTGGTGCAGAATAAAACATTAATATGTGTGTTATAAGTACTAATTACCAGCATACTGGCTCTTTATATGCATGCTAATAAGCAACTAGTTTATAGTGCGAATTGGACCTTAAAATAAAGTGTTACCAATACGATGAAATGGGGAAAAAAATTAAATGAAAAAGATTATTTATTTTTAGAATTTTTTTTTAGAATTTTTTTTTTTTGGAGATTGAAAAGTAAAATATCTGTATTTGTTTTTTTAATTCTTTAAAAACTAATTTCAGTGCA
The DNA here is from genome assembly GCF_012432095.1 of Onychostoma macrolepis. Lineage (NCBI taxonomy): Eukaryota > Metazoa > Chordata > Actinopteri > Cypriniformes > Cyprinidae > Onychostoma > Onychostoma macrolepis. The sequence continues at coordinate 26,275,561 of NC_081163.1, read as the reverse complement.
GGCAAGTAGCTGTTTAACATAAATATGCATTAGCCTTCCATTTGTGTTTTTGTAATTTATTAACACACACACACACACAAAAAAAGTAAAAAGGCCCAAAATGCACATTGGTCATATATACACATTATATACCACCGTTTAAACGTTTGGAGTTTGAAAGAAAGATTTATAAAAATGTTTTTGAAAGATGTCTGTTATGCTCACCAAGGCTGTACTTATTTGTTCAAAAAGACAGTAAATACAGTAATATTGTGAAATTTTATTAACTTTAATCTTATTTTAATTTCAAATAACCATTTTTAAAATATATATATATATATATTTTAAAATGTAACTTATTCCTGTGATGCAAAGCTGAGTTTTCAGCATCATTACTCCAGTCTTCAGTGTCACATGATCCTCCAGAAATCTTTCTTATATGCTGATTTTGCTGCTCAAGAAACATTTCTGATTATTATCAATGTTGAAAACGGATGTGCTGCTTAATATTTTTGTGGAAACCATGATACTTTTTTTTACATTTATTTCAGGATTCTTTGATGAATATAAAATTAAAAAGAACAGCATTTATGTGAAATAGAATTTTTTTTGCAACACCATAAATGCCTTTACTGTCACTTTTGGACAATTTGATGCATCCTTGCTGAATAAAAGTGTTAATTTGTTTAAAAACAAACAAACAAAACGTACTGATCCAAACCTTTAAATGCTGGAAAAAATGGAAAATGTCCACAATATACTATAATGACCAATCAGTCTGCAGCCTGTTTAATCTCATCCCCTTCTTCTTTTTAGAAAACTTGACCGTCTTGAAAAGAAAAAGGATAAGAAGAAAAAGAGTAAAAAGGAGAAAAAGAAGAGCAAAAAGAAGCAGAAAAAGAAACAAGCCAAGAGTGAGTGTTCATCCAGCAGCTCATCAGACAGCAGTGACAGCAGCAGCGACTCTGAGGATGAGAAACCCTCCGGAAAGAAAGCCAAGAAGAAGAGCAAGAGAAGGAGGAACTCAACCAGTGACAGCAGCTCTGAGAGAGAGCAGGAGAAAGAACGCACCCACAGTCTGGACTCCAAACACGCACATTCAAAACACAATGAGCACAGAGTTCAGAGGTCACCAGACAACAAGCACAGCAGAGAGAGATGGAGGGACGACAAAGAGAGAGGTAAAGATAGACACAGGAGCAGGAGTAGGGAGAGGAGGAGAGAACAAAGCAGGAGCCCTCAGCGACGGAGAGATGAGAAAGAGAGAGGTAAGGAGAGATACAGGAGCACGAGCAGGGAGAGAGTGAGAGAGAGAAGAGACAGGAGCGGAGAACGTGACAAGGGCAAGAGGGAAAGAAGCAGAAGTCGGGAAAGAGAAAGAAACTCTGATAGAAATGTCAGGAGGAGGAGTGTCAGTCGGGAACGAGGGAGGGGCAGTGAAAAACGCAGCAGAAGTGATAGTAGAGATGCAGAGAAGAGGACAGAACGCAGCAGAGGGAAATAGCTGGAAGTGGATGGTCACTGTCTTGTCTCTGATTAAAGGATTCATTCAAATCAAACTTCGTACATCATTTTCTCACCCTCATGTTGTTCCAAAACCTAAGCACTGTGAGTTTTTTTTTTTTTTTTTTATATAAATACTCTGGTCTACTCTTTGGCCTAATTTATATATATATATAATTTTTTTTTTTTTTTTTTTTTAATAAACTTAATATAGAATGTGGCTGTCAAGCTCCAAAATGACAAAGCAGCACCTTAAAATGAGTCTTTGTGGTGGTTCTTGTCTGGTATTACACGTCTTCTGGAGTCATACAATACCTTTTATGTGACAAACAAACCAAAATTCAAGTCATTATTCATGTAAATAATTCCCCCCTTTCTTTAAAACATCTCTGGGTCACCTGAGAACTATTGACATCTGATAATAATTGGTATTGAGAGCAGGAAAGGGGAAGATTTTCAGTGAATATTAACTTTAATATTAACTAAAGTGTTCTGTTTGTCAAATAAATTTATATTCAGAAGACTCGGAATACAGAAGTGTTTTTTTTTTTTCTTCATTTTGGAGCTTCATAGATGTCACAACTGCTGTTGTGTGGAAATATTAGCTGTTTAAATGTATATATTTTTAAATTTCCTTTTCTAAATGCATAAGGGTTTGGACCGACTTGAGGGATGATGATGAAAAATGATGAGAGAATCTGAAATTTTTTGGTAAATTATTTGTTTTGTGCGGCTTTTCCATTTGTTTCCCATTTACAGGCAGCTCTGAGAATTTCTCCAGAAGAGGGCGCTCTGAGAATGTAGAAACGGAACCTGTTAAAGAGCACAATTAAAATATAGTTTGACACTTTCATTTTTTTTTTTTTTCAATATTTGCTGTAGTCCTGGTTGCCTTTTCTTTTAGCGTTTAGCCCATCCAAAATGTAACGTTTGTTTGACTCTTTGAGTCTTTTTTACAAGAGGTTATATAGCCTATTCTACACACAATACTGAGATTGTACTGTACAACTCTCAAAATACTGTATAACTCTCAATGATTCATTTTGCAGCCTGTTCAAGTTGATTTAATTATAATTTTTTAGCTTCTTCCTCACCTTAAATGTTTATACTCCTTGTAAATTCAAAAATATGTCAAATAAATGTATAATGAATGTGACACAAAACTCTAGTTACTCTTCAACCTCGACCACATTCAAAATTTTTCATCTCAAAGACGACTGAAAATGGTTGTTTAAATTATTTTTACACTAATTTTGGAGTTTTATTTTGGTGGCTGTTTGGTAGTTTCTTAGGAATTGTATCTTGATTTAAATTCAGGGTGAGTTTATTAGGCTATTTATGTGTTTAGCTGCAATGAATTTTGTTTTTAATTTTCCAGTATAAGCAACGGAACTGAACTGTAACTGAATATATTAATATAAATCAATACAAAATCCACTGATTCCGCTCCTCATGTTGAAGTGTCGGCGTTCAAAATTCAAAAAAGGTAGGCCTACATGTGAAAAGCGGCAACAAAAATATTCACAGCACGACATGTTTTTCATTCAGAGCGCATGGTTTATACGCATAATACGAGCACATAACCATATTAACAAAATCGCGCGAAATAACAACTCTCAGTATTTTGCAATATTCAAATAAACCCAACCCAAGGGTGGCGCTGAAGTACTATGTAAAAGTCGATTTAATTGCAATTCAATTTGTTTTTAATATTACAGTAGCAAATACTGGCTACTTTACTTTTTTTGTATGTCACAGGAAAACATAAATAACCCACTGAAAGGCTGAATGTGACAGTAGAACATTATTAATAATAATGAGCATTTAATTTGTAAACACGATCTGCGCTTGATGGACATTTTCTGACTAAAGGGGAGATGAAAGAGCAGTGCCGCTCCGGCTGCGCGGGAAACTCACACTACCGTCACGGCTGAGTTTCCCGCGCCGCGGCCGGAGCGGCGCTCCTCTTTGATCTCTGTTTTATTACCGCGCGCAAACAAAGCTGACTTCTGCCTCGCGCTCAGTCAGAGGGCATTCCAAAAAACGCGAACAAAAGGCCGTGAGTGACAGCGCCACTGTCCGCCACCCCAGGCGCATCATTCCCCTCCAAAAGACTGAAAAGCGTTTAGATCTTGTCCATGTAAAAGCTCCCGTTTGTAAATCTTAATAGAACCATATAATTGTAAAGCGTGCTCGTGAATGCCTTCATGCCCAAATAGCGCTCATTTCCGTAACACAAATTTTGAATTGTGTGCCATAAAATCGTTGCATCCTACATTAACTTTTAAAAGACCGAGAACTGTGTTCTGTACACCTGCTATTTGGAGAAAACACTTGCCTAAATTGGTGTAAAACGGAAATTGCATTTTGTTGTGGGCTTATTTTAAACCTCGGATGTTTGACCAGTGGGCTACATTTTACAAGATTTATTAGCCTTAAATATTTTTTATTCGTTATTTGCAAAATGTCATCAGTTTTTTCCACGAGGTCATTAAATGATAATGGACCGTTTTCTATATTTGTGTATTTTTTTTCCTGAATAGGCTACCGCCTGTACGGCACCGGCCACCAGCACACAAAAGGAAATGAAAATAATTTTAGTCTATTGCCTTCTGGTCAATTTACCTTGTAGCACAGAAAGCGTGTGGAGCAGACGCGCAGCCCTAACGAGTTCCCAGGCAGGGCTCGAGCTGTAATTATTCCGCCGGGTTTTCTGTGGGATCGGACGCTGCACTGGATAAACACAAAGAAGTCAGAGAGCATCCTTGAACCTTTTCAGTACAGGGCCACTGATATTCAAATAACAGCCAGAGACCATTTGACTGCGAGAGCGTTTTAAATTCAACATTTGCATAAGGCCTCTCCCCATTTCCCCTTTCAAAAGTGGCACCCAGAAAAGGCAAGAAAGAAAGAGAGGGGGGAAAAACTGTTCCCATAACACCAAATCAAGTGTAGCGTTTTATAAAAGCTAAACGATGCTTTATGCCTTCAGCCCTCTCTTGGATGGACATTTTCCGTTTGACATGCAAATTTAAGCAGTTAATTTGAGCAATTCAAATAAATATTCAGAGGCCCTTTGTCACTGAATCCCCTCGGAAAATGTGCGATAAAGAGCTGCTGAACAAATGATGTCTCGGAGAGTAATTAGATATTTGATAAGACACGAATCCCTAATCGCCAATACAAGACACATGGGGCTGCGATGTGCTCCAAGTCATAATTAATACTATTTAACAAGATTTTCATTTGGACAAAAATGCCTTTCCGGGGCATTAACTATTGATTTATCCCACTGGGGAAAACGAGTCTACATCAGCGCAACATTATCGATGTTTAGTCGGCAGTGTTTCATTTTTCTAAAATATAAATACATGTGCGTAATAATTACGCGCGGGCTTTAAACGATTACAGCTGAGACTAGCAAAGCCTAGGTTGAATCGGATGAAAACATTTGCACCAGACAACCCAATCTTTCGATTTTAAATCCCTTTAATTACAAAATGAAAGCCTTATAAGCGTGACTTTGTACAATTAAACATTTATATATTTTTAGCAAGGTAAAGGAAAGGTTAAATGAATTTTAAATAGCTGTGTAACATACATACTGACATCCACAAAGTGCGTCGAAAGGAAAAGAAAATTCCCTGAATTTCAGGATCCACCACAAAACAATCATAAGTAACATTTACAGGGAAAAATAACATGTTATTTTTGTGGATAGGCTATATGTACACAATTAGCTCAACCGGCAGCCGTGGTTATTTAGTTCCCGCAGCGATTCTGCAGCAAATGTCCACTGTTAAAAACACTGAGCCTCGACGAGACTTCATCGTCCTGAAAGCTGAGGAAAAGCGTTCGTCTGTGCGCAGCAGAAAAAAGCCAGTGTTGCACTGAAAGTGCTCTTTCCAATGCAATGTCAGAGTTTGTCGCATACTCCAGACCCGTTTCCTTTTCTCGATTCACCTAAAAGAGGTCAAGCTCAGGACTCGTGGTGCGGAGACTGATCTTTGACCGTGACCCGTGGGTTTACACCCTCTAAAATCAGTTCGGGCGACTCGGACCTGGGCGTCTCCAGGTTGCTGGTGTCGGTGTCACTGTCGCTGCCCTTTTTGCCTCCGCCTCCAGCGGTGTGCGTTTTGATGTGTTTGCTCAGGTGGTCGCTCCTCATGAAGCGCTTGTTGCACACCGGGCAAGCAAACCGCTTCTCGCCGGTGTGAGTGCGCAGGTGCCTCTGGAGCTCGTCTGACCTGGTGAACCGTTTGCCGCAAAAAAGCCAGTTGCACACAAAGGGCCTCTCGCCAGTGTGCCACCTCAGGTGCGCTTTGAGGTGAGACGTTTTCCCGTAGACTTTACCGCAGCCTGGGATGTGACAGCTATGGAGTCCTTTCCTCCGCAGGCTGGCCCCCGCGGGCCCCAGCCGCTCCGCCTCTTGGCAGTTTGGGCAGTCGCATGTGGCGCGTCCGGAGTATCTCCTGGAGGATCTGGAAGAGGTTCCTATGCC